>NC_041384.1:372460580-372553328 GCF_002162155.2 Triticum dicoccoides | reverse complement strand
TGTTGTGGCTGCATTCTGTTATTGTATACCATGTGAGGAATAAATCGAATTTGGCTATAGTAAATACATGAGAAACAAATACAATTGCTATATTTCCAAGTTATTAAGCATGCTTGGTTTGGTTAACTGTCTGATCTTCTATTAGGAGTATGTTATATTGTGCAATGTGGTGCTCAGTTAACATTTGGTTCATTTGTTGTGGTGTTTAGTTAACTGCTTGGTTCAATTCTGCAATGCGATGTTCAATTGTTGTGGTTGCATTCTATTATTGTATACCATGTCAGAAATAAATCAAATTTGGCTGCACTTAATACATGAGAAACATATACAAGTGTCATATTTGCTAGTTCTTAATCATGCTTGGTTTGGATAAATGGGTTTCCATGTGGCTTGAATTAATCTGATGAATCTGCAATGTGCTTATTTTTCATCAACATATTTTACTGATAGCGTGCGAACCCTTACTTAACCTGATGACTAACTACCTTATATGTGTTGCAGGGAAACAATGGGAGGCATTGAGGTTTACAAGATGGTACTAACTATTATACCTTGCCTGTTTTTATTCCTTTGCCCCGTTTCCAATATAGAGAAGATATTTATGCACATCCTTGTTTTCAGTGTTCACTGATGATTACTTCTCAAACCACCTCTGTGTTCAGGAGGCGAGGAAAGTTTTCATACAACACCCAGTGTTCAATATTAAAGTGTTCCTGAATAGGTCGAAGGATGGACGGTCAATCATCCACAGGCACTGGCCTAAAGTTGCAAAGACCTTCAACATGAATGAAGGCTCACTATTCGCCTTCCGCTTCAGCAGTTTTCCAGATGAGATGCATCTCTCTATGTACCGTCTATGATGCTAATTTCGAAAGGTTCTAGATGTTGCATGTGGAACTTGCTGCTGGTGCAGTTGTGTAATGGGGTAGCTGAGTGCTGAAGCTATATCATGTTGTACTCCGATGTATTTCAATTATGAAATCCCGCTTCCTTAATATGGAAATGGAATATATTATGTGCTTAATATGAATGTCAATTAGATTAGTAAATGGATTATTAATAATAGGGCAATTAGCCCGCTAATTGGCCAACTAGCTTGCTAATTGGGTTTACCTATTGCAAACGGTTAATGAGAAAACACCGTGGGCGATAACCGCAGGCAACACGACACAGTTTCTAGGAATAAACCATGTTGGATCAATGAACAATCACACATGACATTTCCTTCAATATTGTTTGTGTTACGCCACCTTGCGGAAACGTTTTCCTTGTAGCAACTATGTGGGATGTATATACGAACGAAAACATTTAGCGGGGACCGACTATGTGGGATGTACTTGCGACCGGAAACAATTTTGCCATATAATTGTATTTTTTAGCACTACTGTACGTATTTCCGTATTTGAGAGCTCGCCGGTCGCACACGACCTTATTTTGCCGAGAGTGTGTGACAAGAGGGCATATCCCCAACGGTTTCTGGGTCGTGTGGGAAGGACCCCCCCCTATCGCCTACACTCACATGGCGATGGTTCCGAATGCCGTCGCGGAAAGGGGTTAAAAACCGTTTGTTTAGGACCAACGTGTACCAGTGAAATACTAATGTTTTATACAAAAAAATCTCATTAAATAATTGCAACCGATTTCCATAGTAGCGAGTACGATATCATCTCTAGTATTCTTTATGAAAGAGGCAAACACTATGCTAATTTTTTTAATATAGAAAAGAGTAAAATAAGCACATTTGTTATTTATAGTGAGTCTTACCAAGAAAAAGGAGAGAAATATGTGGGATAAAAGACAACTGCCTCTTGCTTCGTGACTCTGAGTTAAGCCACATTAAGGGAGATCTCAGTTAAAAGTTTGGTACTCGCTCGTAGTACTCACTCAGTTTTCTAGTTTGAGGTGTTAGAACTCTTCTAGTCTTTCTCCTAGTCCCTTAAATCCTAAAAATTGAGGAGTTACCCCTCCAAATACTCGCCCCATGCTAAAATTTGAGGTGCTCTCACCTTTTCTCCCTAAATCATCTCCCCCACTTCTCAGTGAAATTCATCATGCACCGCCTGAAAACAACAGCTTGTCGGCTATAACTTCGATGTGCAACCCCTCCTCCCCAAACACTAGATGCCGCTGAAGAACCCACTGTCCCCATTCATTCACTAATGACACCGCTACTGCCGCTGCATAAATTGCGGCCGCTGCTACCCATCCCAAGCCCCTAGAAATTGTAGGGGGCAACCTCGTTGTCCTGGCATATCTCGTGGCATGCCGCTGGGCCAAAATCGAGGTGGGCATGGTTGTGTAGCATGCGGGCACTCATTGAGGTCCTCCTCTTCGTCATAGGAAGACGGGGATGAGGAGATGGTGGAGGCCGATGATGAGGGTCAGTTGCTCTCGTGCGAGGTGGCCAAGCTTGAGTATGAGTGCTTGCGAAGTAGGTGGAGAGCCATGCCATCAAGTCGCAACTCGCACTGAGTGTGCCACCGCCATCCTTGCCGATCACAAAGAGGTGGAGGAGCACCTCGGCATTGAGGCATCAGTGGATTCCGAGTACAAGGTCACCGTCAAAACGCACGACATTGTCAGCGGCAGAGAGGGTCCAAGAGATGATGTTTGCAGACCTCGACTCTGACAATAAGCCGATGTTGTGGACTAGAGGGGCGCCCACAATGAAGAGGCATTGACTTCGGCATGTCCCTGCTCATAGCCCTCTCCTTCGACGAGTTGATGTTTCTAGTTTATTTTAACTCTAATAAAGTGGTAGTTAGTTTAATTTAGCTACTTTCATGTTTATAGTGGTAGTGTCATGTATAAGTAAGCACTGAGTTATACCGTTTTGTTTAAATCAAAAGTCACTATTTGTGGAAATTTGAGCTTTTGAGGAGTTGAGAATTTGGGAGAAATGCTACGTGCAAAAGGCTTAATTTTTTAAAAAATTGAGTAAAATATTAGGCAATCCTTTAAGAAGATAAAGTTTACCGGAAGGGCTAGAGATGTTTTTATGACATCTCTAAGAGCAACTACATATAATGTCCTTGAGTGTATGTTCGTGTTGCACCGGTCTTTAAGGGCATATGAGCATCATCTTTGCCCTTTGTCCGTTGACTCATTTGTTTAGATTAATTTCTAAGTGTCCATAAAATAAAAAAAGTTAATCTCTAAGGGTTTTTTCTCAAATATGCACAAGTGTGCATATCATATATTAAAGAACAAAGGCAAACAGAGCCTCCACCATAGGTTACAAGGTTATTAGTACATGATAATCCTCAACGCTCACCCACCTCTCTACCCTACTAAAGAAGGGAGTTACATTCCCTTTCACTAATCCAGCGGAGGACCAAACCAAACCCTCATATCTCACTTTTGTAGTAACTGCTCAATCGAAGGCCGCGCGCCCTCGAAGACAATGGCATCCTTGTGCTTCCACAACTCCCACCAAGTAAGCGTGAAGATGGTGCGCAGATCCTTCGTACTCATGTTGTTCAATCCTTGCTTGTCGATGGCCCACTCTACCAGTGAGTCCTATGGGAGCGGGGATCCAATCCGGTTTACCCAACTCATCACAAATTGCCGCCCATGCTGTCCTAGGAAACACACACGTGAGCAGTATGTGGTTAATCGTTTCTTCCTCTTGGTCACAGAACGGGCATGCGGCCTGGTGAGGCAGACCTCTTTCCGCAAGATGATTAGAGGTCCAGCATCTATCTTTCATGGCCAGTCAAGTGAAGAATCTGCACTACAGAGGGGCACACGACTTCCATGTCAGATCCGCCGTTGGGACGACCTCCCGTCCCCAAAATCCAGCCGCGCACGCTGATCTCACCGAGAATTTCCCATTTGCCTCCCACAACCAGACTATCTCATCAGGCGCATCCTCAAATGCCTTCCAAGCAGTAACCGCCTGCCAAAGTGAGAGAAATTCATGCAAAGTATCTGACCCAATGTTGGGGCTAAAGTCCATTGCCCAAGATCCCTTCTCCATAGCTGTACTGACCAACCTCATCCCTCGAGTTCATGGTGGAACCAGTTCATACACTCGCGGTGCAATCTCCTGAATTCTTCTCCCATCTAACCATCGGTCCTCCCAGAAGAGTGTCGTGAGGCCAAATGCGCTGTACTCCTCATGGCTGCCTGACACAACATTTTTGCTTCCTTGGCGACTTTGATTCGAAACTCATTCCAAGGTCTTGCCTCATCAGACCTTTTGAGCCACGACCAACGGGCCTGCATGGCTGCATTCATCCATATTAGATTCGGCAGCCCCAATCCACCCGCCCACTTTGGCGTACACACCATATCCCATGCAACCGCGCAGTTACCACCATTCGCTTCTGCTCTTCTGCACCACAAGAAGCCTCGACAAGTCGTATTCATTGTCGCGATAGTTTTCATAGGGAGATCCAGGGCCATCGTAGCATGAATTGGCATGGCGCATAGCACTAACTGCACCAGGGTTAGTCGGCCAGTCTTTGGCATAAGTGTGGCCTTCCACCTTGGCAATCTATTGGCCATATGATCAACCAAGTACTGCAGCTAAGACACTGATTGCTTCCTTAACGACAGTGGCAGTCCAAGGTATTTTATTGGGAAGGATCCCAAGAGGCACTGAAGCTCATTGCATGCCATAGCTATCTCCTCCTTATTAGAACATCTGATAGGTAGGGTTGTTGATTTGTGCATGTTGATTCTCAGTCATGTCGCCTCATCAAATAGCTCAAATATGCCCTTGCAAACCTCAAGGTCCACTGGATTAGGCTTGACAAAGAGTACAATGTCGTCCGCAAAGATGGATAGGTGCTTTCTCATGCCTACTCGCGCCAGAGGTGTTAGCACACCTCTACTCATGGCCACCTCAAACATCTTGTGTAGGGGCTCCATAGTGAAAATGAAAAGCATTGGGGAGATGGGGTCTCCCTACCGCATCCCTTTACAGTTGTAGATCGCGTGTCACCTGGGTCTCCATTAACCATGACCTTGATGGTAGATGTGAAGGAAATATGCCCTAGAGGAAATAATAAAGTTGTTATTTATATTAGCTTATATCATAATAAATGTTTATTATTCATGCTAGAATTGTATTAATCAGAAACTCAGTACATGTGTGAATACATAGACAAAACAGAGTGTCCCTAGTATGCCTCTACTTGACTAGCTCGTTAATCAAAGATGGTTGAGTTTCCTAACCATAGACATGTGTTGTAATTTGATGAACGGGATCACATCATTAGGAGAATGATATGATGGACAAGACCCATCCATTAGCTTAGCATAATGATTGTTAAGTTGTATTGTTATTGCTTTCTTCATGACTTATACATATTCCTCTGACTATGAGATTATGCAACTCCTGAATACCGGAGGAATACCTTGTGTGCTATCAAACGTCACAATGTAACTAGGTGATTATAAAGATGCTCTACAGGTGTCTCCGAAGGTGTTTGTTGGGTTGGCATAGATCAAGATTAGGATTTGTCACTCCGAGTATCGTAGAGGTATCTCTGGGCCCTCTCGGTAATGCACATCACTACAAGCCTTGCAAGCAATGTGACTAATGAGTTAGTTACGGGATGATACATTACGGAACGAGTAAAGAGACTTTCCAATAACGATATTGAACTAGGTATGAAGATACGGACGATCGATTCTCGGGCAAGTAACATACCGATGACAAAGGGAATGACGTATGTTGTCATTGCGGTTTGATCGATAAAGATCTTCATAGAATATGTAGGAACGAATATGAGCATCCAGGTGCCGCTATTGGTTATGACCGGAGATGTGTCTCGGTCATGTCTACATAGTTCTCGAACCCGTAGGGTCCGCACGCTTAACATTTGATGACGATTTGTATTATGAGTTATGTGTTTTGGTGACCGAATATTGTTCGGAGTCCCGGATGAGATCACGGACATGACTAGGAGTCTTGAAGTGATCGAGAGGTAAAGATTGATATATTGGAAGATGGTATTCGGACACCGGAATGGTTTCGAGTGGTTGGGTATTTTTCCGGAGTACCGAGGGGTTACCGGAACCCCCCATGGGAAGTCATGGGCCTCATGGGCTATGGGAGAGAGAGGGGACATACCACAAGGGGTGGCCTCCCCCCCATGGGAGTCTGAATTGGACTAGGGGAAGGGAAGGCGTCCCCCTTTTCACTCTGCTACTCCCTCTCCCTTTCCCCCTTTCCCACTCCGGAAAAGGAAAGGGGAATCCTACTAGGACTAGGAGTCCTAGTAGGACTCCCCCTCATGGCGTGCCCTTCTAGGCCGGCTGCCTCCCCCCACCCCCCGTCCTCCTTTATATAAGGGGGCACGGGGCACCCCAAAGCACAACAATTATTCTCTTAGCCGTGTGTGATGCCCTCCTCCACAGTTTACTCCTGTGGTCATAGCGTCATAGTGCTTAGGTGAAGCCCTGCGCGGATCATATCACCATCACCATCACCATGCCGTCGTGCTGATGAAACTCTCCCTTGACCCTCTGCTGGATCAAGAGTTCTAGGGATGTCATCGAGCTGAACAAGTGCTGAACTCGGAGGTGTCGTACGGTCGGTACTAGATCGGTTGGATCGTGAATACGTTCGACTACATCAACCGCGTTAACCTAACGCTTCCTCTTTCGGTCTACGAGGGTACGTGGACACACTCTCCCCCTCTCCTTGATATGCATCTCCTAGATAGATCTTGCGTGATCGTAGGAATTTTTTTGAAATTCCATGCTATGTTCCCAGCAAGATGTTGCAGGGATCCCGCATATCCAGGATCTCCACCTTGGCTGAAGCCCAGCTGATGCAAAACCTCTATTAGAAAGGGCCATTGTACGGAGTCAAATGCTTTTGATATGTGAAGCTTTAGCAAGACAGTTGAGTTCCTCAAGGCATGCAGTCATCTTGCCATACTCTGCACAAGCATGAAATTATCATGCAACGATCTGCCCTTTACAAACGCACTCTGATGATTGCCAGCCAGCTTTGGTAGATCCCTCACCAACTGACATGCTAGCACTTTCTCAAAGATCTTGATGGCCCTGTGGACAAGATATATGGATCGGAAATCGCCCACCTCCAATGCTCCCTCCTTATTGGGCAAGAGCGAGACGAGAGACTTATTAATTGCGGCCAAACCTCTCATATCCCCCTTGTAAAAATAGTCCATCGCCCTCATAAAATCCTCCTTGATGATGTTCCAACATGTTGCGTAGAACCTTCCGGTAAAACCGTCTGATCCCGGAGCTTTACCAGGGGGGTGCACTTGATCACCTTCTCTACTTCATCCAATGTAAATGGCTGCTCAAGGTGCAATAGGTCAAGGCGTGGCAGGCCCAACATATCCAAATTAAGCATATTGTTTCGAGTATCAGAGGCACCAAAATCCGCGCCAAAGTAAGCATCCACTACCGATGCAACCTTGTCCTGCCCAGCATATATATTCCCATTGTGTTTCAATGATCGTATAATGTTCTTCCTTTGGCTATGACTAGCTTGCTGGTGGAAGAGCCTAGTGTTTCCATCACCCTCACGCAACTGCAGTAGTCTTGACCTCTGCCTCGCTATCATCCTCTCCAGAGAGCTCAAACCAAGGAGCTTCTTCTTCATGCATTTCCGCAGCTCCCTCTCGAAATTCGACAAAGCCCTTCCCTTCATAGCGGTGTCAAGTTGTTTGATGACTTCCAGTGCAATAGCTATTTGCAGCTTAACATTACCGATCCAACAGTCGCTCCACCTTTGGAGGCTAACCGTAGTTGCTCTTAACTTGTTTTGCAGCGTAAGGTAGTCATTCGAGGCTGCATGTGTTGAGCTCCATGCCATCTTAACCACATCCATAAATCATTCTATGCTACTCCAAAAAGATTCAAACTTGAATTGTCTCTTTGTGCTGATTTGCACATTCATATCAAGCATCTATGGGCAATGGTCCGAGACCGCATTACCCAAGGTCGAAAGGAAGCATGCCCGAAAGCCTCATCCCATTCATTAGAGACAAACATGTGGCCAATCTTATCCGAAGTAGCAACTCGCCTTTCATTTGACCACATGTACCTTCTTCCGTTTAAATATAGCTCTTTTAGCTTGAGAAAGTTCAGTTTTGTGTGAAATATTCCCAACATCCCGCGGTTGATCAAGGCATTGTTCTTATCCTCCTCCCGAGCAATGAGATTGAAGTACTTGGCCACAAGCCAAGGCCCCATGTGCAGGTCTCGAATATCAACCAAATCTTGCAAAAACTCCACCTTATCACTCTCCTCTTGTGGCCCATAAACACACGTGAGCCACCAAGGTTGCTCATTATCCGGCACTTGACTAGCACTGTTAGAGTATGTTTAGTATAATGTGAGTTTGAAAGTTGAGTTATCGTGGCATCCCAAGAAACCAAAATCCCACCACGTGTTCACAACGCAGGTAAGTAAAAGAACTTCTCAAACTTAGCACCGAGGCATTGGCGTACAACATTTATCGATACATCACGTAATTTTATTTCTTGAAGACACACTATGTTTGGATGATACGTCAATTTTGCATCATGTTTTCTTACTGTTATTTATAATGTTTTTATCCATAATAATGCTTTTTGGAGTAATTCTAATGCCTTTTCTCTCATAATTTGCAAGGAACACACTAAGAGGGAGAATTCCGACAACTGGAAATCTGGACCTGAAAAAGCTACGTCAGGCTACCTATTCTGCACAACTCCAAATAAGTTGAAACTTCACGGAGATATTTTATGGAATATTTAAGAAATACTAGAGCCAACAACCACCAGAGGGGGCCACCAAGCGGGCACAACCCACCTGGGCGCAACAGGCCCCCAGGCGCGCCCTGGTGGGTTGTGGCCTCCTCGGCCCACCTCCGATGCCCATCTTCTGGTATATAAGTGATTTTGACCTAGAAAAATAGGAGAGAGAATTTCAGGACGGAGCACCACCGCCTCGAGGCGGAACTTGGGCAGGAGCACTTTTGCCCTCCGGCGGAGCGATTCCGCCGGGGGAACTTCCCTCCCGGAGGGGGAAATCATCGTCATCATCATCACCAACAACTCTCCCATCTTGGGGAGGGAAATCTCCATCAGCATCTTCAACAACACCATCTCATCTCAAACCCTAGTTCATCTCTTGTGTTCAATCTTGTTACCGGAACTATAGGTTGGTGCTTGTGGGTGACTAGTAGTGTTGATTGCATCTTGTAGTTGATTACTATATGGTTTATTTGGTGTAAGATTATATGTTCAGATCCATTATGATGTTTAATACCCCTCTGATATTGAACATGATTATTATTTGTGAGTAGTTACCTTTGTTCATGAGGTCACGGGAGAAATCATGTTGCAAGTAATTATGTGAACTTGATATGTGTTCGATATTTTGATAGTATGTATGTTGTTATTCCCTTGGTGGTGTCATGTGAACGTTGACTACATGACACTTCACCATATTTGGGCCTAAGGGAATGCATTGTGGAGCAGAAATTAGATGGTGGGTTGTGAGAGTGACAGAAGCTTAAACCCCAGTTTATGCGCTATTCCGTAAGGGACCAATTGGATCCAAAAGTTTAATGCTATGGTTAGCATTTATTCTAAATACTTTTCTCATTATTGCACATGCTTTAGGGAGGGTTAATCATAAGTAGGAGGTTTATTCAAGTAAGTACAACACCTAAACACCGGTCCACCCACATATCAAATTATCGAAGTAGCGAACACAAATCGAACCAACATGATGAAAGTGACTAGATGAAATTCCCGTGTACCCTCAAGAACGCTTTGCTTATCATAAGAGACCGTTTTGTCCTATCCTTTGCCTCAAAAGGATTGGGATACCTTGCTGCATTTTTGTTACTATTATCGTTACTTGTTTGTTACAAATTATCTTGCTATCAAACTACTCCGTTACTTACAATTTCATCACTTGCATACAATACCTTAACGGAAACTACTTGTTATTTCCTTCTGCTCCTCGTTGGGTTCGACACTCTTACTTATGAAAAAGATCTACAATTGATCCCCTATACTTGTGGGTCATCAAGGCTATTTTCTGGCGCCGTTGCCGGGGATTGAAGCGCATTTGGTAAGTGGAATTTGGTAAGGAAACATTTATATTGTGTGCTGAAATTTATTGTCACTTGTCATTATGGAAAACAATCCTTTGAGGGGTTTGTTCGGGGTATCTTCACCTTGTCCGGAATCACAAATAGCCACCCTCTCAACCTACTGCACCTACTGAAAATATTGAATATGAAATTCCTTCGGGTATGATAGAACAACTGCTAGCTAATCCTTATGCAGGAGATGGAACCGAACATCCTCATATGCACTTGATATATGTGGAACAAATTTGTGGATTGTTTAAGCTTGCAGGCTTACCCAGGGATGAAGTGATGAAAAAGCTTTTCCCTTTATCTTCTAAGGAAAAAGCATTGGCATGATATAGGCTATGTGATGATATTGGATCATGGAATTGGAATCGTTTAAAATTGGAGGTCCACCAAAAAATTTATCCTATGCATCTAGTTCATCGTGATCGGAATTATATATATATATAATTTTTGGCCTCATGAAGGAGAAAGTATTGTTGTAGCTTGGGGGAGGCTTAAGTCAATGTTATATTCATGCCCCAATCATGAGCTCTCAAGAGAAATTATTATTCATAATTTTTATGCTCAGCTTTCTCATAATGATCTAACCATGCTTGATACTTCTTGTGCTAGTTCATTTATGAAGAAGATTATTGAAATCTGGTGGGATCTTTTGGAAAGAATTAAACGCAACTCTGAAGATTGGGAACTCGACAAAGGTAAAGAGTCAGGTATTAAATATGATTGTGTTAAATCTTTTATGGATACCGGTGCTTTTCAAAAGTTTAGCACTAAATACGGACTTGACTCTGAGATAGTAGCCTCCTTTTGTGAATCATTTGCTACTCATGTTGAACTCCCTAAGGAGAAGTGGTTTAAATATCACCCACCTATTAAAGAAGAAATTAAAGAACCAGTGCGAGTTAAAGAAGAAACTATACTTTATAATGTTGATCCAGTTGTTCCCTCTACTTATATTGAGAAACCACCTTTCCCTGTTAGGATAAAGGAACATGCTAAAGTTTCAACTATGGTTAACAAAAGTTATATTAGAACACCTAAACCTGATGAACAAATTAAAGTTGAACCAAGTATTGCTATGGTTAAAGATCTCTTAGAAGAAGATATGGATGGGCATGTTATTTACTTCTGTGAAGAAGCTACTAGAATTGCTAAACCCGACAAAAGAGATAAACATAGATCGGTGGTTGGCATGCCTGTTATTTCAGTTAAAATAGGAGATCACAGTTATAATGGTTTATGTGACATGGGTGCTAGTATGAGTGCTATTCCTTACACTTTATATGAAGAAATCATGAAAGACATAGCACCTGCTGAGATAGAAGAAATAGATGTTACTATTAAACTTGCCAATAGAGACATCATATCGCCAATTGGGATTATTAGAGATGTTGAAGTCTTGTGTGGGAAAATTAAATACCCTATTGATTTTCTTGTTCCTGGTTCCCCACAAGATGACTTTTGTCCCATTATCTTCGGTAGACCTTTCTTGAACACAGTTAATGCTAAGATAGATTGTAAGAAACAAACTGTTGGTGTTAGCTTTGGTGATGAGTCTCATGAGTTTAATTTTTCCAAGTTTACTAGAAATCATCATGAAAAAGAATTGCTTAGTAAGGATGAATTAATTGGTCTTGCTTCTATCACTACAAAAAAATACACTTCCGTGATGATACGTGTTTGTCACAATAGGTCACGTTTTCTGTCATGCATGTGCATCCATGACAAATTTATGACAGAATGAAGATAGTCATACCTGTGCTGTCATAGAAGTGTTCCATGACATTACCAAAATTATCATCACGGAAGTGTCCACTTCCATGACGATAAATCGTGTGTCATAGAAGTGCTTTCGTCAAGGGTGACTGACACGTGGCATCCACCGTAACGGGACGCCGTTAAGCTATTGGGACCGGTTTTGGATCCGATAATCCGCTAACAGCCACGACCAATGCCGACTTTCCACGTGTAAAATTTTCATTGGCCGACAGAACCACGCGTCAGCTGCGCGTTGGCACATGTGTTACTCATCCAACGGTCGAGATGGGCCTATGATATGTTGACACGTGGATGGGCCCAAAAGTGGCCCATAAATTTTAAATGGGCCGGCCCAACTAAAGGCCCACAAGATTTAGCAGACCATAATGGGCCGACCCAGCTAAAGGCCCACAAGATTTTGCAGACCATAATGGGATGGCCCAGCTAAAGGCCCAACATTCTCAGTTAAGGCCCGTACGGCTAGTGTCAAATCGGCTCGTCAATGGCCAGTCCTAAACTTGTCATCATCGCGGGCCATGGTCACTTCTGGCCCGTTAACAGTCCGCTAAGTATATGGGCCGAATTACGGCCAGGTGTATTTCCGGCCTGTTAAAGGTCCTGCTTCATTTGGGCCCATTTGCAGGCCATGGAAACTTTCGGCCCATAAATGACCGTGAAGGGTTTGGGTCATATTCGGCCATGTCTGACATTCTGCCTGTTAGAGGCCCACTATAGATTTTGGCCACTTTCGGCCTGTTGTGATTTTCGGCCTGTTAACGTCGGACGAAATCCATGGGCCATATGTGGCCCAACGTCACATCGGGCCCATTAATGACCCATATAAAAATGACTATAATCTAGCCCGACCGAACTCCCGGCCTGTTAAAGGCCCGTGTATTAGGTCGGTGCATTTACGACCCGTCCGAATTTTGTCCTGTGAAAGATCCGCATCGTAAATGGGCCACCATTTCGGCCTGCTAAGAGCAGCGGGTTATTTGGCACAATGAGGGCCCAATCCCACTTTCAGTCTATTAAAGGCACATGTTTTTTGTGAGCTCGAGATATTTACACCTGTAAACGGCCTATTGTTACTGAGGGCCCAAATTATGTTTAGGCCTGTTAAAGGCCCACTATAGGCACAGGCCTACCTGAAAAATATGAAAGCTCATGCTGATTTAGGCCCAGATATTTTTAGTGGGACATGCAAATTTCGGCCCATAATCGTTTTAGCCCAATTCGAATGGGCCCGAAAAATGTTGGCATGTTGGGCTCCTATGAAGCTTTCGGCCGAATACATTACTAAGATAAACCTACACTATACAAAAATAGCGTCGTAATTACTGCAGCCTTTGGCAGCATAATAAATGTTGTATCACAACAAAATAAATTCCAACCATACAACAAAAGGCCTGTTGGCATAAAGTTTACAGTCCTTGCAGATAAAAGCACCATCAGATGTATAGAAGCACATATCATTTGACCTGAGTGCTAATGTTTTAGGCTATAGAATCTGATGGAGTAGCACGATCTTCACCTCTTTTCCGCCATTGCTCTTGAACAACGAAGCGAATGTTTGATAGTATGGTTTCAAAACCATTCATATCTTGACGACATTTGTCAACCACTGTTCTTGTTTCCAAAATGACATCCATTAGGGATTGGACTTGTGTCTGGAGCATAGATATATCACTCTGTCTAGTAGGAAGATTTTGTTCGGTAGGCAATTTGGACGAGGTTACCTTGACAACCAACCCAGAATTAGGCAGGAAGGTGCTTTTTGCACTGTTAGTGGAGAGATACTGACGCACTGCAGCAAGAGGTGACATTGTGCCTGTGGTAGCCTCGTCACCTTCAGGTGGTTGTGGATGTTCAATCATTTGTTCCATAGCTTCCTGAAAGTTTGAACTTGTAGATTAGTGTACCAAATAAGTTACTAATGAGACAAAAACAAACAAAGTAGGTTACACGTTTATACATAACTTATTTTGGTGAACTACTGTAATACATTAGCATGTATTGTAGTGCCAACTACATAATAAAATCACTTTCGGAACATATGTCCATGTAGCATGCCTACTGTATTGTCTATTTCCTCACATTCGTTGACATCTAAGGATAAAGAGACATGGTTTAAACAGGATGAACATTGTATGACATCATTCATATCATGGGCAAACATATATAAAACAAACAGGCTATTTTATCATTGTGTGTGCACGTGAACATAACAACTAGATTATAGATCAAGACCAAAATAATATCCTTCATCTCTTTTAAACCATGTAAGGTGAAATGATACGTTAAGACAACTGTGTATAAAAGTGAACAGAGTAACTGACATTGGCTGCAAACCAAGTAGTTAAATGAACACATCATAGTACCAATCAGTTCAAAGGAACGAGGAGTAAGGACTTACAACAGCGGCTTGAACTGGTGTGCTCATGCCCTTCATCTTGCTGGTGTGGTAATCCTCGAAGATTTGCACTGCATTCGGTTCAGGTTCTTTTTGGTCCGCACAGGCTTTCCACTATATTTGGAACAAGTCAATATAGATACGATAATATGGCATAGAAAAAGAAGGAAGTAGCAGCTATTTACAAGAGCCTCGCAGTGTGCAATATAGCTACGAGATCCTTTTGTCTGTTGGAATTTCACTTTAGAACGGTTGGTCTTGTTCTTCAAACAATTAGCCTAGAAGAAGATACACTTGTAAGGCACATACATAAATACAAGTTCAATATGTGGTCTGATCAAATACTATAGCCTACCTGATACTTTGGATCAGACTAGTGTTTAATGAGGGTTGTCCAGTCTTCATCTGTAATATATTCCACTAGAGATGTTTGGGCGATTTCGTTATTAGCCTTGCCTTCAAAGTGAGATTTTCTAAGGTGGTACCGATACTGTCGCAGAGCAGACTGAAAAACATAGTGCATTCTTGTTTAGTTGCATCATCTTTTGGATCCAACTTGAACCTCATCTGTTGAAAAAAGAATGTGAGTCTTATTAGGAGGAAGCTAGAAAGTAAGGGACGAAGCAAGACAATATTACTAATTGCGATGAATAACATTACTTACGGATAAATGGTCAAGGAAGGTGTTAAACTGGGTATTGTCTTTCTCATTCCTGTACTAGATCCACGTTGGGAGGATACGTGCATGACACCTAACGGCAACGGCTTCCTCTGATACTAACTTGGTTGACTATGTAGCATCATGTGGCCTTTTGAAACCTACCTCAAAATGGATCTCCATTCTTCCTCCTTTAGATTTTGTTAATCTGTCAAGTTTATCCCTGATGTCTGTTTCCACTTGCGCCGTGGTGCTAGTTCAACAAAAAATATGGAAAGTGTTAGTGTACATCAAACTGTGAGAGTACATATAAAGGAGAATGCAACTGCAACTTGACTTGGTCAGGTACCGTCTTGGTGTTGATGCTCATGAGGTACATCTGATCTTGCCAAGTCATGTTGTGTCAGCAGTGCTTCAGAAGTAGTGTTAGGTGTGAAGGAAGCTTGGGAACTGGCCAGTTCCGGAGCAAACGAATGAGTAACACCTTGAGATGCTGGTATAGTTGAAGCAGATGCTGCAGTTGGTGGAGCAGGTGATACTGTGTTTGTAGATTTAGCCGGTGGACTTGGACCTTCTACTGCACTATAAGTACCAGCAGAATCTGGACGACAGATCCTTTTCCGTTTCTCCCGACGAGTAACACCACTCCCTACTATATTATTTTCCTTGCTCTTTTTTGACTTTGCCATGTCAAGCTGTACCCACAACACAAAAGAATAAAATTGCTCTTCAGAACTCATTGATGCATGATACAGACAAGCAATACTTTGATGTAAGACAACCGTATGAGGATGGAATATGTAAGAAAAACAGGACGACATGACATATTCACAGCTACAATGTGTAAACTAAGCAGAAGGATTTTTAAGAAAATAGAAGTAATGCAAGCTAGACACCATATGAAAGATGCAACCAATATTACTCTGCCAAGTTAAAACTGTCTTGTCATAAGTGGCAATTCGAAAAATTAGAAGAAGTACAACGTAGAAATCAATGCAAGATGCAACCACTATCAAACTGCCATGTGAAAAGCGTCCAATCATGAGTTACTGATGCGGGATACACAACAACAATACTTTGATGTATAGATGCAGTGTATTCTAGACACAGAACGCCATGTCATAAGCACATGTATAACGTATAAACTCAGCAGGTGCAATTTAATCAAAATAGAAGAAATACAGGCTAGACAACATATGCAACATGAAACCAATTATCACATTGTCAACTTAGAGCAAGCACCTGCGATGGTGGAGTACGGGAGATGAACTCATCATGCAGACTTGGGACTTCAACTTCATTAGCAGTAGGAGTGGCAAATCTAGAGAGTCTCTGTTTGCATCGGTGCGGAGGACCACCAACATCCCCTAACTTACTCCTTTCCTTCCTATTTTCTGATATTGCCTTATGAAGTCAGAACCACAAGAAGATGAATAAAATTAGCTCTGCATAACTGGTTGATGCATGATACAGATGAACACTACTTTGATGTAAGGCAAGCGCAGGATAGGAGGATGGAATATATACAAAAAAGACAGTGTTTCATATTCACACGTACGATAGGAGGATGGAATATGTATGAAAAAACAGTAAGCTGAAGGCATTTCAACAAAATTAGAAGAAATGAAAGCTAGGCACCATATGAACATGCAACCAATATCACTCTATCAGGTAAAAAATATCTCATCATAAGTGCCATTTCAAGAAATTAGAAGCAGTACAAGCTAGAAGACAATGCAAGATGCAACCTACATCACAGTCCCAAGTTAAATGTGTCTTATGGGTAAGTGATTGTTGCAGGTATAAGTTGTAAGCTACGCAGATGCAATTCAACATAATCAGAAGCAATACAAACTAGACATCATATGGAAAACGCAACCACATATAACAGTTTCAAGTTAGAGCAAGCACCTGTGATGGTGGAGTAGGGGAGATGTGCTCCTCATGTACACGTATGTTCTAGAAATAGGAACACGTGTCATATTCATAGGCATTATGTGTAAAGTAAGCAGATGAAATTCAACAAAGTTAGAAGCAATACAAGCTAGACATCATACGCAACATGCAACCACATATAATAGTGCCAAGTTAGAGCAAGCACCTGTGATGGTGGAGTAGGGGAGATTTGCTCATCATCTACACAGCTACGTTGATTGTCCAGCCTTGTGTTGTCTTGCGAATCTTGTTGGGAGGATGGCGGTGTAGAATCTGTAGAGACCCCCTGTTTGAGTTGCTCCAAAGGACCACCATCATCCACTTTCGGACTAATTTCCTTCAGCTGTAATGATTTTGCATTGTGAAGTCAAACCGATAAGAAAAAGGAATAAAATTAGAAGCACTGCAAGCTAGATACCATATGAAAGATGCAACCAATATCACTCTGCCAAGTTCAAACTGTATGGCGTTTCAACAAATTAGAAGCAGTACATGCTAGAAATCATATGCAAGACACAACCAATATCATAGTGGCGAATTAAAGGTGCTTATCATAAGTGACTGATGCGGGATATGCAAGAACAGTAGTCTGATGTAAGAACATCGTGTGATCAGATATAGTATGTTCTAGAAACAGGAACATATGTCATATTCACAGGATTATGTGTAAAGTAAGCAGATACAATTCAACAAAGTTAGAAGTACACGCTAGACATCATACGCAACATGCAACCACATATAATAGTGCCAAGTTAGAGCAAGCACCTGTGATGGTGGAGTAGGGGAGATGTGCTCATCATCTACACAGCTACGTTGACTGTCTAGCCTTGCGTTGTCTTGCGAATCTTGTTGGGAGGATGGAAGAGTAGAATCTGTAGAGAACCTCTATTTCAGTTGCTCGGAAGGACCACCATCATCCAATGCCTTGCCAATTTCCTTCAGCTTTATTGATTTTGCATTGTGAGGTCAAACCGACAAGAAAAAGGAATATAATTCACTCTTCAGAACTCATTCATGCATGATACTGACGAACACCACTCTGATGAAAGGCAAAGTCATGATACAAGGATGGAATATGTATGAAAAAATGGACAACTTGACATATTCACACCTATGATGTGGTAAGTAAGCAGAAGGCACTTCAACAAATTAGAAGCACTGCAAACTAGACACCATATGAAAGGTGCAATCAATATCACTCTGCCAAGTTAAAACTGTCTCGTCATAGGTGGCGTTCATCAAACTAGAAGCAATACATGCTATAAATCATATTTAAGACGCAAACCAATATCACACTGCCAACTTAAAGGTGTCACATCATAAGTGACTGATGCAGCATACACAAGAAGAGTAATTTCATGTAAGAATATGGTGTGCTAGACAGATATAGTATGTACCAAAAACAGGAAAGTGTGTCATATTCACACGTATCATGTGTAAGCTAAGCAGATGCAGTTTACACTAATTAGAGAAAAAGGATTTTCTCTCGCTTTGTATTCCAAAACAACCATCCGATACAACCAACGATAGGTGCTGGGGCGGGAACAGCACAAGCACGCCCAAAAGAAAGAAAGAGAAAAAGGAAAGAAACAAATGCCGATAACGGTGGATCGACAAAAACGATGAAGCCTCGCGACCGCTGCGTCCACCGGAGATCGCACACCAAGCTCCGAGACTCCGAAGCGCCGGTACCAATCAACAACTCCAAGAAGGGACGCGACAATGGCGACGCTGCTGCTAAGGGTTTCCCCCGGTACACGGCAAGGAGAGAGGAAGGGTATCCCCGACGCCCTCCAGGAAGGTCCGATGGCACCCTCAGGCGCCACCGCGTTGGTGTCGGCCAAACCAACAGAGATTTCTCCCGATCCCATCCTCCACCTCACACACTCTAGAGATCGACACCAAACCGACCACCACCCTGCGCCAACACGGACACGAAGCTTCCCGCGCTGTCTTACCACAACACCGCGAAGATGGACTACACAACGAAGAAGAGGAGCCAGAACTAGGGCAGCAACACCGTCAGCATACGGGAGGGCCCCACCTCCACCGTCCAAGACGGTAGCCGACCGGACGCCAAAGTAGGAGCCTACCAGGCCCGTGGCCCCACAGGCCCGGCCGGGCCCTCAGAGGCCCGGATAGCTCCCGCCTCCGCGCATCAGCTGGCACGTCGTCGACGCCCCTGCCCCAGTCCAAGCCGCTCCCCACCCTTCCCATACAGAGAGCATCGCTGTCGCGCCAGAGCCGACCCGCAAGGACCCAGATGGGGGCCTACGGGCCCAGATCTGGACCAGGGATGCGCCACCGGCCATCCAGCACCACCGGAACGCCCCGCCGCCAAGAGGCGGCACCACCGCGGCGAGCGCTGCCGGCCTCTGCCACCAGGACGCTGAGCCGCCACCAGCTGAGCACCACCGCCGCCTCCCCCCACCCCGGGAAGGAGGAGAGCGCGCGGGTAAGGGACGACCCACCACCGCCGACACCACCCGGCTGGACCCGGGGGCGACCGCCGACGGCGGCGGGGGGAAAGGGCGGACGAGGACGGACGAGAGGGAGGTGAGGGCGCACTGCCCCGGCCGCCTCCCGGGGAGACGGCGGAGGCGGTGGGACGGGTAAGAGGGGATGGGGCGGGGAGGGGAGGTCTGCGCTGGGCGGCTGGCGGCGGCGGCTGTGGGAAACCCTAGCGGGGGAGCCGCAGTTTACACTAATTAGGAGCAATACAATCTAGACACCATATGCAACATGCAACCAGATATCACGCTGCCAAGTTAGAGCAAGCACCTTGGATGGTGGAGTAGGGGAGCGGAGACTTGGACCTTGTAATGCACTATCAGTACAAGGAGAATCAGTACAGATGCTCCATTTACGTTGCTGCAGAGGACCACCATCATCGCATTCCTTACTCTTTTCCTTCCTCTTTCTTGATTTGCCTTGTCAAGTCAAACCCACAAGAAAAAGGAATAAAATTTGCTCTTCAGAACTCATTGATGCATGATACTGACGAACACTACTTTCATGTAAGGCAGCCGCATGATAAGATGATGGAAAATGTATGAAAAATAGCACGGCGTGACATATTGACATGTATGATGTATAAAGTGTAAACTAAGCACAAGGTTCTTGAACTTGTTAGAATCAATGCAAGCTAGAAACCATATGAAAGATGAAACCAATATCACTCTGCCAAATTAAAAGGGTTCCCTAACAAATGTATTTAACCAAATTAGAAGCAATACATGGCAACAGGCTAGAAATAATATGCAATATGCAACGAATAAAGGTGACTCATCGTAAGTGATTGATGCAGTATACAGAAGAGAGGTAGTTTCATGTAAGAACAAGGTTAACACATAGATGTAGTGTGTACCAGAAATAGGAAGGCATGTCATATTCATAGGTATAATGTGTAAACTAAGCAGATGCAATTTACCCTAATTAGAAGCATTGCAAGCTAGACACCGTATGCAACATGCAACCACATATCACACTGCGAAGTTAGAGCAAGCACCTGTGATGGTGGTGTGGGGGAATTGCGGTCATCAACTAGAGAGCTACGTTGACTATCTTCATTTAGCCTTGCTGTTTCTTGAGAATCATGTGGGGAGGATGAACTGCACTCTTTAAACGAGTATGGCGTCTCACAGTAACCCACTGGGGTGACTGTCTCATAATAAGTGATTGACGAGGGATACAAAAGGGCATTAGTTTGATGTACGAACATGGTTAATAGACATTTGTAGTATGTATCAAAAACAGGAAGGCATGTCATTATCAAAGGTATAATGTGTAAAGTAAGCAGATGCAATTTAACCAAATTGGAAGCAATACAAGCTAGACACCATATGCAACATGCAACCACATTTGACAGTGTGAAGTTAAAGCAAGCACCTGGGATGGTTGTGTGTGGCAATTGAGATCATCAACTACAGAGCTACGTTTACCATCTCCAACTACTGACACTACACCCTTTAGAGCGCTGAAACGCTTAGTGCTTATCTTCGAATTACACTAGAGCAACTTCTGTCTTTTCTTTTCTGCATTCATCAACACTGCGTCAGAGTCTGAAATACCCATCCATAAAAAAACAATAGAGTGAGTATGGGTGAAGTGTGTGCACAATTAGTACAGTGTAAAGGTAGCAGATAGCAGGTCGGTGAGAAATAAATGACGGGAGACATATGATAGCTCTACAACATGCATGGCACACTAAATTACTACAGGATTCTATGAAATAATAGTCGACCGAAAACAAATAGGTCAGTCCATTTTTTCTGCACCGTCCGATGTATAAAGCACGAGTAGATCGCCTTCATCTACCTCTAGCCAGTCAGTGTTGACGATCTTCCTTGAAATGCCAGCGACCACCGGTCCAGTCCCCTGCCTGCACCCTCCCCTCGACCTCACCACACCGCCGTGCTTGGTACCGCCCCCCCGGCCATCCATTCAAGCCCCACCGACCTCCAGATCAGGCGCAAGAAGCTCCTGCGCCCCACACCCCTATGATAGACACTAATGTGCCGCTTCCCCGGCGAACATGCAGATTAGGTGCTCCGCGCGCCTAAGCGGGTGCTGCTTCTTTTAATTGCGGTTTGACTGAACCTGAATTGAAATCCAGGCGGGCTACTGACCTCTAGCAAAGGTGAAATAGTAAAGGGAGGAAACCTTGTGCATTTGGTATCACAAAGAAGATGCAGTAAGAAGCGCTCAACTAGTTTATTTCGTGGGATGAATATGGTGTGAGCAGAGACGTAAGGTTTGCATGAATAAGGGAAGAGGAGTACCTCTTTCTGCTGGCAGTGTTGTGTCCTCCTTCTGTTTTTCCAACAATCTTCTTGTGGTTCGCTGGAAACGAGAAGTTGTCGAGGATGGTGGAGCCTTGGACGAACCCATGGCCAAGTTGTTGAGTATGGTGCAGTGGCCATCTGTCGGCGGTGGGGAAGCAGATTCGAGGCGGCGAACGACGGCGTAGCGGGAACAGCTCCGGTGTGGTGGACGGTTGAGACAGTGGAGCGGCAGCAATGAGGCGCAGGACGGCGTGGTCGAAGTGGTTATGGTATGGCGCACGTTGGTGTCGGCATCGTGGAGGCAGCTCTACCTCGGCTTCAGCTGCTAAGTCCTTGAGGGCATTGCGGTTGCGTTGGACGACGACGTTGGGGTACCGGCTCCGGCGTGATGGAGGAGGGCGGCGGTGGATTGGGCGCTATGGGGTGGAGGACGGAGGAGGCTGGGGTTTCGTGGCTGGTGGAGAGGGCGGTTGGGCGCCCACGGAGTATGAATGGGGAAACGGAGGGAGGCGGGGAACTAAGGGGGAACAATGTTTCGGTATGCGATGCGCTTGTTTGAAATTTGGAGAAAGTTACAAACTTTGCCCCCATCTAAAATTTCAGACATATTGCTGGTTGGGGTAGGACAGTAATCTCAGGTGTCCCAAATGTGGGCGGGATAGATTTCGGCCGAGCGCATGGGTGTTTAGGCGCCCATGGCATATGAATGCTTCTCGGAGGCGGTTGACACTGGCGTCTTGGTGAAGTTACAAACCTACCCCGGTTTAGACCTTTGGACATCGGGTCGATAGGCTACATGGGCCAGAGTCACGACAGTAATTTCCTACCAGCAAACATTAGTCTCACACGGTTTCGGGTGACCAGAGGCCTATTTGGCGCTTCGTTCAATATTTGGGAGCAGAAGCATTAACGTTTTCGGTTCTCTTGAATTGAAATTTCAGGATTTGTCAAACTTCACAAATCTTTACTCTTGAAAATCCTAAAGCTACGATTATTTTGGAATGGAGGGGGTACATTTGAATATACATTGTACACGAGTATATATTAAAAAATATGCAACTTACCTCAGTTCATGCATGGTTCCAGATATAATCTCCTTGGTTGCAAAAAAAAGTTAGACATGTGTATGAATATATAGCATGTTCAAACGCACAACAAAGATTGATGCCCCCTTTTACATCTGACTTACAAATGCCATTATCTTGGGTTCAAATAGATGAATGCACTTCCTATGAATTCGAATCTTCGAAACCCCCTTTATGTTGAATTCGACATGTATTCTATTTCGTAGCTAGCAATTTGGAATGTATTCATGCAAGTGACAAATGTATAAAGTGCTTCACACTAACAACATGGAGTGTACTAATTAATGTTTATATATGAATTGTAAAAGCATCCATTGCCTGTATTTCAAACCGCTCTCACTCTATGGATCGATAATATGAAATAAACACATGCACATGCTAGAATTCAATAGAGTATGGGTGTCTGATAGACTGATTTTCGTCCATACGCAATTTGCAAAATTTATGATCTCATCAAAAATAATAATGCCATTTATATTTTAATTTAATGCATAGAACCGCCTTTTACACGTAGATGCACTATGCCTCGACCCGTCCTCACAAACGCGCTATATATCTCTCTATCTACCGCATAAGTGCACACACTTTATATGCATCGGCATTTCTCTTTCACACATGCTCACAATCTCTCTCGGGGTGTCGGGGAGTCTCACGCACATGCTCTCTTTGTATCTCTCTCTCTCTCTCTCTCTCTCTCTCTCTCTCTCTCTCTTTCTGACTACTATGTACCACTCTTTTCACTAATCTCGGTTGGAAAACACTATTTCTCTCACATGCATATATACACATGCACGGTCTCTACTAGCCCTCTATATGCACATATATGTGCCTACGTGTCTCCCTCATGCACATTATCTTTAGGCCTCTCTTGCACACATTGCCCCCCCCAGACACACCTCTCTCTTAGACTACCCATAGTGGGAGTAACATTGGTAGTAACATCACACATATCTAGGTTAAATAGATGATGTGGCATGTAATAAATGAAGAAAGAGATGAAAGTGGTAACATAGCTTAGTTACTACAAGTATGCGTAACATCACACATATCAAGGCAAGATGTGTCTATAACCTAATAAATGAAGTGCTCTATGTTACCACACATATGTTACTTCCCACTATAGAGGTAGTAACATAGACTAGTAACATGGGCATGTTACTAGTCTATATTACTACCCATTGTGGCTAGTCTTAGTAGTTGGCAGATATGATTCCATCATATCATTCCGTAGGATATCGCTGACTGTTAGGCTGGATGGTAATACGACGCAAAATTTACCCTAGTTCGGACCCTTGCTGTTGAGGAAAAAGCCTACTCTTGGTACTGTATATTAGTGATAGGGGTGTGTAAAAAGTACACGTGAATACCACGCATTGTGCGTGTGTGTATACTATCGACGAACTAGCCCCCAAGCTTCTATAACATACTGGGGGCCTAGGGTTACAAATCATATATAGTCGGCTTATCACCAGTGGGGACAGAGTCCTCTGCGACTCTGGTAGTTAGCTTCATGTTGTACGCCGAGTCCTCCACATGGGTCTTCGTATAACGCGTCTCGGTCCAACCTATGTGGCGCAGGATGGAACCGACCCATGAGTCCTCATGTTGACCCACCACAACTAGAAATGATGTGCCTACCACACCACACACGCAATCGGCCACTAAGAAAATAAGCATATACAATAGTACAATGTTATACATGAAAGTTAATTGCATGGTGCATCCAAAAATATTTGTTCTGTATTGTGAATTTTTATATCTATACCTACTATTAAAAGATGTACTGCTTCTTCCTATGGATATTTGGTCCATTTCGTACGTCAAAATTTCGTTCGTCCACTCGTCCAGACTATAAAAAATCCAGGCCACGTCGCACCCGAGTAACAAAAACAGAAAGGAGCCCTCAATAGCCAAAAATAACACAAAAATAGCCGGCGGCCTGCGCGCTCCATTGGGCCGATCTGGGCCTGCTACACAACCGACTAGCAAAAAATAAAAATAAAGCTCAGGGGTGGGGTTCGAACCCTTGCGGCCACGTTTGGTAGTGAAGATGACAACCAACTGAGAAACGATTTGTTCATGCCAAATATTGGGTTGGTTGCCCAATAGTCCCACCTCGGTTCTTTACATTAAATTGTACTGATTTATATACGTTTACAGAGTTTTCTATAACAATCCTCGAGAACCAAGAACAAAAGGAACAAATTGATAATAACTCAATAAAGGAGGAGGGAGATGCGGGTGCTTTAAATGGATTTGTGGGCTGACGGAGGAACAAACATCCCCGCTGGATGGATGGGGAAGGAAGGAGCGACATGACGACACTGCTGTTGTGGGCTAATTAATGGGATATTAAGAAATTAACTCCCCATTGCATACGGGGGAGACTCAGCGGGAAGAAAGTTGTACACTGATGATTGGCTATGATGGGAATGTGCGTTGTGTGCATGGCGGCTGCTTTCAAAGAGGGATTTGTTGTGGGCTTGCTTGCTTGAGGGATCATGAAAACGGGCAGCTTAGCAGCGACGCCGGGCGGCAAGACAGATCACACATCCGCGTCTTGTTGTGCTCTCCGTAAAAGATGTTTTCCTCGCAAACAAATTGTTGGATCATGTGCAATATGCAATTTTGATAGTAACTAATTTGCGCTACTTTGTGTTTTCTTACTACCAAATGTCATTATGTGCGTGATCATTTTATTTTGAATATGTACACAGAATAATTACTCACACAGCTAATCATGTTTGTAAGACGTGAAGCCTATAAAGAGTAAATATATCTATCACTGCATTACTTGGAGCTAATATATGTCATTATTTTGATCCATGTCTAATAAAAAAAGTTCAATCAAAGGAAAATAAGGTGAGGGGGAAACAACGGATTGGGACTTACAATGCAGTAGTGCACTAAGTAAATTCTCGAATACGACACAAACTACCAAATTTATTTATAACGTTACAATGCACAGGCAGACAGTTTGGGATATCTAAAGACTTAGATAGGACGGAGAAGGCATAGGAAATCGTCCATGAAAATTTAATGACTTCCCAGCCGTTGTCATTGAGCTTCATGGCGTATGACCTTTGTTATTTGATACAAATTTATCCAACAATAACTTTTTGTATCATATATTTCATGCCATGAGAAAAGATCAATTATATACAATGCAAGATGGCGCAGACATCAAGTGAAGATGAGATAAGGATGGCGTCCACCATTATTTAAAATCCGTAGAATTACACAATTCGGAGAAAGGAGGAGCTCATGAAAGCAGGGTTATAAATATGATGACCAAAGTAATTGCCTTAGGATTGACCATGTTTATCATGAATAAATGGACAATGTGGCTATCATCAGAGACAATGGCGAGGATGAGAGGCTGTAATATGGATGGGTCGCCGTTGGGGACGTGCACGGATTTTTTTCTCCCGTTGCAACGTACGGGCACATTTCCTAGTATTCTCCTAAAATATTAGTCACGGGAAAGAGAAAACGAAGGGCATATCTCTCCTTGTCTCGATCGGACACCCCCTCTTTCTACACCACTTTCACGTACGCACGCAAACTATCTCTCAGCCCTCTAAAAGTATGCATGCCCACGACACATTCATGCGTGACGGTCACTATATTTCAAGCCAAAGCACTATACGGTCACTGGACTTCAGAATATGCTCATTATGGTCACCGTATACATTCTCGTGGTGATCACACGGTATCTAGCTCATGATACGTCTCCGTATTTTCTTGATGATACTGACGGACTTTGCACTTGATTCATGCTCCGTATTTTGTTGACGACACTTACGGTCATTGTATTTGAAGCGAAAGGATGATATGGTCACTGGACTTCAGAATAAGCTCATCACGGTCACCACATGCATTTTGTCGTGCTAACCAACATGTGGTTGGATGGTTTGGAGGAAAGTGATTTCTCGAGCCCACCAGGGTTAAAGTCCCGGTGCTCGCATTTATCCTGGGTTAATTTCAGTATTTTCCGGCGATGTGCGTTCAGTGGGAGGAGACGTTCCACTCGACTACGAGGCACCTATGGTGACTTCATAAAATCTCAAGATCATATGCTGGCTCACTCTCTCGAAGGTGCTCATAGGGGTAGGGTCTGCGTGTGTGCGCTTATAGCGGTGAGTGCTTGCGCGTATATATGAGCCCTTGCGTCCGTACCGTGTTAAAAACATACATGTCATGATTATACGGTCACTGGCTCACCCGTACAACTCCGTATTTTGTTGATGACACAATCAATTGACCAGTTAAACGTTCCACGTGGTGCAACTAGTGTTGCACCATCGGGGCGCGTAACCATGGGGCCCACCTGTCAGCCGTATATGAAAGAAAGAAATGATAGTTTGAGTCTATACTGTGTTAATAAAATACATTTTAGGGTGATCATACGTTCACTGGCTCACCATACATCTCCGTAATTTGTTGATGACACGATCAATTGACCAGTCAAACGGTCCACATTCAGCAGCGCACATTACCATACGGCCCACCCATCAGCGCGTATATGAAGGACAGAAATGGTAATAAATTAGTGGTCGGTGGGTACCCGAAGTCGTCAGACCTCTGGTTGGTAGTCGTCAGTGGTGGGGGCGCGTTGATTGGGCGGTGGGGTGGGGATCGCCGGAGAAAAGCTCGGCGCGGGGGTGGGGGCCTAGAGGGATGGACGGTGCGGCGGCGGACCGGCGGTGGGGAGTGGTTTCGGGGCAGCGTGGCGGCGTGGGCCGGCCGCGGGCGGCGGGGGCCGGCGGTTCGGCCGGTGGTGGCTGGCGGCTCAGGGGGTGGAGTTTGGTGATAAACTGCAGGCCCTTGATTTCGTATCCAACGACTGGAAAATCTAATGACCAGAGATGAAAAAGTCAGTCGACTGACGTGTAGCCTCACCCCGCATGTACACATGCATGTATGCAAGACATGCACGCATGCAAGTGTGCAACACTGACACATACACATAACGAACACATGCACGCATGCAGGCGTGCAACACTGACATGTACACATGCACTCATGAACACACGCACGTACGCACACATGCATGCAACACTGAAACGTACCCTTGCACGCACGCAACACTCGCACGCCTGCATGCACAGAGCACACGATGCAAGACACACGCTCAAGCTATACGTGCATGCACCCTTTGTTAAGGACATGTATTGTTACGAGTATTAATCAATCTTATCAGTGATAAGAGGAACATTGATGTTTGCAGCAGTCTTTATGAATCACAATGTATCGAACGGGCTATCAACATAGTAGGCTTATCTACATGAAAAGGATGATGTCACACTCAATGAACAATCATCGGTTTATGAAATGCCCGCTTCTGACCGCCCTGGCCCACCAAAGGTTCCTCTGTTGTGCACTGCCTGTGTTGGGTCACTGACATGCAGGCCATGTACCCAAAGAGCCCACACGTCGGTGGAAGAATGGCGTGGTGTCCTACGTCAAAGTCGAGGGCGCCACTCGTTGCACGTCCGGCTGAACACGATTCCTTGCCGCATTCAAACACCTCCATGAAACCTACATGTGTGGAAGCCGAGAAACCCACTCTGGACACACGTCTGGCATTAAACGCAATGCGGGCCGAGCTCCTCCCATCTGCCGTCTATTTAATCTCCTATTTGAATGAGGCCAAACACCGGCCAAGAATCGCACACCTCCGCCGCTCCCCTATCTCCTCCTTCACCATTTTGTCCACTCTTACAATGGCTTACGAAGAGTAGTTATTCCGCACAAGCCATTTGTCTAGGTTTATATCTCTCACACACACCCACATAGGTGGGGGACGTGCACAAAGAGAAGAGGTTCACACACGGCGCACGTACTCCCATCTCTTTCCCAACCACACCCGTGCGGGTACACGATGGAGCTCATTTCTGTACGAAAAGGTAGCCCACGTGGTAATTTGACCGTGTACTGGTTGTCCACTTGGTGGAGGGAAGATCGTCTACTACAGGTGAACAAAAAAATTGCGACTTGACGCATTATGTTAAAAAAAGAGGCAAACCATGTGGGGCCTACCTTAGAGGCAAGGCTCTATACACTGGAGTACTTTTGATGTGTCCCGTCAACTCGCAAAACAAGGAGAAGCTTGCTTAGTACACCGTCTCCCCCGCCCACGGGCGCGGTGGCTCGCAGGATGAGGTGAAGCTTTCTTACTAGTAGTAGTACTGTACGCCTTACGCCCGCTCCCTCGCCCACACGCGCGGTGGCTCGCAGGACGAGGAGAAAATTTTACTACTCCCTTTGTTTACTCCTTGTCCCTACTACCTTGGTTAGAGATATTATCATATTGTTTGAAATGTATATGTCCTTTAGTACTCCCTCCATTTACTTATACAAGTCCACTATAAAATAATACATTTTGCATCTATACAAGGCCACAAATAGTAAGCGAGACAAAAGTTACTACTCCATCCTTTCCAGTTTATGGCTCAATTTCAAAATCTCTCCAACCAAGGTAGACGATGAGTGGTCAAATTAATTTCGTACTCCTAGTTTGCACAAGTAATTAGTATGCTCGTTTTTCTCAAGAGGTTATGTTTACCGAGGCATTAATTAGAACGAATGCATGAATGAACACTAAATTTCCATGAACTTCTACATGCATTGGTGAGTTTTCTCTTGACACTTCTTGCATCGGGTGATCTAACGCACCTCGAAATCCAACATGTGATGGTACTACTACAAGTAGTAGAATTGAGACTTATAAAACGGAAAAACCAATGTTTTTTAGATGAGCCCTATAAACCCTAGTGGGTACGTACTCCGTACAATCAGATTTTCCCAAAACTAAGTCGCTCAACCTTTATTTGCTTGTTTCCCTTCCTGGCTCCTTGCCTCGAACAGACTATGCCAAACTCCCCTGGTTGCCGCGTGGGAAAATACCCGCCCTCGCCTTTTTTTAGTCCGGGTTTGTATCGATGGATCGCACGAAGCAGCAAAAACCCAAGCCGTGTCTTGTACTCCTCCGTCGATGCTCGCTTTCATGAATTATGTACTTCCTGTCGCCGACATGTGGGACATATAGCAACTGGGTCGACGTGTCAAGCACCAAATAACAGTGCAGAACAGCAGGGGGGACGCACCCCAATCGTACCGCCCCAGTAGTAGTAGTAATGAGCAATGAGACGTCAAATCACAATGTCGCACCTTCCCAGACGGACGAAGCAACCATTATTTCACACTTCGGTTTGCCATCATCTCAAACCATGTAGTATTGCTTCTGCCTCAAGAGGGACACGCGCATCGCCTTGGTACATCATGACACGTGGGACCGCATGACAGGCCATGCTCCCCCGCCGATTGCTCGGTAAAATCACCTCGTTTTTACTACTATACTTCCTCCATATCGGTTTACATGGCATACACGTCATTCTAGGTTGAGAATTTAACTGGCTATATATGTGATGAACGGTATATGTTTAGAAACTACATTTGCTTAATAATCCAATGATATACTTTTTGTGACATAGTAACTCATATTTAGTTAGTGAAATGGATGACCTACAACTACGTGCACGCCCTATAAACCGAGACACCTAAAAAACGAGATGGAGAGGGTAGTTCAGTATGTATCTTTTTAGATCAATATAGTCAGGATTCACAACGGAGCAAAACCAAGTGGTAGGCTGCACCTGTCGTGTTGTCGTAGCAACTCAAGCAGGGTTAGTCCACACACGAAATGGCGACACACTTAACAGGACCCCTTTGGCCGACATGTGGTTCATCCACCGTCTTGTTCCATGTGCGATGCACCAAATTACAGTTCGGAGCAGCGGTTGGAATTGGAGGCACCCCGGTCATAGCGCCGCAGTAGTAGAAAATGAGCGATGAGGGCTCAAATCACAAAGCCCCACCTTTCCCGCATTAAGCTGGCCGGACGAAGCAACCATCATTTCACTCTATGACGCAAGAGCATAAAGAAAAGAGAAAACCAATGATGCGTGCGGCAGCTACCTAGGGCACCCTAGGGTAGGGGTCTCCACTACAGATCATTTTTTCTGAAAGCGCCTCCGCTACAAATAGGCTTCTCTCTCGTCCTCTTGAAGAAAGCCGATGATGTGTGCGGCAGTAGGGTTTGTAGGAGTACTACTACGGCGCGCGGGGCCACATCGTAGTAAATGGGAGAGGGATTGAGTTCGAGTCGACACCTTAAATATGTATGGGCCGCTTGGTTTTAGGGGAACGAGGCAGCATTTTGGGTTCGGGGACCAGTGGAGATATAGTACGTACAAAAAATTGTGGACGTAGGTTTGACCGAAAGGCAATGATGCACGGGCCCTGCATTTTGATATACCCGGGGCCGTGTGAAATTTGCTACTCTCAAAACTAGTAAGGTACACATGCATTGAACACATGAGATTTCGAAACCAAATTATGAATAAATACACACTATAGCATGTAAAGCTTTGAGTCATATATGCATGATGTAGATGTTCATTTAGTTCTTATAGTTCATCTCATTCAAAATCAATTAGTTTTATAAAAATGTTAAGATTCATGGGGTTGTGCATTGTAAAGCATAAAGTAAAAACAAATAATGGCAATTCATTTATAAAAAAATTCAATTATGATACGGAAGATTCTAGAACAAAGGAGAAGTGCTTGTGTTTTGAGGTTTGTGCATTATGCTTAAGTTCAACCATGGAGTCTTCTAAATTGTACATGTTGCAGATCTGGTGGAATGTTGATGATATCCAATGGGCAGTAGTGCTCGGATTTTCCATCTCTGCACTGTCGGATTAGCTTCATCCAGCGACCATCTTTCAAAGTTATTCGCACACTATATAGTACTTGTGCCATAGTCGCATGTCTTGGAAAAAAGCTACTAGTGGGTTGTACTAGCTATTTAGGGATAGAAGATGTATACATGGAAGTTGTAGGGAAAGAGATGACATCGAGTATCTCAATTCCTATGAGTAGGGATTGGAAAAGAGATGTCATTTGGTTCACATCATAGGAACTTTTCTATTGAATCTAGAGATGACATGTATCTCAATTCCTATGAGGAGGGATTAGAAAAGAGATGTAATTTGGTTCATATCATAGGAACTTTTCTATTGAATACACACTAATGTTTATTTTCCTTTGAAATTATGGGAGTATAGGAATCCATTCATATGAACCAAGTGGCTCTAAAGCTATAGAAATGATATCATGTTTATTTCCTTTGAAATGTGGAGTACACGAATCTATTCCTATGAACCAATTGGCTCTAAAGGAAAAAATCCTATAAAAATTATATCATATAGAGTTCCTATGATATTCCTCCACACCAAAGGATGGTCGAAATTGCTACAGGTGATACGATGGTCTTTCTTTGTAGACTCCTCCCCCATCTTCATAGTTACCTCTCGAAGATGAATGAAATGATATATACAGGGTATTCTACATGTGCAATTTGGTACATGAAAAATCGGTAAAAGTTTGCGAGGATCGAATTTTCAATAAAGCTCTATGCACTGCATTTTGGAACGGAGGGAGCATACGGCAGTTGTTAACACTCACGTGGAAGATTTGTGTGTAGGAGGAGTGGTTGTTCTGTTAAATGACATGGCAAAACTGACACTGTCGGATGCCGATCTAACGGTTCTTACGGTGTTCGTCAGGAAAAGGCTTGTGGCGAACGTTTGTCGGATAATGATTTACGGACACTTGCATTGCATTGATACGTGCCCCCCCTCTCTCTCTCACGCACACGCACCCTCACGAGTCACGACTCTCCCGAGTCCTCTCGCACCCACCATCTATCTGAAGGTAGACGTCACACACATATGTGCTCTTCACGCCCTACCCTCAGAACTTATACAAAACAAAAGACGTCACGCACATTTTATTTTAGCTCACACGTCACACACTTATACTATTATTCTTATGGCGAACGTTCTTTAGGCATAGTATATTGTACTCTCACAAAGAGAAGTGGTGCACGCACGCACTAGTTCTCTCACACCCACTCGCGGGTACACGTAGGAGCGCATTTTTTGAAGCTGGTACAACAAAATCACTCCACTATATATATAAGCAGGAGCCTTAGCGCTTGCTTTAATAGGGTTCCTCTCGTTCACTCTCCCATGCTCTCCAGATCTAAGCAAGACATAGGTGGCCACACTCTCTTTCAGCTCACGGCTGGTCACAAATCCGGCCGGACAACCTCGACCGGGGCAAGGGTATAGGTGCATCATTCGTGCTGTCGACGGTGGCGAGGGAGGAGACCAACGACTGCCCGCGCGTCCCGATCAGCGGCCGTGTCGTTCTCTCTGAGAGAGCGCCGGCTCAGGAGGGCCTCCGACCCCTTCTTCCTCCCTGCGGTATTGTGGCCAAGATGCGGCCTCCGGACGCTGTCTGTGCCACATGCCGACGACCCTCAGGTATATATTCCTTCGAAACCTGCCTTGCTCTTCTGCCCCAGCTCCCCATTTGGCTTTGTGTGGATCTTTTTCTACTTCCCTCCGCTGTTCCAAAGCCACCTAGACTTTTACTATTATTAGAGGTAAAGCTAGTTCATACAGTCGACTCTAAGAGTTGGTTCAAATAGGGAAGAAAGTGGGAAAGGTGTAGCATGAATCTAGGACTTGGTTCTAAGAGGAAACGGGGGAAAGTAGTAGATACTGGCTACCCAACCGGTCTCTTGGTTGAAAAGACGAAGAAAGCATGGTGGATGGCGAAGGGTGGGGGAAGTGGACCTATCTCTTTGTTGAAAAAGGAAAGAATGTGACGGGTGTTGGGGGACAACGCAAATGAGAATGAGCAGGTCTATATTTCCTGTGATCACATAGGAAAATGTCGCCGAGGAGATAAAAAATGGGACAACTGCAGACATGTTGCCTGAGTGTTTGCCACTCTCGGCAACCACATCTACCTCACCACTTTATGCCCCTGCCGTCCCTACGCCCATAGCGCTACCATTAGTGTAAAATCACATGAAGCATTAAGCAATGCCACCTAATGTCACTATAAGTAATGGTCTAGTGCCATCGATAAATTGAAGCAATGCCACCACCATTTTATGAAGTGCTTCCGTCTTGCTTTATTTCCCATGAATTGTGTTTTTGCAGTTACACTTAAATCTCACACTGCTAACATTGCTTCATCCTAGTGGAATAACACAAATTTTATTGCACATTTACTGACCATGTGCTACTCTCATGATAGTAATACTAATGCTATTATTCTGCATGTTAATCTAGTGGCAGTGTAGATGTGATATGATGCTACTTACTTAAGGAAACTTTCATACTGTCAATCTAGTGCCAATTATAACACAATAGATGTTGTTGTTAATCATACGCCACTGCAAAATATATGTCACTGTTTAAATAACCGTATTTCGTATTTGGGCAAACAGGGATGTCTGTCTCCATATCGTTTCGGGATGTCTATCTCCGTATCATTTCTATCCGCGCAATCAAAAGCACACACCTCACTTTTAGTAGAACTGCGCAAAATGAGTTGTCTATCCCTTGTTGCCGTCGTCTAACCACTCGTCTTCCAGGTATTCCTACATTGGTAGTTACTAGGTAGAATGACCAACGCAATATAAAAGAAGTTGATTCGTATGATTTACTTCCTGATTACAGTGTAGGGACGAGAGAAAACAATTGCATCCTAGTCCGGAATGCACTTTCTACCAGTTCATCCATGGACCGAGGACTAGCTGGCACGGCTGCACGGCGGTTTTTTGGACAGGTGCGCGGACAAGAGGCATTCTGGTCTGCTTATTTCTGCAAATAGTGGTGCTTAAATTTAGTGGAATGCACAAGACTTTTAGCTGGTCAGTACACTACATGGTTCAGTTTAGTATTCCAGCTGAGAACACAATTATAATTGGTTATTTTGGAATGAGAGAACCTAACCCTGGATGGTGGCAACAAGAAAAAACCAGAGTGAACTCCAAGAAATTTAAGCCTGCCGGGAGGCCCTTTGCTCAGAGAAGCCTTGCTTGTTTTTTCCTGATTTGTAAACCTTCTCACAACTTTGTCTTTTGCTGTGAACTAGTATATGTTTGTTATGTTCTATGAATCATTGAGATATATATAATTGCTTAACTTATGCTTTTCAAGTTTTTTATGAAGCCGAGTTTAATGTGAGTGTTCCACATGAACGCTGGACTAGCGTGTGAACGTTTGGAATTTACATTGTGGCCTCAGTTAACTGCATGAACCAATGTAACAAGATATATAGTTGCTTATATGTCAGACAGCAGATTGTTGATTGTTAGCTGGTCGATAGCCTAGTGTTGAAGCAACCTGAGCCAATGTGTCGTGTTTTGCACAACTGCTTACAAGTGGGGTAGCACCAACAGTGTTTACAAGTACTTATGTATATGTCGGCGCACAGTTCTCGAACGAGTACTCTATTTCATCAAAACACACACTGCTCGTATGATAAACCATGAAAACTTATGTCTTACCATGCCATATTCATGAAAAAACTAGTGAGGACGCATCTGTTTCGGCAACAATTACGATGGTTCTCACATCATTCACGGGCACACAAAAGTAGCATCAGTTCCCATAGACGGATTCAAACAAAGTACTAGCCCCGGAGGGCTCGATAACAGGCAAGATTTGGATAATTAGACAAAATCCAAACTACTATTAAACACTAGCTGGGGCAACTATTTCATGCCTCAGTCTAATTTGGGATGGACACAAGACGGACCTTGCCATGAACATCATCGAGGACGTCCGGCAGCAGCTCAATCCTGTGAACCTTCATGAAGACAACCTTGTGGCCTTGCCACTCATAAACTTGTTTGTGAAGGCATGCCATGTCATCTTCCTGCGTAAGCTTGACAAGAACAGTATGCCTCACAAACGAAGGAGTAGCTTTGAACTTCTTGTGCTTCAGTACACCCTGGACAACACGCCTGACAACAATGAGGCTGGAATACAACTCTTCATTGGTATAAGCGCAAATGGCTTCCAAGATCCAACAGCCTAAAAACTTTGTTTTCCCAATGCGTATATTCAGGTCATCCGCCTCATAGCGAGTGACATGTACAACCACACAATCCTTCTCTACATCAGGGCTCTAATTGAAACAGAAACAAATTATGAATTACTTTCCAGTATAAGAAACACAGGTTATTTAAACCACTATGTATAGCATGGCATCGAAGCTAATAATTTTTTGCATTATTCATCACCACATACTTAGATGAAAAACCACAATCGAGATCGGCAAAGAAGAAAATCACCTTGGGTAGCTCAGCGGGGGGGGGGGGACACATCCTCGAAGGGGGGAAACTGCTCCTGCAGTGCCACGGAGGTTGTAACCTCAAACGGGGCATTAACCATCTCAGTAGTGCCCGTGAGCATATCTGGGGTCGGCTCGGTGGCTGCCTCCATCTTCTTGGAGCTCTCTGTCTCGTGGGGATCAGCCTCCCGCGTCTGCTCCAATATCGGGAGATCTTTGCCTGGTTCTCCTTGGTCCATCATGAAACTGACAAATACTAGGAGACCACTTAAAGGAAAACACAATCGCAATGACAATGAAACAAATAAGACAGTGAGGATCGGTTACTGCTTTGCAAAAGTTCTTTTTTTTCTCTGAATGAAAATATACCAACATCACGGATCCGCTTACCTTCGCTTCGTTGGGAGAGAAGAACAGTGGTAGATGCGAGTGTTGCCTTTCTTGAAGACGGTGAGGGAGAAGGGGATTTAGCAAAGAGTGAAATGGTGGTTGCTTCATCTGTCAAACTTACACTGTGGGGAGGTGGGGTTTTGTGATACGACGACTTCTTACTGCCACACTACGACCGGGGTGACTCTCCGCCTGCATACTACCTTCTAATTTGGTGGATGGCATTTGGTCCCGCGCGCTGCATGGCCTACATGTCGGTGAACAAAAGTATAACGACATTCAGTAGAGGGAGACGTTTTGATGACCGAGGAGGAGCCAGAAGTGGTATTGTATCCACTATACTAGTAGTAATTGTTTTTCTGGGTAGCTGTAGAGTGTCTCCACTGTACTAGTAGTAATTGTTTCTATGGGCCCAAGACAAAACAGCCCATCCACCCTAGTAAATAGTAAAATCAATTCAAAAGTCCATATATTTACTAAATGAGAGGCGCTACCCACACCCAGCACACCACCCCCCAAAAAAACCTGGGTGTTCTTCTTCCTCCTCACTCCCACCCACCTCACGTCAGCTCGCTCCACTCGTACCTCCAAATTCCTCACATCACTCCTACAGAAAACCCCAGCTCCCCTTCTTCCTCACTACTACAGAAAATTCCCAGCTCCCCTTCTTCTTCACTCGCACTACAACTAGGCTCGTCATTCGTTACTCTGCTCAAATTCGTGAGCGCGACACGACGCCCTTGAGGAAAATGGAGTCGGCTGACCCCAGCACCAAGAAGATGAGGCTCCCGCCGCTGCTCTAGATCTCGCACCCGGCAGCACGGGGAGAAGTGGCGACCCCGCCCCCACCGGATCCTAGGAACCGGATCGACGATCTCCCGGACGCCGTCCTTGGGGAGATCATCTTGCTTCTCCCCACCAAGGATTGCTGCCGCACCCAAGTCCTCTCAATTTAATCTCGACTGTCGTTAGCTATCTCTCTTCAATGATTTTGAAATCCCCAGAGCCATCATCTCCTCCCACCAGGGCTCCGATCAAAGCCTCTACATCCCGTCATGCTACCTGAGAAAGCATACCATACCCTGCATGGTGGATGCCTGGCTGAAATCCCCTGAATTCACAGAACTACAGGTGCTTGAGTTCTACTGTTCCCCTAGAAGTCACCTACCATATACCAAACGCCATCTACCTGTGCCCTCAGCACCGATGACCATCTCGCGGTTTTCCTCCTCTCTCCACACCGCCACCTTTGCATTGTGCGACCTACCAGACAATATGGTACTAAACCTTCAACTCCCATTTCTCAAGAAACTTTCACTTGTGCGGGTTCGTATATCGGAGGCCTCATTGCACAGCATCATCCACTCCAGTTGCCCTGTCCTGGAGTGCTTGGTGCTTGTTTTCACAGTTAGAATCGGTTGTCTCCAAATAAAGTCGCCTAACCTTGTAAGAATTGGAATTTCTTTTGACAGAAGGTGATGACCCACAAGTATAGGGGATCTATCGTAGTCCTTTCGATAAGTAAGAGTGTCGAACCCAATGAGGAGCAGAAGGAAATGATAAGCGATTTTCAGCAAGGTATTCTCTGCAAGTACTGAAATAAGTGGTAACAGATAGTTTTGTGATAAGATAAATTGTAACGAGCAACAAGTAACAAAAGTAAATAAAGTGCAGCAAGGTGGCCCAATCCTTTTTGTAGCAAAGGACAAGCCGGAACAAACTCTTATAATAGGAAAAGCGCTCCCGAGGACACATGGGAATATCGTCAAGCTAGTTTTCATCACGTTCATATGATTCGCGTTCGATACTTTGATAATTTGATATGTGGGTAGACCGGTGCTTGGGTGCTGTTCTTACTTGAACAAGCATCCCACTTATGATTAACCTCTATTGCAAGCTTCCGCAACTACAACAAAAGTATTAAGGTAAACCTAACCATAGCATGAAACATGTGGATCCAAATCAGCCCCTTACGAAGCAACGCATAAACTAGGGTTTAAGCTTCTGTCACTCTAGCAACCCATCATCTACTTATTACTTCCCAATGCCTTCCTCTAGGCCCAAATAATGGTGAAGTGTTATGTAGTCAACGTTCACATAACACCACTAGAGGCTAGACAACATACATCTTATCAAAATATCAAACGAATACCAAATTCACATGACTACTAATAGCAAGACTTCTCCCTTGTCCTCAGGAACAAACGTAATTACTCGCAAAGCATATTCATGTTCATAATCAAAGGGGTAATAATATGCATATAGGATCTGAACATATAATCTTCCACCAAATAAACCAACTAGCATCAACTACAAGGAGTAATCAACACTATTAGCATCATCAACACCAACTAGGATCTGTCTGGAATGCACATATGCCTGAAGTCCCGCCTGCTGGGGAGGATCCACCACCTCAAGATGGAATACCACACCCCCTCTATGGTGAGGTCCTCAATGCTGAGCAGCTTTACCAAATGCAGCTCAATAATTGGATGGCTTAGCAAGGAGCTGGGAACAATGTTGCAGAAGAGGTGGGTGAGAATGCTGCAGTACAAGTGGATATTGAGATTCAGCCTCAGTGGGGAGAGTGGCCTCCATCTCCACCTCTTGCCCCACCTGCTCTCTACAACTTCCAAGAATGGCTGGCAAATGAAGGATTACAAGTCCAAGATGGTATCCTACCCAGCAACAATCTACAGGACAGTCCTTTTGCAGCTTGGAATGACTCAATCTCCCAAAGCAGTTCAGCCACAAGTTCAGACTCTGAGGCACTTGTGCTTGTGCCAGTTAACATTCTGCAGGCCCTACAGAGGAATGGAGCTCTCAACACTATAGCCACTGCCCCAAGTAACCCAGCTGTGCAAGTAAATGAGTTGATGCTGCAACACAACTTTCAGGTGCAGAGCCCTCAAGTACAGATCAGAATTTCTGTTACAAATGCTGGTATGAACATACACTTTTCTGCTAATAATGAGTTCATGAACACCATGCTAGTTGCTGAACCATTATCATTTGTGCCCATTACAAACTTCCTCTCAAGCTCCATCATGCCAACTTTGGCAACTTATGGTCCTTGGGCACATGGCTATGGCATTCGGCCGACCAATTTGGACATTCATCTAGCTCTTTCTGAATCCTTGGATGGCTCTGTCCAAGTGACCTCCTTTGTCTCACAAGGGGAGGTTGATGGCTCTATCACTTCAACTGCTCAAACCTGGTCGATGAGTAGTGACGATCTAGCTGGTTCTGTTGCTCAGCAGAGTGCAGTTACATTATCTGAAACTTGTGAAGTGCAGGAAATGGATACTGGTTCAGTTGTGTCTGAACTTTCTGAAGTGCAGGAAATGGATACTTCTGAGATTATGCCTAATGTGCAAACTGAGGTCTCTATGGGGGGCCATCCTGGCAGGCATCGCAAGAACAAAGCTCCGGTCTTCGTGCTCAGTGTGCGTCGAAGTGCTCGATCCAACAAATACGATGGGTTCAAAGTGCATTCCATTACTGAAAGCAAGCAGAAAGCTTCCAAGGTCAAACCCAGAGTGACTCCATCTGCTGTAGTCATTACCGAGCTCACTGAAGACAAGATAGAAGTGGAGGAACTCCCTCCTCCGATGACTGTGGCCCAAATTCAGGAAATTGCTGTGCAGAAGTGTGATGTCCCTCCTGAAGAAGTGACTGAAGAAATGCTCCTTGCGGATAAGGGGGCGGGCCCTTCCTCATCTTAATTTACTTTCTGTTTAATTTTCTTAATGGTTCTCTCGAACTGGAACGTTTTATGTTGGAATATCCGGGGTATGAACTCTGACCCCAATCTTTTGGCTCTATCAAATGCTATTGCTGCTAGTGGTTTCTCAGTTATTTGCTTACAAGAAACCAAAAAGCCTATTTTTGATAACTCATACATTAAAACATGTTGCCCTAAACGGTTTGATAAGTTTGCATTCATTCTTTCAAGAGGTGCATCTGGGGGAATTGTGACCATTTGGAATAGTGCTATCTTCTCTGGCACTGTGTTAATTGAGCAAGAATTTGCCCTAGTCACTAAATTTAAATCACATCAATCTTCCCAAGAGTGGACTTTGGTAAACATATATGGGCCTTGCCAGGGTGAAACAAGAGTTGATTACACAACCTGGCTGCTTAATCTTCACATACCTCACAATGAAGACTGGCTGCTTGTTGGGGATTTTAATTACATCCGCAGCCCTAACAATAGAAATAAACCAGGTGGTAATATTAATGACATGATCACATTTAATGACTTCATTCGCACACAAGGTCTGATTGAACTACCACTTAAGGGGCGATCATACACATGGAGCAACATGCAAGAGGACCCTCTACTTGAACAACTAGATTGGTTCTTCACCTCAAATAATTGGACCACCTCTTACCCTAATACCACTGTAAAAACCTCTTTCTAAACCAGTTTCTGATCATATTCCCTGTGTGATCTCCATCAAAACTAACATCCCTAAAAGTAATCTCTTTCGATTTGAATCATACTGGATTCAACATCCTGGCTTCATGGAGGTGGTGGAATCATCATGGAACAAAATAACCCCCTCAAATAACTATGCCACGATTATCTGCTGCAAATTTAAGGCTCTCAGATATGAACTCAAACGATGGAGTAAACAGATATCCAAACTGGTCACTGCTATAGCTAACTCCAATGCTGCACTTTCTGACCAGGACGCGTTGGAAAATAAAAGGGCCCTCACAATACCTGAAAGTAACTTCAGAAGAATTCTCAACAAACATCTGCTTAGACTCCTTGATTACCAAAAACAATATTGGAGAAAAAGATGTACCATAAGGTGGGCCACTTTTGGGGATGAGGACCCAAAATTCTTCAAAGCAATGGCCTCTGAGCGATATCGACGGAACAGTATTTCATCTCTACAACTAGATAATGGCACCATAATTGAGGATCATATTGGTAAAGAAGCACTAATTTACCAAAGCTTTAAAGAGAGATTGGGCACTTCATGAGAATTCCAAATGAAATTTGATCTAGCCAATATTATCAAAAATCGTAATGACCTGGATCAGCTGACAGTACCATTCACTAAAGAAGAAATTGATGCTGTCATTAAGGAATTGCCTGCGGATAGAGCACTAGGGCCGGATGGTTTTACTGGACTTTTTCTTAAATCTTGCTGGCACATTATCAAGGAGGATTTCTATAAATTGTGCGACCAGTTCCATGAAGGGACTTTAAACCTTGAGAGCATCAATGATGGGTACATAACCTTAATACCTAAAATCTCCTCTCCGGCCACAGTCAATGATTTCAGACCCATCACACTCCTCAATTGTTGCCTAAAGGTCATCACTAAACTGCTTGCCAACCGACTCCAAAAACTCATTCTAAAGATCATACATAGAAACCAATATGGTTTCATCAAGGGCAGAGCAATACAAGATTTCCTTGCATGGGCGTTCGAATATATACATCAATGCCAAACGTCTAAGAACAAAATTGTCCTCCTTAAATTGGATTTTGCAAAAGCTTTCGACACCATTGAGCATGATGCAATGTTAGACATAATGAAGCACATGGGTTTCAATGATAAATGGATCCAATGGATTCAAACAATATTTTCCACGGGGAAATCTTCAGTTCTTCTTAACAGAGTGCCAGGCAGACAATTTCTTTGCAAAAGTGGTGTGCGTCAAGGAGACCCCCTCTCTGCACTTATATTCATTCTAGCTGCAGATCTTCTCCAAGCGGCCATTAATGATGCCTTCAGACATGGTCTCCTACATCTACCATTCCCAAGACCAAATCAAAAGGATTACCCTATCATACAATACGCGGATGACACCATAATCATAATGCCGGCTTGTCAAGACCAAGCGCAATTAATGAAAGGGATCCTCACTGACTATGCCACCTCCATTGGCCTCAAAATAAACTTCCACAAATCGACCTTGATACCTATGAATTGTGATGCGAATTTAAGACAAGACATTGCTCAAATCTTTGGATGCAAAATAGGGAAAATGCCCTTCACATACCTCGATTTACCTCTTGGCACCTCTAAACCTTCTATACAAGACCTAATGCCAATCGTTTGCAATATGGAAAGAAGGCTAACGTCCACTCTGTCAATGATGTCATATGGCTGCAAATTATCTCTCCTCAACACAGTAATTACCTCACTGACAATTTTTGCACTATGCACACTTTGATTTCCACCAAAAATACTTGAGCTGTTGGATAAATTGAGAAGGAAATGTTTATGGACAAAAAAACAGAGCAAGGTGAAAAATGTAATTCCTTAGCTGCATGGGACAGAGTATGTAGACAAAAAAATGTGGAGGGCTTGGGATAATAAACCTCAGGATACAAAGTGATGCGTTGCTATTAAAGTACTTACACAAATTCTACAATAGATATGATCTCCCTTGGGTTGAATTGATCTGGTCCACTTATTACACTGACAAAATTCCACATGCCTCTGACCCATGTAGATCATTTTGGTGGAAAGACATTCTTAAACTAACTCCTATCTTTAGAGGGATCTCAAGGGTTCAGATGCTTGTTGGAGACAATGTGCTATTCTGGAAAGATCTTTGGCTGGATGAAATTATCACAGACACACATCCCAGGGCATTTTCATATGCAAGAAATGAAGATTGTTCGGTCAAAGACTTCCTGACCATCAACTCCCTAGAGGAACAGTTCTATCTGCCACTCTCCAGCCAAGCCCTAGTGGACGTACCATATATGCAAGGCCTTATGGCACAAATAACTTTTGACAACAGTCAAAACGCAAAAGATGTATGGTCTTACACTTGGGGAAGTAGAGAATTCTCTGCGAAAAAATATTATAGCTTCTACTTCAGAGACATGAGGGCCCACAAATCGTACCAGTGGTTATGGAAATCAAAAGTCACGACCAAAATCAAAGTTTTTGGCTGGCTCGTACTTTCGGATAGATTAAACACAAGAAACATGCTGAAAAGAAGACACTACAATATTGGTACTAACCTTAACTGCCTACTCTGTGGACAAAAAGAAGAAGATATTGATCATATGATCCTCACATGCCCATTCAGTAGAAGCTGCTGGGCCACTTTTGGTTTGGACCCTGGACCACAAGCCAATAGATTGTCCTGGATGGAACAAGCAAAAATTAGCTGGAATCGACCTCTATTCATGGAAATTATACTACAAGCTTCCTGGAGTATATGGAAAGAGAGGAATAACAAGCTGTTCAGAAATATCCAACCTACATACAAATCCTGGCTAAACAGATTCAAGGAAGATTTTGGCCTTTTACAGTATAGGGTTAAAGATATTAAGAAAGACTTTATCTTCTTACATCTAGATTCATTGCCCTCTGATTAGCACACCCCCTTTTACTCTTTACCCCATCACCACAAAGTGGGATGGGTGCCATGTACATGATGTAACACACTATGTAAATGTGTTGTGATAATTAATATATGACGGTGGGGGCCTCCCCCACTGTCTCAGTTCCTCAAAAAAAACACTACTAGCAACCTACTAGCACCAATCCCGGACTTTGAGACAAGAATTGGATACAAGAGATGAACTAGGGTTTGGAGATGAGATGGTGCTGGTGAAGATATTGACGGAGATTGCCCTCTCCCGATGAGAGGATCGTTGGTGATGACGATGGTGATGATTTCCCCCTCCCGGAGGGAAGTATCCCCGGCAGAACAGCTCTGCCGGAGCTCTAGATTGGATCCGCCAAGGTTCCACCTCGTGGTGGCAGAGTCTCGTCCCGAAAAGTTCCTTCTTATTTTTTTTCTCATCGAAAGACTTCATATAGGAGAATATGGACGTCGGAGAGCCACCAGGGGGCTCACGAGGTAGGGGACGCGCCCTAGGGGGGGCGCCCCCCACCCTTGTGAGCAGGGTGTGGGCCCCCTGGCCTTCATCTTTTGCGAGGATTTTTATTTATTTATTTATTTTAAGACATTCCATGGAGTTTCAGGACTTTTGGAGTTGCGCAGAATAGGTCTCTAATATTTGCTCCTTTTCCAGCCCAGAATTCCAGCTGCCGGCATTCTCCCTCTTCATGTAAACCTTGTAAAATAAGAGAGAATAGCCATAAGTATTGTGACATAAAGTGAAATAACAGCCCATAATGCAATAAATATCGATATAAAAGCATGATGCAAAATGGACGTATCAACTCCCCCAAGCTTAGACCTCGCTTGTCCTCAAGCGAAAAGCCGATAACAATAAATATGTCCTCATGTTTAGAGGTAGAGGCGTCGATAAAAATAAAATACGGACATGAAGGCATCATGATTATTCTCATAACAGCAACATATATAGATTTTGTCATATGATTACTTATGTTCAAGTGATGATCTATTCACAATGCAAAAGTATAAATCATAAACCTTATTGGGCTCCGACAAACCATAATCTCAGTCATTGAAGCAATTGCAATTTATCATAACATCAGAAAGAGTCTATGTCAAAGCTAAAAAGCAAGTCCACATACTCAACTATCATTTAGTCCTCCATAATTGCTAACACTCACGCAATACTTGTGGTTACGGAGTTTAATCAGACACAGAGAAAGATAGGGGCTTATAGTTTTGCCCCACAACCTTTTACCTCAAGGGTAATGTCAACAATAATGGTTCATGCTCCCCTACATCCAATTAGATATATATATATATATATATATATATATATATATATATATATATATATATATATATATATATATCATGTTCTTTCCAACATGCTAAGCTTGCCAAAGGATAAAATGAAAAAGAAGAGGTGAAGATCACCATGACTCTTGCATAAGGTAGAAGATAATGATAAAGGATAGGCCCTTCGCAGAGGGAAGCATAGGTTGCCATGCGCTTTTATGGTTGGATGCATAAAATCTCAATGCGAAAGAACATCACTTTATATTGCCCCTTGTGATATGAACCTTTATTATGCAGTCCGTCGCTTTTATTACTTCCACATCACAAGATCGTATAAAACTTATTTCTCCCACACCAATCAATCATACATATTTAGAGCAATTTTTATTGCTTTGCACCGATGACAACTTACTTGAAGGATCTTACTCAATCCATAGGTAGATATGCTGGACTCTCATGGCAAGACTGGTTTAGGGATTTTGGAAGCACAAGTAGTATTTCTACTTGGTGCTGAGAATTTGGCTAGCATGAGGGGGAAAGGCAAGCTCAACAAGTTAGAGGATCCATGACAACATACTTTAACTCAGATATAAGAAAGACATAACTCATTACATTGTCTTCCTTGTCCAACATCAACTCTTTAGCATGTCATATTTTAATGAGTGCTCCCAATCATAAAAGATGTCAATGATAATATATCTATATGTGAAAACCTCTCTTTCCTTATTACTTCCTATTAATTGCAACAATGACCAAAGCTATGTCTGCCAACTCCCAACAACTTTTAATCATCATACTCTTTCTATGTGAAGTCATTACTCTCGATAAGATCAATATGAACTATTTCTTTCTTTTTATTCTTTTCTCTTTTTCTTTTATTCACCCAAGATCATGGCAAAATAATCAAGCCCTTGACTCGACACTAATCTTTATTATATATAGCTCACGGACTCGATTACAAAGAGAGATCAAAAAGCAAACTCAACACTAGATCATGCCATAAACTTTATTCTACTAGATCAAGATACTTCTAATAGGATCGAACTGAGAAAAACGATAAAGATAGGAGTTGTGATGGTGATACGATACCGGGGCACCTCCCCCAAGCTTGGCAGTTGCCAAGGGGAGTGCCCATACCCATGTGATTATATCTCCTTTGTCGGTGAAGAAGGTGGAGGTGACAGATAATCGCACATCGAGCGTAAGAGGTCCTCCAGCTTGCGAATAATGCCCTTGAGTGCGACAATATGCTCCTTCAACAAAATAATTTCTTGTGTGAGATACTTGTTTTGTATACGAGCTAACTCAATCATCTTGAAAGCTTCGATCTCGGTTGGGGTAAGAAGGTTATGATCAAGTTGAAGGATGTCTTTTGCTGCCGGAGCTTGATCCTCCGTGGCCTTCTTGATCCTTTCATCCTTGTTGACCCTCGTGGGTTCTTCCCTCATCAGATCTATCTTCATTAGCCAAGCATCGTTGTCACCATTGTTGGAGGAGGGAGACGACATGATGCCTAGCCTGGAAAACCCTGACAGAAAACAGCTCGAAACAAGAACAGAGGAGGTTTGCGTGATACGGGAGTCAAAACCTTCGGGAGAATATATAATGAATTTTTACCGACCAAAATACGTATCGTGCAAGAAAATGGAGTCCGGAAGGCACACGACGTGCTCACGAGGTAGGGGGGCGCACCCAGGGGGTAGGGCGCGCCCACCACCCTTGTGGGGCCCTCATGTCCTTCCCGGACTGCTACTTATTTTTCCATTTTTCTAAATATTCCAAAACGGAGAAATATTGCCTTAAAAATTGTTTTGGAGTCGGTTTACTTACCGTACCACATACCTATTCCTTTTCGGAGTCTGAATCCGGAATGTGTCCCTTATGTATTCCTCCGGGGTTACGGTTTCAATAATATTGGTTTCAACATTTATGGGATTACCTGAGATATAATGTTTAATTCTTTGATCGTTTACCACCTTCGGATTTGTGCCCTCGAAGTTGTTGATTTTTATGGCACCGGAACGATAGACCTCCTCGATAACATAGGGGCCTTCCCATTTAGAGAGAAGTTTTCCTGCAAAAACTCTTAAACGAGAGTTGTATAGCAATACATAATCACCTACATTAAACTCATGCTTTTGTATCCTTTTGTCCTGCCATCTTTTAACTTTTTCTTTAAACAACTTGGCATTTTCATAAGCCTGGGTTCTCCATTCATCAAGTGAGCTAATATCAAATAACCTCTTCTCACCGCCAAGTTTGAAATCATAGTTAAGCTCTTTAATAGCCCAATATGCCTTATGTTCTAGTTCGAGAGGTAAGTGACATGCTTTTCCATAAACCATTTTATACGGAGACATACCCATAGGGTTTTTGTATGTAGTTCTATATGCCCATAATGCATCATCAAGTTTCTTAGACCAATTCTTTCTAGACCTATTAACAATATTTTGCAAAATTAATTTGAGCTCTCTATTGCTCAACTCTACTTGACCACTAGACTGTGGGTGATAAGGAGATGCAATTCTATGATTAACATCATATTTAGCAAGCATTTTACGGAAGGCACCATGAATAAAGTGTGAACCACCATCAGTCATTAAATATCTAGGGACTCCAAACCTCAGAAAAATAACTTCTTTAAGCATTTTAATAGAAGTGTTATGATCATCACTACTAGTTGGAATAGCTTCTACCCACTTAGTAACGTAATCAACAGCAACTAGAATATGTGTGTATCCATTAGAGGCAGGAAAAGGTCCCATATAATCAAAGCCCCAAACATCAAACGATTCAATAACAAGAGAATAATTCATAGGCATTTCTTGACGTCTACTAATATTACCAATTCTTTGACATTCATCACAAGACAAGACAAACTTACGTGCATCCTTGAAGAGAGTAGGCTAATAAAAATCAGATTGCAGTACCTTATGTGCAGTTTTATCTCCAGCGTGGTGTCCTCCATAAGACATGAAATGACACTTGCGTAGGATTTGTTCCTGTTCATGCTCAGGTACACAACGTCTAGTAACACCATCTACTCCTTCTTTATAAAGATGTGGGTCATCCCAAAAGTAATGTCTCAAATCATAGAAAATCTTTTTGTTTTGCTAGTATGTGAAGCTAGGTGGTATAAACTTAGCAACAATATAATTAGCATAATCAGCATACCATGGAGTACTAAGAGAAGTACTTATAACATTTAATTGTTCATCAGGAAAGTTATCATTAATAGGTAGTGGGTCATCAAGAACATTCTCTAACCTATACAAGTTGTCTGCAACGGGGTTCTCAGCTCCCTTTCTATCAACAATATGCAAATCAAATTCTTGTAGCAAGAGAACCCATCTAATAAGTCTAGGTTTAGCATCTTTCTTTTCCATAAGGTATTTAATAGCAGCATGATCAGTTTGAATAGTTACTTTAGAATCAACAATATAAGATCTGAACTTATCACAAGCAAATACAACTGCTAAAAGCTCTTTTTCAGTAGTAGCATAATTTCTTTGAGCATTGTCTAGAGTCTTACTAGCGTAATGAATAACATTTAATTTCTTATCAACTCTTTTCCCTAGAACAGCACCTACAGCATAATCACTAGCATCACACATAATTTCAAAGGGTAAATTCCAGTCAGGTGGCTGAACAACAGGTGCAGAGACTAATGCTTTCTTAAGTACTTCAAATGCTTCTACACAATCATCATAAAAAACAAATGGTATATCTTTTTGCAATAAATTAGTTAGAGGCCGAGAAATGTTTGAAAAGTCCTTAATGAACCTCCTGTAAAATCTAGCGTGACCAAGGAAACTTCTTATATTTGATGTCCTTGGGACATGGCATCTTTTCAATAGCATCAACCTTGGCTTTATCAACTTCAATACCTCTTTCAGAAACTTTGTGCCCCAAGACAATACCTTCATTAACCATAAAGTGGCACTTTTCCCAATTCAAGACAAGATTAGTTTCTTCACATCTCTGCAAAACTCGATCAAGATTGCTCAAGCAATCATCAAAAGAGGAACCTTAGACGGAAAAATCATCCATGAAAACCTCACAAATCTTTTCACAAAAGTCAGAGAATATAGCCATCATGCATCTTTGAAAGGTAGCAGGTGCATTACATAAACCAAAAGGCATACATCTATAAGCAAAAGTACCAAAAGGGCATGTAAAGGTAGTCTTTGATTGATCTCTAGCCGACACAGGTATTTGAGAGAAACCAGAATAACCATCTAGAAAGCAGTAATGTGTATGTTTGCATAATCTTTCTAGCATTTGATCAATAAAAGGTAAGGGGTAATGATCTTTCTTAGTAGCCTTATTTAATTTGCGAAAATCAATTACCATCCTATAACCTATGATAATTCTTTGTGGAATCAATTCATCTTTATCATTAGGAACAACAGTAATACCTCCCTTCTTAGGGACACAATGGACAGGACTTACCCACTGACTATCAGCAATGGGATAAATTATACCTGCCTCCATAAGCTTGAGTATTTCTTTTCTTACCACTTCTTTCATTTTAGGATTCAGACGTCGTTGAGGATCACGAACTGGTTTGGCATCTGCTTCCAAATTTATTTTATGTTGACATAGACTGGGACTAATGCCCTTAAGATCACCAAGAATATATCCAATAGCAGCACGATGCTTCTTCACAGTTTTCAATAATCTTTCTTCTTCATGCTCTGAAAGGTTAGCACTAATAATAACAGGATATATCTTCATTTCATCAAGATAAGCATATTTAAGATTATCAGGCAACGGTTTAAGCTCAAACACGGGATCACCCTTGGGTGCAGGAGGATCTCCTAAAATTTCAACAGGCAGATTGTGTTGCAGAATAGGTTCCTGTTTAAAGAATACTTCAACTATTTCCCTTCTTTCATTTATGAACATATCATTTTCATGGTCTAGTAAATAGTGTTCTAAAGGATCACTAGGAGGTACGGCAATAGAAGCAAGACCAATAATTTCATCCTTACTAGGCAATTCTTCCTCACGATGTTGTTTACTAAATTTAGAGAAATTAAACTCATGAACCATATCATCCAAGCCAATAGTAACAACATTATCTTCGCAATCTATCCTAGCATTAACAGTGTTCAAGAAGGGTCTACCAAATATAATGGGACAAAAGCTATCTTGTGGGGAACCAAGAACAAGAAAATCAGCAGGATATTTAGTTTTCCCACACAAGACTTCAACATCTCTAACAATTCCAATTGGTGAAATAGTATCTCTATTAGCAAGTTTAATTGTGACATCAATATCTTCTAACTCAATAGGTGCAATGTCATTCATAATTTCGTTGTATAAGTCAATAGGTATTGCACTAGCACTAGCACCCATATCACATAAGCCATGATAACAATGATCTCCTATTTTAACAGAAATAACAGGCATACCTACCACATGTCTAGGTTTATCTGTATCATGGGGTTTAGCAATTCTAGTAGTTTCATCACAGAAATAAATAACATGCCCATCTATATTATCAGACAAGAGATCTTTAACATTAGCAATATTAGGTTCAACTTTAACTTGCTCAGGAGGTGTATATGTTCTAATATTGCTTTTACGAACCACAGTTGAAGCTTTAGCATGATCCTTTACTCTAACAGGGAAAGGTGGTTTCTCAACATAAGTAGTAGGAACAATAGGATCATTATAAGTGACAGTCTTTTCTTCAACTTTAATAGGTGCAGCTACTTTTACTTCTATGGGAGGATGATATTTAAACCACTTCTCCTTAGGGAGATCAACATAAGTAGCAAAAGATTCACAGAAAGAAGCTACTATATCAGAGTCAAGTCCATATTTAGTGCTAAACTTACAGAAAATATCGGTGTCCATAAAAGATTTAACACAATCAAACTTAAGTGTCATACCTGACTCCTTACATTCATCGAGGTCCCAATCTTCAGAGTTGCGTTTAATTCTTTCCAATAAATTCCATCTGAATTCAATAGTCTTCATCATAAAAGATCCAGCACAAGAAGTATCGAGCATGGTGCGATTGTTTTCAGAAAGCCGAGCATATAAATTTTGAATAATCATTTCTCTTGAGAGCTCATGATTGGGCATGAATATAACATTGATTTAAGCCTCCCCCAAGCTTGAGCGATGCTTTCTCCTTCGCGAGGCCAGAAATTATATATATAATTGTGATCATGGTGAACAAGATGCATAGGGTAATACTTTTGATGAAATTCCAACTTCAATCTTTTATAGTCCCATGATCTCATATCATCACATAGCCTATACCATATCAATGTGTCTCCCTTCAAAGATAAAGGGAAGACCTTCTTCTTAGCAACATCATTGGGTATACCTGCAAGCTTAAATAATCCACAAACTTCATCCACATATATTAAGTGCTCATCATGATGCTTTGTTCCATCTCCTGTAAAAGGGTCAGCTAGCAGTTTTTCCATCATACCCGAAGGAAATTCAAAAGGAGTTTCATTTTCAATAGGTTCAGTAGGTTGAGGAGCAGCTCTTTTCTCTACTGGACGGGGTGAAGATACCCCGAACAAGCCCCTCAGAGAATTACTTTCCATAGTAACAAGTGACAGTAAATTTCAGCACACTATATAAATTTTTCCTTACCAAATTCCACCTACCAAAGGCGCTACATTCCCCAGCAACGGCGCCAGAAAAGAGTCTTGATGACCCAAAAGTATAAGGGATCTATCGTAGTCCTTTCGATAAGTAAGAGTGTCGAACCCAACAAGCAGCAGAAGGAAATGATAAGCGGTTTTCAGCAAGGTATTCTCTGCAAGTACTGAAATAAGTGGTAACAGATAGTTTTGTGATAAGATAAATTGTAACGAGCAACAAGTAACAAAAGTAAATAAAGTGCAGCAAGGTGTCCCAGTCCTTTTTGTAGCAAAGGACAAGCCAGAACAAACTCTTATAATAGGAAAAGCGCTCCCGAGGACACATGGCAATATCGTCAAGCTAGTTTTCATCACGTTCATATGATTCGCGTTCGATACTTTGATAATTTGATATGTGGGTAGACTGGTGCTTGGGTGCTGTTCTTACTTGAACAAGCATCCCACTTATGATTAACCTCTATTGCAAGCATCCTCAACTACAACAAAAGTATTAAGGTAAACCTAACCATAGCATGAAACATGTGGATCCAAATCAGCCCCTTACGAAGCAACGCATACACTAGGGTTTAAGCTTCTGTCACTCTAGCAACCCATCATCTACTTATTACTTCCCAATGCCTTCCTCTAGGCCCAAATAATGGTGAAGTGTTATGTAGTCGACCTTCACATAACACCACTAGAGGCTAGACAACATACATCTTATCAAAATATCAAACGAATGCCAAATTCACATGACTACTAATAGCAAGAATTCTCCCTTGTCCTCAGGAACAAACGTAATTACTCACAAAGCATATTCATGTTCATAATCAGAGGGGTAATAATATGCATATAGGATCTAAACATATAATCTTCCACCAAATAAACCAACTAGCATCAACTACAAGGAGTAATCAACACTACTAGCAACCTACTAGCACCAATCCTGGACTTTGAGACAAGAATTGGATACAAGAGATGAACTAGGGTTTGGAGGTGAGATGGTGCTGGTGAAGATGTTGATGGAGATTGCCCTCTCCCGATGAGAGGATCGTTGGTGATGACGATGGTGATGATTTCTCCCTCCCGGAGGGAAGTATCCCAGGCAGAACAGCTCTACCGGAGCTCTAGATTGGATCCGCCAAGGTTCCGCCTCGTGGCGGCGGAGTCTCGTCCCGAAAAGTTCCTTCTTATTTTTTTCTCATTGAAAGACTTCATATAGGAGAAGATGGACGTCGGAGAGCCACCAGGGGGCCCACGAGGTAGGGGGCGCGCCCTAGGGGGGCGCCCCCCACCCTCGTGAGCAGGGTGTGGGCCCCCTGGCCTTCATCTTTGGCAAGGATTTTTCTTTATTTATTTTAAGACGTTCCGTGGAGTTTCAGGACTTTTGGAGTTGCACAGAATAGGTCTCTAATATTTGCTCCTTTTCCAGCCCAGAATTCCAGCTGCCGGCATTCTCCCTCTTCATGTAAACCTTGTAAAATAAGAGAGAATAGCCATAAGTATTGTGACATAAAGTGAAATAACAACCCATAATGCAATTACTATCGATATAAAAGCATGATGCAAAATGGACGTATCAGAAGGTAGCTCATCATGCAAGATGCCCCTTCACTTCAAAGGTTGATCCTTGATTCTGGTTATTCACCATTGCAAATAACCATCCTCTCTGCGCCTAAACTGGAGACCTTGGGTGTAATACATGATCTCTGTGCTCATTTCAATATGGTGTTTGGCTCCACAGTTCTATAGGTACTTTATATTATCATCTACACTTGTAACCATAAGCTGCATTTTAAATTTCTGTGCATAAGTTATATGTCATCTTGGAGTACACATTTTGTACTAATATTATGTTCTATGCTCAATGAAGAGTTTCTCCATGGATGGCCTATCAATGGTGCTGGATTCTATCAAGATCTTATATATCCAAATGAATAGTTTTGATCTGAACAAGATTATTGGCTTGCTGCAATGCTTTCCATGTCTGGAGAAGTTGTATATAAAGGTGATAATTTCACGCACATTGGAAGCCCGCATATAGTGTACTGGAATTAACCATTCAGTTGTTGCTCTTTCGACACTCTTTTTTTAGACCTTAACTGTTTTCAATCTTCATGTCTATTTAGGCAACAGGACGGGGTAAGAAAGTTATAACCAATCGGTGGATTCGTAAGCATCGGGATTTTCTCACTTCTCATGAGATTCGATTGAAGACAATAACGCTAGAACGATATGTAGCCAACCGTGCAAACACTAGATTTGTCACATTCTTCCTGCTGAATGTGAGGTTACTATTGTCCATCAGGCTTAAGTTTATCAGAAGCATGGTTTTGACGGATGGGTATCTGGAAGATCAAAAAAAGGAGTTTCAGGTGGGCAAAAGAGCTTCTGAATGTGTCGGGCTTCTATTTACAACATATTGTGGTCATAATCCAGTAAATTTTATGACCCAAGATGTTCATTCTATGGACCTGACCGATCCATTTGACTGTGACTACCAAAAACAGTGCTGGAGTTAGATGTTGTTGCCCTTTTCAACATGGTTTTTTTTTGTAAACCTGATGAACAATTAACCCTTGTGCTTTTGTACAGTTTGTAAGCTGGAGTTAGATGTTCTTGCCCTTTTCAACTCGGTTGTGACTGTCATATTTTCTTTGAACAAAGGCAAATGGCTTGCCAGTCATTTAATTTAGAGTGAAATATTGTAACAACTAACAAATCCCAACCAAGGGAAATAACATCACTCTCGCCGGCTGCTTGAGCTCACTGTGCATTACAGAAGCCAAGTGATTAGCCCCCACTAGCACCCACAAACTTATTTCGAACTGGCACATCAAATGGGCTGTAAATTTTCATAGGAAAAGGCTGCATGACCGTGACAGATTTGGATTCTGACATTTGGGACCTGTGAGGAAATAGCCTATCCAAGGTGGTGTCGACTTACTAGCCAGTCAACAAACGATTCTGCCTACCAGCCATTGGATTGATATCCAACATCTGCCGTGTATCTTCTATCTCTTGTCTTCTTCTTCCTCCAGCCACCCAAACCAAACCACCCCGTCGGCTCCGCCTGCTCCCGCCTTCCATGGCTGGTTGCGCCTCCGCTGCCCTACCATACGTACCCTCCAACGTTTGCTAGTCCCTCCCTCTATTCCCCCACACGTCATGTTATTGTCCAGCGACGTCAGCCCCAACACGCACCCGCACCCGAACCAGTCAACCCACATACTCCCCTCCGCCTGTGACTGGACCGGTGCATCTTCCACGGCTCCTGTTCGATCCGTCCGAGGCCTCGCCGTCGTCCTCCGCCTTGCGGCCTTGGTTCGCTCGCCATGCGCGGTGCACCGCCCTCTTGCGTTGTCAATGTCTTTTTACAACCGAGAGGAACAAGGAGATGAATGTACGTGGAGAGGATGACAGTAGGAACCCACCAGCATCATGGCAGTATGCAAGCAAGTGCCTCTATATTACAAGCCCAAAAATATGGTTCCTCCTAATGGTTGGACATCTGGGGCTCACGCCATTGTCAACGTAGTCAATAAACAAGAGAATTACACTATGAGCGGCTGACACCAGGGACCCAGCAGGTCACGCAGTTTTTTTTGAGGAACAAGCAGTTGTTATTTATACTAGTTTTAGCGACGGATCAGGGTAACAATGGGCTGTGTGGAGGCTGTGGCCCGTCTAGCCAGGGTTTTATTTATGTTTACCACATCATGAGCCCAGTTGTGTTTTTTTCTTGCTGAAAATGGCTAGCCCAATACTATTTTTTAAAGAAATACCCAAACGAGGCCTACTTGCTTTGTCAGCCTTGCTGGGCTGCAAATCTTTCAAGACGAGGAGAGTTTCATTCGGTTTGCCCAGAAATTGGCTGTACATTTTTAAAACACATCAAACCAGGAACTAGTTTCAATTTTTTTCATTACAAGATTTTAAATTCCATTGATTTTTATGCGTGGACAATTATTTGGATTTTATATTTATATAAATTATTTTTCAAAATAGTTTGAATGTGAATCGATATTTCGGGATTAAAATCAGTTGACCGCACCAAAATATGCAAAATTTCGTATACTTTTTAACCGTGGCCGCAATATGGGGTGTAATGCTAACAAAAAGAAGATGGGCTCCAAAAAAATTCTTAAGGCCTCTTTTGGTTCATAGGATAGGATTATCGTAGGAATAGGAATTTTGTAGGAAATGAGATGACATGTATCTCAAATCCTATGAGTAGGAATAGGAAACGAGATGTCATTTGGTTGACACCAAAGGAATTTTTCCATTGAGTCTAGGCTCATTTTTATTTTCCTATGAAATGTGGAGGATAGGAACCAATCCTATGTAGGAATAGGAATCCATTCCTATGAACCAAAGGGCTCTAAAGGAAAAAAATCCTATAAGAATCCTATCCTCTAAAATACCTATAAAATTCCTCCAAACCAAAGGAGGCCTAAGAATTAGCAAATGGGTTGTACATTATTAGAAATAGTGCACACGAGAGCAGTGACTGTTGGATGTCCATCCAACAACTATCGTGCTTCTTCAATCTCTGCTCTTCCTACTCCAACCGCTCAAACAAGCGCCGGCAGGACTGCCTGCTCCCTCCTCCCGCGGTCGGCTATGCTGCCGCGCAGGCCTCACCTCCCCACCGTACTCCCATCGCTGGCCTAGCCATCCCTCTACTCACCCACACTTGTTGTTATTCTCCGGGGACGGTAGACAAACCAGTAAACCCTCGTACTCCTCCGCAGGAAACAACTGCCGAGTCTTCCCTGGCTCTGTGTCATTCCCTTCCTAGGCCTCACCGTCGTCCACCGCCCTGGTGCTCTCGGCGCGGCCTAGTCAACGTGGTCAATGAACGACATCCATCGGAAGTGGACTGTACGTGGAGAGGCTGACAGCTGGGTCCACGGCCGCACGCAAGGAAATGCCTCCTTATTACGCGCAAAATAATGATTCCTCCACCTGACAGCTAGGACCCACGGGAAGGGCTTCTGTATTTCGCGAAAAAATGTTCCCGTGCTGACAGGTCGGACCCACCAGCTATATCTTTGCACGCAAGGAAGTGCTTCCTTATTACGCACAAAAAATGAATACCCCCTGCTAGGTGGGACCCACCATAGTGGGTGGCTGACTTGTGGGCCTACTAAGTTGACGAGGATGGAGGGCTTTCTGAACTTAGTCAATATGAACGATTCTAGCTCCAGTGACCGTACGATGTCCATCCAACGCCCATAGTGCTTCTTCAACCTCTGGTCTTCTTGCTCCAGCCGCCCAAAGCAGTGCTGGACGTGCCGCCTGCTCCTGCCTCCCGTGGCCGGCTGTGCTGGCTAGGCCATCCCTCCACTCACCCACACCCCCTGTTATTCTGCGGTGACGACAACCTCACACCGCAGCCGAACCAGTGAACCCTCGTACTCCTCTCCGCGTGGGCATCCACTGCCGCGTCTTCCCCGGCTCCGCATCATCCCCTTCCTAGGCCTCGCCGTCGTTCACCGCCTTGGTGCTCTCGGTGCGGCGTGGTCAATGTGGTCAACGACAGCCTTCCATCGAAGAGTACTGTACGTGGAGAGGCCGACAGCTGGGTCCACAGCCACAGCCCCGTTTTTTTGTGATTTGCCAAGTAAGTCGCTTTGTCAGGCCTGTTGGGATGCAAATCTTTCAAGACGAGGAGAGCTTCATTCGGCTGGCCGAGTAAATGGCCTATCAGTAATGAGAAATGGGCTGTACATTTTTAAAACACATCAAACCGGCAATTAGTTTCAAATTTCTTCTTTTCATTTCGATATTTTAAATTGCATTGATTTTTATGCGTGGACAATTTGTTGGATTTTATATTGATACACATTTATTTTTAAAATCAGTTTGAATGTGACTGAAAATTTCGGGATTGAAAACAGTTCGGACCGCACCAAAATATGCAAAATTTCGTATAATTTTTTAACCATGGCCACAATATGGGCTGTAATGCTAACAAAAAGAATATGGGCTCCAAAAAAACCTTAAGAATTAGCAAATGGGCTTTAAATTATTAGAAATAATGGCAGATGGGTTGTATGCTGTTTTCCATAGATTTGAAGCTTTCCTAAAAAAAGGTTGATGCACAAGCAGTGACTGTTGGATGTCCATCCAACGACCGTCGTGCTTCTTCAATCTCTGCTCTTCCTGCTCCAGCCACTCAAACAAGCGCCGGCGGGACTGCCTGCTCCCTCCTCCCCGCGGTCGGCTGTGCTGCCGCGCAAGACTCACCGCCCCCACCATACTCCCATCGCTGGCCTAGACATCCCTCTACTCACCCACACCTGTTGTTATTCTCTGGCGACGGCAGACGAACCAGTAAACCCTCGTACAGTCGTACTCCCCTCCGCATGGGAAACAACTACTGAGTCTTCCCTGGCTCCGTGTCATTCCCTTCTTAGGCCTCGCCGTCGTCCACCGCCCTGGTGCTCTTGGTGCGGCCTGGTCAACGTGGTCAATGACCTACATGCATCTGAAGTGGACTGTACGTGGAGAGGCTGACAGCTGAGTCCACGGCCGCATGCAAGGAAATGCCTCCTTATTACGCGCAAAATAATAATTCCTCCACCTGACATATGGGACCCACCGAAAGGGCCTCTCTATTTCGCGAAAAAAATGTTACCTCCGCTGACAGCTCGGACCCACCAGCTATATCTTCGCACGCAAGGAAGTGCCTCCTTATTACGCACACAAAAATGAATACTCCCCCTGCTAGCTGGGACTCAGTATAGTGGCAGGCTGACTTGTGGGCCTACTAAGTTGACAGGGACGGAGGGCTTTGTCAACTTAGTCAATATGCACAATTCTAGTCCCAGTGACCGTACAATGTCCATCCAATGGCCGTAGTGCTTCTTCAACCTCTGGTCTTCTTGCTCCAGCCGCCCAAACCAGCGTCGGTCGTGCCTCGTGCTCCTGCCTCCTGTGGCTGGCTGCGATGCGGCGGAGGCCTCGCCGCTCCCTACTACTCCCACCGCTGGCCAGGCCATACCTCTACTCACCCACACCCCCTGTTATTCTGAGGCGACGGCAGCCTCACACCACAGCGAACCAGTGAACCCTCATACTCCTCTACGTGTGGGCATCCACTGTCGCGTCTTCCCCGGCTCCGTGTCGTCCCCTTCCTAGGCCTCGCTGTCGTCCACCGCCCTGGTGCTCTCGGCGCGGCATGGTCAATGTGGTCAAGGAATGGCTTCCATCGAACGTGGACTCTACGTGGAGAGGCTGACAGCTGGGTCCACGGCCGCAGCAAGGAAGTGCCTCCTTATTACGCAGAAAATAATTATTCCTGCACCTGACAGCAGGGACCCACCGGACGGGCCACCCTATTTCACGAAAAAAACGTTTCCCCCCTGATTGCTGGGACCCACCAGCTACATCTTCGCACGCAAGGAAGTGCGTCCGGGCAAAAAAAATGATTCGCCCCCCTGACTGCTAGGACCCACCAGCTATATCTTCGCACGCAAGGAAGTGCCTGATAGTCGGGACCCACCTGGTCGAAGCGTATGTAGCGTTGTCATTCTGGTCGCGAACGTGTACGTACATACTGGTCGATGTAGAGCACGCACGTGTCATAGTAGAGGCGCGCATGTAGAATGTACACATACGTACAGCAGCCAGTGTGCAAGAAAGAAAACCACGTACATACATACGGGCGGGGTCTCAAACGCCTACTCACGCATACGTACAGCCAGGGCTTGTGTACATTGCTAGGTCGGTACGGAGAAACTGCGTCATCATGTTCATGGGGAGCCAACTGGCTGGGTCGGAACGGAATGCGTCGTGCTGTTCATCGGGAGGGCTTGGACGAAATAGCCGATGGAAACAAGGCCTGGCGTACCGCAGAACGGAGGAAACGGCCTTGTGTTCGACCGACCACGGTCGAAACGGGATCCTATTCATCGGGAGGGGTCTGGCGTGCCGCAAAACGGAGGAAACGGACCTCCTACAGTTGAAACGGGGGTCCTGTTCATCGGGAGGGGTGTGGCGTACCACAAAACAGAGGAAACAGACTTGTGTTGGAGCGCTATGGTCGAAACGGGGGTCCTGTTCATCGGGAGGGGTGTGGCGTACCGCAAAACGGGACTCCACGGGATACTGTTCATCTCCACTGTCGACCCCCTCCAGCCTCCACGAGCTACTGTTCATCCACCGTCGACCTCCTCTAGCCTCCACCTGCGACTCTTCATCCACGGGCTCCCGTTCATCCAGCCTCCACTACGCGCTACTCCATCGGCTATTGTTCAACCAGCCCTCTCCACGGGCTCCTGTTCAACCACCCCTCCACGGGCTACTGTTCATTCAGCCCTCCACCGTCTACTGTTCATCCAGCCCTCCACGGGGTGGTCCTGTTCGTCCAGCCCTCCACGAGGTCCTGTTCATCCAGCCCCAACCGGCTCGATCGATCGGGGTCCTGTTGATCCAAAGGCAACACCACGGGGTCCTGTTCATCCACCCCCACTGAGAACTATTCATCCAAACCCCCCCAGCAACGCTCACCGTTCATCCAGAGGCAGCATCGATCGACTTCAGTTAGTAGCAGTAGCGAAGGAATCGCTCGATCGGGTTCAGTTAACAGGCATCGATCGATCGCTCGGGTTCAGTAACGCGTAGTCTGCAGTGCAATCGCTCGGGTTCAGTAGGCGAACGCCTCGCTCGGGTTCAGTTAGAGCCCAACGCCTCGCACCGACGTGCATGCGTGTACGAGAGAAAAGCGCATCGCTCGGCCCCAACCACCCACCGTAACCGGGAACACCCCGATATTTTCCTCGCCCTCGCTTCTACCATGGTTTTTTCCGTCATGTACGGCCCAAAGAATGTCATGCAGCTGCGTCTCCGGCCCGCCCAGGATGAAAAGCTCATTTTCTGTCATGATTTTTTGTCATAGAAGTAGGAGCCCACCACATCTATGATGATACCGGGTTTTGTCACAATTATCGTCATAGAAGTGTCATAAGTATGACAGAAAAAAATTCGTTCGGCCCAAAATGTCACGGATGTGTCTTTTTTTATAGTGTATTGCTGTTCCACCTACTAATCATTTAGAACAATATTTTCTAGACCATGAAAATGATTCACATATGCATGAAAGAAATGAAATAGATAAGATTTTCTTTGAACAACGTCCTCTACTTAAAGACAATTTGCCTATTGAAACTCTTGGAGGTCCTCCTCCGCCTAAAGGTGATCCTGTGTTTGAATTAAAACAATTGCCAAACACTTTGAAATATGCTTATCTTGATGAAAAGAAAATATATCCTGTTATTATTGGTGCTAATCTTTCAGAACATGAAGAAGAAAGATTATTGAAAGTTCTAAGGAAGCACCGAGCTGCTATTGGATATACTCTTGATGATTTAAAGGGCATTAGTCCCACTCTATGTCAGCACAAGATTAATATGGAGCCTGATGCTAAACCCGTTGTTGATCACCAACGTCGGTCAAATCCGAAGATGAAAGAAGTGATAAGAACGGAAATATTAAAGCTTTTGGAAGCAGGTATAATCTATCCCATAGCTGATAGTAGATGGGTAAGTCATGTTCATTGCATCCCTAAGAAAGGAGGTATAAGTGTTGTTCCTAATGATAAGAATGAGCTTATTCCACAAATAATTGTTACAGGCTATAGAGTGGTAATTGATTATAGAAAATTAAACAAAGCAACTAGGAAAGATCATTACCCTTTGCCTTTTATTGATCAAATGCTTGAAAGATTATCTAAGCACACAAACTTGTGCTTCTTTGATGGATATTCTGGCTTTTCACAAATACCTGTTTCTCAACCTGATCAAGAAAAGACTACTTTTACTTGTCCCTTCGGAACTTATGCTTATAGATGTATGCCTTTTGGTTTATGTAATGCACCTGCTACCTTTCAAAGATGTATGCCGGCTATATTCTCTAATTTCTATGAAAAGATTGTTGAGGTTTTCATGGATGACTTTTCTATTTATGGGAAGTCTTTTGATGATTGTTTAAGCAATCTTGAGCGAGTTTTGCAGAAATGTGAACAAACAAATCTTGTCTTGAATTGGGAGAAGTGTCACTTTATGGTTAATGAAGGCATTGTCTTCAGTCATAAATTTTTTGAAAGAGGTATTGAAGTGGACCAAGCTAAGGTTGATGCCATTGAGAAAATGCCATGTCCTAAGGACATCAAAGGTATTTGTAGTTTCCTAGGTCATGTTGGTTTCTATAGGAGATTTATCAAAGACTTCCCTAAAATTTCTGGGCCTCTTACTAATCTTTTGCAAAAGGATAGTCCTTTTGTTTTTGATGATGATTGTCTTGAATCCTTTGAAACACTCAAGAAAGCCTTAATATCTGCACCTATTGTTCAACCACCTGATTGGAACTTGCCTCTTGAAATTAGGTGTGATGCTAGTGATTATGCTGGTGGTGTTGTTCTAGGACAAAGAGTTGATAAGAAACTTAATGTTATTCATTATGCTCGTAAAACTCTAGATAGTGCTCAAAGAAATTATGCTACTACTAAAAAAGAATTCTTAGCAGTGGTGTTTTCTTATGATAAATTTAGACCTTATATTGTTGATTCCAAAGTAACTGTTCACACAGACCATGTTGCTAAGAAAGATGTTAAACCTAGACTTATTCATTGGGTTCTCTTGTTACAAGAATTTGATTTACACATCATTGATAGAAAAGGAGCTAAGAACCCAGTAGCTGATAACTTGTTTAGGCTTGAAAATGTGCTCGATGACCCACTACCTATTGATGATAGTTTTCCTGATGAGAAGTTAGCTGTAATAAATGTTGCTAATAGTACTCCTTGGTATGCTGACTATGCTAATTACATTGTTGCTAAATATTTACCACCTAGCTTTCCAAACCAACAAAAGAAAAAGTTCTTCTATGATTTAAGACATTACTTTTGGGATGACCCACATCTCTATAAAGAAGGAGTAGATGGTATTATTAGACGTTGTGTACCTAAGCATGAACATGGACATCTCCTACGGAAATGTCACTCCGTGGCTTATGGAGGGCATCATGCTAGAGATAGAACTGCTCACAAGGTATTGCAATCTGGATTTTATTGGCCTACTCTCTTCAAGGATGCCCGTAAGTTTGTCTCTTCTTGTGATGAATGTCAAAGAATAGGTAATATCGGTAAGCGTCAAGAAATGCCTATGAATTATTCACTTGTTGTTGAACCATTTGATGTTTGGGGATTTGATTACATGGGACCTTTTCCTTCCTCTAATGGGTATACACATATTTTGGTTGCTGTTGATTATGTTACTAAATGGGTAGAAGCCATTCCAACCAGTAGTGTTGATCACAACACCTCTATTAAAATCCTTAAGGAAGTTATTTTCCCAAGGTTTGGAGTCCCTAGATATTTAATGATTGATGGTGGTTCACACTTTATTCATGGTGTTTTCTGTAAAATTCTTGCCAAGTATGATGCTAACAATAGAATTGCATCACCCTATCATCCTCAGTCTAGTGGGCAAGTTGAACTTAGCAATAGAGAAATAAAATTAATTTTGCAAAAGACTGTCAATAGGTCCAGGAAGAACTAATCTAAGAAATTAGATGATGCACTTTGGGCTTATAGAACAGCTTATAAAAATCCTATGGGTATGTCTCCTTATAAAATGGTTTATGGAAAAGTTTGTCATTTGCCTCTTGAGTTAGAACATAAAGCATATTGGGCAATCAAAGAGCTCAATTATGATTTCAAACTTGCTGGTGAAAAGAGGTTATTTGATATTAGCTCTTTAGATGAATGGAGAACCCAAGCTTATGAAAATGCAAAGTTATTCAAAGAAAAAGTTAAAAGATGGCATGACAAAAGAATTCAAAAGTGTGAGTTTAAAGTCGAAGAATATGTTCTTTTCTACAACTCTTGTTTTAGATTATTTGCAAGAAAGCTCCTCTCAAAATGGGATGGCACATATGTCATCGAGGAGGTTTACCGGTCTGAAGCCATCAAAATAAATAACTCCGAAGGTACTAACATGAAGGTTGTCAACGGGCAACGAATAAAGCATTATATCTGAGGTACGCATATAATGTTGAAAGTAATATTATCCAAACCATGACATCGGAAGAACACATAAAAGAGTCCTCTCGGAACACTCCAGAATCGTGAAAATAAGGAGGTACGTGATACGGTAAGTAAACGGACTCCGAAAAATCTGCAAAAATATTTTTTATCAGTTTTGGAATATTTTAGAATTTTGGAAATAAAGAAACTCCCAGGAAGCGTCCCCTGGTGGTCACAAGACACCAGGGCGTGAGGTGGGTTGTGCCCACCTGGGACACCTACTGTACTCCATTTTTCTACCTTATACTTGTCCTCCAAGATAAAAATCTATATATACTTCCGGAACCTCTTGATCACCGTATCATGGAGAAACCCTATGTTCTCTTTTTTCCTTGCTATTTCCTGTCAGATCCCATCTACTATGGCCTCTTCAAGCTCCTCCAAGGACAAGTTCTTCAAGAACGTCATCAACCCATATTTGTGAGAAGTGGTGCAACACCCTCAGGTCATCCAGATGCATGAGGGGGTGCTTCACCTCCGTGATGTTCCATGTCCCAAGGGGACGGGAACTGTGGAGGCCAGGCTTGAAGCTGTGGGGCAAGACGTCTTCCGGTGCAAGGGGATGGTGGAGCGTGGTCTCAATGCCAATCACCTCATGATCACGGACCTTTCCCGTGATCTCAAGGTGGATGGCAAGCCCATGAAGGACATCATCTTCACCTTCAACGAGCATATCAACTTCCTCCAAATCCAGATCTATGATGTTCAAAACTAAGTCTTCGAATATGAGGCGAGGTTTAAAGGTATGAGTTTGGCAGCTAGTTGCAGGACTCGTGAGACTCACTCTTCCTCTCACGATGGTGGACCACTGCCATGGAAATCCGAGGACAAGATCTCTTCTTCTCCACAACCATCATCATCTTCACCACCAAAGGAGAACTGAGTATCGGGTATGGGCACTCCCCTTGGCTTCTGCCAAGCTTGGGGGAGGTGCCCCGGTATTGTATCATCCCACTATCTTGTTGCTTTTACTTATCTTAGTTCGATCTTTTGCTTTTAGATGAATAAAGTTTAGTTATATCCTTTCTTCTTCAAGAGTTTGCTTAGTGATCTATCCTTGTAATCGTGTGCAAGTTATATAATTAAGTTAGTTTGAGTTTTTGCTTTCTTTACTTTCATGTTGCAATTAAAGAGAAGAAATAAGAAATAAAAAGAGGAAGGAAATAAAAAATAATAAAGGAAATAAATCAATAAGATTATATACTAATCCTATGGTAGGTGATAGCACCACATAAGGAAAAGTATAAGTAGAAAATTTTATTAGAGATTGACAAACATAGCATTAGTCAATGATGCAACTCATGAAAGAATTAATAAGGGAAGAGAAGATTCACATATAGATATACTATCCTAGAAATCTTTTGTGATTGTGAGCCCTCAAAAAAATATTATATGCCAAAATTGTTGACATTGGACAAGGAAGACAACTTAATGATTTACGTTTGTTTATATTCACATAGAAGTCATATTGTCATAGATCCTTTAACATGTGATGCTTCCCCCTATCTTTGCTAGCCAAAAATTCCGCACTAAGTAGAGATACTACTTGTGCATCCAAAAACCGTTAAACCCAAATATTTCTCAAGAGTCCACCATACCTACCTAGGGATTGAGCAAGATCCCTCAAGTAAGTTGTCATCCGTGCAAAAAGGCAATAAAAATTGCTTCTAAAAGTGTGAGATCATTTAGTGTAAGAGAAAATTGAGCGTTGTACGAACTTGGATGACAAAGAATAAAAGCGACAGACTGCATAATAAAGGTTGTCATCTTAAGGGGCAATACAATGTGACGTTCTCTTTCACTAAGGGATTGAGCAAATAAACAAATAAGCGCATGGAAACCTCTACTTCCCTCTGCGAAGGGCCTATCTTTTACTTTTATGCAAAGGGTCAAAGTTTTCTCTCTATTCCTTTTATTTTTCTCCTTTGGCAAGCATCATGTGGTGAGGAAAGTTCTAGGCACATATGTCCAGTTGAATATGGGTGGCATGAGTTATTATTGTTGACATCACCCTTGAGGTGAGTATGTTGGGAGGCAAAATCATAAGCCCCTATATTTCTATGTGTCCGGTTGAAACGTTTTGCTCATGGGTACAAGGTGAGTGTTAGCAATCATAGAAGACTATACGATGGTTGAGTATGTGGACTTGCCTAAAGGTTCCGACATGTGACTCTTCCTGAAAAGATGATGAATTATAGTTGCAAAGTTGACTGAGAACATAGTTTGTTGGTTTCCAATAGAGTTTTAGCTTTATACTTTGATTGTGTGATGAACTATTACTTATTCATGAGAAGTATATGATAAAAGGTCTATGATAGAAGTCCTATGTATAATTTTGGTGTTGTTATAATAATCAATATGATGCTTCTATGTCCGTATTTTGTTTTTATCGACACCTCTCTGTCCAAGCATGTGGACATGTTTTCGATTTCGGTTTTCGCTTGAGGACAAGCGAGATCTAAGCTTGGGGGAGTTGATACGTCCATTCTGCATCATGTTACTATTATTTATGATGTTTTTATCCATAATAATGCTTTTTGGAGTAATTCTAATGCCTTTTCTCTCATAATTTGCAAGGAACACACCAAGAGGGAGAATTCTGGCAGCTGGAAATCTGGACCTGAAAAACCTACGTCAGGCTACCAATTTTGCACAACTCCAAATAAGCTGAAACTTCACAGAGATTATTTATGGAATATTTAAGAAATACTGGAGCCAATAACCACCAGAGGGGGGCCACCAGGTGGGCACAACCCACCTAGGCGCGCCCTGGTGGGTTGTGGCCTCCTCGGCCCACCTCTGGTGCCCATCTTCTGGTATATAAGTGATTTTAACCTAGAAAAATAGGAGAGAGACTTTCGGGATGGATCACTGCCGCTCGAGGCGGAACTTGGGCAGGAGCACATTTGCCCTTCAGCGGAGCGATTCCGCCGGGGGAACTTCCCTCCCGGAGGGGGAAATCATCGTCATCATCATCACCAACAACTCTCCCATCTTGGGGAGGGCAATCTCCATCAACATCTTCAACAACACCATCTCATCTCAAACCCTAGTTCATCTCTTGTGTTCAATCTTGTTACCAGAACTATAGATTGGTGCTTGTGGGTGACTAGTAGTGTTGATTACATCTTGTAGTTGATTACTATATGGTTTATTTGGTGACAGATTATATGTTCAGATCCATTATGCTATTTAATACCCCTCTGATCTTGAGCACGATTATTATTTGTGAGTAGTTGCCTTTGTTCTTAAGGTCACGGGAGAAATCATGTTGCAAGTAATCATGTGAACTTGATATGTGTTCGATATTTTGATAGTATGTATGTTGTTATTCACTTAGTGGTGTCATGTGAAAGTCGACTACATGACACTTCACAATATTTGGGCCTAAGGGAATGCATTGTGGAGTAGCAATTAGATGGTGGGTTGCGAGAGAGACAGAAGCTTAAACCCCAGTTTATGCGATATTCCGTAAGGGACCGATTAGATCCAAAAGTTTAATGCTATGGTTAGAATTTATTCTTAATACTTTTCTCGTAGTAGCGGATGCTTGCGGGAGGGTTAGTCATAAGTATGAGGTTTGTTCAAGTAAGAACAACACCTAAGCACCGGTCCACCCACATATCAAATTATCAAAGTAGCGAACACAAATCGAACCAACATGATGAAAGTGACTAGATGAAATTCCCGTGTACCCTCAAGAATGCTTTGCTTATCATAAGAGACCGTTTTGGCATGTCCTTTGCCTCAAAAGGGTTGGGATATCTTGCTGCACTTTTGTTACTATTATCGTTACTTGCTTGTTACAAATTATCTTGCTATCAAACTACTCCACTACTTACAATTTCGGCACTTGCAAACAATACCTTACTGGAAACTACTTGTCATTTCCTTCTGCTCCTCGTTGGGTTCGACACTCTTACTTATCAAAAAGTGAAGGAAATATGCCCTAGAGGCAATAATAAAGTTGTTATTTATATTTCCTTATATCATGATAAATGTTTATTATTCATGCTAGAATTGTATTAACCGGAAACTTGATGCATGTGTGAGTACATAGACGAAACAAAATGTCCCTAGTATGCCTCTACTAGACTAGCTCGTTAATCAAAGATGGTTAAGTTTCCTGACCACAGAGATGTGTTGTCATTTGATGAATAGGATCACATCATTAGGATAATGATGTGATGGACAAGACCCATCCGTTAGCATAGCATAATGATTGTATAGTTTTATTACTATTGCTTTCTCCATGACTTATACATATTCCTCTGACTATGAGATTATGCAACTCCCAAATACCGGAGGAACACTTTGTGTGCTATCAAATGTCACAACTTAACTGGGTGATTATAAAGATACTCTGCAGGTGTCTCCAATGGTGTTTGTTGAGTTGACATAGATCGAGATTAGGATTTGTCACTCTGTGTATCGGAGCGGTATCTTTCGGCCCTCTCGGTAATGCACATCACTATAAAGCTTTGCAAGCAATGTGACTAATGAGTTAGTTGCAGGATGATGAATTACGGAACGAGTAAAGAGACTTGCCGGTAATGAGATTGAACTAGGTATGAGAATCTCGGGCAAGTAACATACCGATGACAAAGGGAATGACGTATGTTGTTATGCGGTTTGACCGATAAAGATCTTCGTAGAATATGTAGGAGCCAATATGAGCATCCAGGTTCTGCTATTGGTTATTGACCGGAGATGTGTCTCGGTCATTTCTACATTGTTCTCAAACCCGTAGGGTCCGCACGCTTAACATTCGATGATGATTTATATTATGAGTTATGTGATTTGATGACCGAAGTTTGTTTGGAGTCCCGGATGAGATCATGTACATGACGAGGAGTCTCGAAATGGTCGAGAGGTAAAGATTGATACATTGGAAGGCTATATTCGGACATCGGAATGGTTCTGAGTGATTCCTATATTTTTTGGAGTACCTGAGAGTTACGGGAATTCGCCGGGGGGGAGTTAATGGGTCTTATCGGGCTTTAGTGGAGAGAGGGAAGAAGGGCCACGAGGTGGTGCACTCCTTCCCCTTGCCCAAACCGAATTGGACAAGGGGTGGGCCCCCCTTTTCCTTCTCCCTCTCCCTCCTTTCCTTCTTTCCTACTCGAAAAAGAAAGGGAATCCTACTAGGACTCGGGACTTGGGAGTCCTAGTAGGACTCCCTACATGTAACGCCCCGGATCCAACATTCCATAATTGTAACTCCAACTCTTGCCATTTTCGGCTATATGATATGTTATTTCCTCCATGGTTGGGTTTTTGTCTTTCGTTTTGCTTTTCATCCATGTCATGCATTTCATCTCATGTTATCATGTGCATCTCATTTGCATTGGTGTTCGTCTCATGCATCCGGTCATTTCCCCTGTTGTCTGTTTCAGAATCCGACACTCATACAAGCACCCGTTGCACCCCTCAAATCTCGTTTCGTGAGCGGGAGAAAAACGTTCTCAGAATGGGTCGAGATTTTTCGAGTGGCCTTGGTACATCACCAGCAGGCCGCTCGTCAAATTCCGTTCCATTTGGAGGTCGTTTGATGCCCCAACGGTTAACCGGGTAACCGCAAAAGCCCCTCTCCCATTGCAGCCCAACACCCCTCCACAACAGCCCGCTAACCTATCTAAACCCCCTCCATGCTATCCGCCATTGGATCATGATCGTGTGGGCGAAAACCGCGTCTCATTTGGACTCTCCTAGCTCCCCCTACCTATAAATATGTGTCTCCCCCCGAAATTTGCGTCGAAACCCTAGCAATCTTACTCCTCATGCCGCCGGACACATCCGTCCGCGCTGGACGTGTCCGCCGGACACGTTGACATCCGCCGCCCCGTAGCCACTCAGGACGCGCCACGTCGCCGGTGCCAGAGCCCACTTCGCCAGGGCCCGAGGGATCCCAGATCCGGCCCTCCCCGGGCCCGAGCCGGACCTCCGCAGCGCGCCTCCCCGCCGCTAGCTTCGTCAGCCGGCTGCCGCCTCCGCCGCCACCTACTCCCGCGCCGACCGCCGCCGCCTCCCACGAGCCCGCCGCCGCGCGCTGCCATCCCGCCGCCCGCGCGCCGCCTCATCCCCGCCGCCGGATCCGTCGCCCCGCTGGGGACGACCTCGCTGGAATCTTCTCCACCGCCGCCCGGGTCCTCCTCCGCCTCGACCCGACACGATCCGACCCAGTCCGGCCCGAACGGTCATGCCCGATCCACTCCGTTGAATTTTCGCGAGCTGAAATTTTTCCTAAGTCCCCGGATCTTCTACTTCGTGTGCTCCTCTTTGAGATGTCATATCTTCATGCATATAGCTCCGATTTGCGCATATGATATATTGAAATGTTCGCCTCGTGATTCTATACATGTTAGTGTCATTTGCATGCATGTTACTGTCCATATTCATGACATAATCTTCATTGCAAAAGTGCTATATGATGTTGTCGGCTGGAATTTATCATAACTTGCTGATTTGTCATTTTCATTGCATTTTGTGTGTTCATCCTATGAGCATCACATCTATATGTTTTAGGAGCATATCCATGCCATATTTATAGTGGTGCAAGTCTTGTATTTTTATGAGCTCTATGCTGACTAGCACAAGCATGCAAAGTAGGCCACATGATGTTGCTGATTTCATACACTTCATATTTCTGTTTAAGTCTTTTCCTATTACAATATGTTGCTATGTAAACTTGTTGCTACAAGTAGATCCATGCATATTTTGAGGTAGTTGAGTCAGAGTTTTTTTGAAGATGTGGTTATGCTCTTTCCATTCATGCCTCTGGTTGTAATTATGGAGTAGTGTAGCTTGTCATTACCATGCTCTACTTTTGCTAAATATTGCTGCTGGCAGATTGTTAACATGAAGTTCATTATTTCCATGTGTTTTGCTAGTGATCCATGCACCCTATGAACTTGCTCTTGCCATGTTTAGCTTCAAACATGTGTGTTCTTATTATTGGTTACCTTGTGATGACATGTAATTCTTTGTGGTGAGTGGCACGAGTTTGCAACATTGCTATCATGAAACTGATCATATCACTTGCCATGTTTGCATTGATGCTACCATCTTGTCTATGCATCTTTGGCTAAAGTTTAGTAAGGAAGTTTTGTTCTTTACCTTTAGTACTAGCATGCCATGCCTTTGTTTGCAATGACATGTTCCTGTAGCATGTTGTTTGCTAGCTCTAAACATTGCTACCTAATGTTGTTTATGGCATGTTTAGTATTTTCACTAAGTCTGTGAAGTTGTTTTCATTTGCATTTTTGCCATGCTATTTTAAGCTTGTTCTAGTGAGTTCTAGCAGGAGTTCAGTGTTCATGAGTTGTACAGCTTCACCTGTACTTTGCTGTCATGTGCTTTGTTGCTATGTTGGAGTGTTGTAGCATAGTTTCTTGTTGCATCCTAAGTGATATGATGCTGTTAAGTGCAGTTTCGCGTCATTATTGTTTTGCTCGTCATTTGCAAACCGTGCATCCGTTCCCGGTGATCCTTATATCGATTTCGATCGAAATCAATCAATCTTTCCAGCGGCATACTTCGTTTGCCAAGTTGATGCCTTGATCATCTTTTCCCTTTTGGAGTATCCATTTGCATTGCACATCATACCTTGCATTTCATGCCATGCCTTGCATCATGTTGCTTGTGCATTGCACCGTGATTGATTGTTGTACCGTTGCTTGTGTTCTTGCTTTGGGTAGAGCCGGGAGATGAGTTCGTGAACGAGGATCCTATTGAGTACGTTTGCGAGGAGCAAGCTTTTGACAACTCTGAGAACTTTGCAGGCAAGATGATCATTACCGTCGATGTCACTTCTATATTTGCTTGCTAGTTGTTCGTTCTATTGCTATGTCGCGCTACCTACCACTTGTTTATCATGCCTCACATATTTCCATGTCAAGCCTCTAACCCACCTTCCTAGCAAACTGTTGTTTGGCTATGTTACCGCTTTTGCTCAGCCCCTCTTATAGCATTGCTAGTTGCAGGTGCCTTGCAGGTTGTTCCATGTTGGAACATGGATATGTTGGGATATCATAATATCTATTATCTTAATTAATGTGTCGGAGTAATGGGCCGCGGGTAGGCCAACCCGAGCCCCAGAACCTTTCAAGACATCAGTGCAGGCTGCGCCCCTCAAGACCCCAGGGCGAAGAGCCGCCTTCTAAGGAGTCGACGACAAGACGGGCGACTGCCCACTCACGGCCGAGTCCCAGGGACGACTTCAGGGTAAGACGACTCCTGACTGGCGACTTCCAGAGAAGCGGCTTTGGGGAGTCGGCCTGCGACTCCAACAAACTCCACGACCTCATCAAGAGGGACGGGGCAGGGGAGTTGCTACAGTGAAGCCCAATCCCGCCCCTTACCAAGGGCAGGCATGGCCACAACATGCCGTACCCCGGAAGATCTCCGTGTGGCGTGGCACTGTTGCCATGCCGGCCCTGACATCAGCACCGCAGGACCGAATCCTGCACCCACGACGGCTTGTCTGTATGGCCCAGAGGCAGCGGGTCCCACCAGTCAGGGAGACCCCAGGAGACGGCAAGAGGACCACCAGTCGGACCCGTTGGGAGCCGGCCCCGGGGAGTCGGTCGAGCCCTCACCTGGGGCCCACGCGCCATTAATCAAGATGTGATGGAGAGTGGCAATAGTGATCGCCCGCCGGGCGGCGGGGCTGTTGCCACAACCCCATGATCAAGCCCGCGTCATCAGAAGCACGGCTACAGTAATCAGCAGCCGGCAAGACCCGCCCGCGGCGGACGCGGCCTGTCGTCTCCGTACCAGGCCAGTCGGCAGGTCCCACCAGTCGGCGGGGAAGACGGAGGACAAAGGCGCTGACGGCTGGGCCCGCGTCCAGCCGGATTACCATTGCACCCCTGGGGGTAGGCCTATATAAACCCCCCAGGGCACCCATGCAAAGGGTTGGAACCCATTAGCTCTAGACCAGATCATATAGGAGGGAGAGAGCTAGCCTTGCCTTCTCCTACCTCCAGAAAATAGCTCAAGGAGCAATCGTGTAAACACTTGGCCATAGTGATCATGCGGAGACCCTGCAGAGCAGCAGTAGGGGTATTATATCCCCGGAGAGCCCTGAAGCTGGGTAAGATTCGCCGGCGTGCATGTCTTCGCCTCATCCCGTTTCCAGGCACCGGCGACGTTCTACTCGCCCCCACCATGATAAGACATCCTTTGGCATATGTCGCACCCAACCCCCAACATTTGGCGCCCACCGTGGGGCCTGGTGCACCGCCGTCCGGAGACCTGTTCTGGACGGGAACCCTTTTCCTCCCTGACGAGCGCAGCCAGCCAGGCACGCTAGATGGAGTTTGCGCCGACACGCTGCATGGTGTTGAGATCGCATGCGCAGCCAGTTGCCTCGCCGAACTTGTCAAAGAGGTTCGCCTCTCTGACGAACCTGCATCCAACGCAGGCACGGGCGGCTCCGAGAGCCTCCTCGCGGGCCTCCTTGATCAACTCCACGTTTCCGGCGAGCCTGTCGTAGACTTGGAGTCTGTAGGCTCCACCGACCCGATGCTGGTTGACTCCGACACCGCGTCGCTCGATGCGTTCCCCACTAATGTGGTGGTCTACGACGAACCTCTCCCTCGCGCGGAGAGCGACGGAAGCACCGTCACCGAGGTGCTCGTCATCAGTCATGACGAGCTCCCCGACGGAGGAGCGCACGACTCACTCGGCGCGGCGCTACAAGACCTAACTGCGCCCATTCCGGAAGACCCTGACGCAGAGACGTTGGAGGCGCGCCGCCTTCAGCTCATCGAAGGCGCGAAGAAGCTGGCCAGCATGAGACGCTTGTCAGAAGCCTACCAGCGGGAGATAGATCGTGCCGTTGACGGCTCGCCGGCCCCGGCAGGGCCCAGCCGCCTTGGCACGGTCCGGCAGCGCGGCGTAGCCATCGCCAACCTGTTTGGGGCCAGCCACCCTATGTACGCTACACCAGAGGAGAACATCCGAGCCGCCTAGGCAGCGGCGGACGAGCTGGACAATTTCGAGGGCGAAGAACGTCGCCTGATGATGGAGCGAGTCCAGCGGCTCCTCGACGTGGCTGCCGCGCAGAACGAGGCCGGCTGCCGCACGGAGGCGCCGCAGCGGCAAAACGACGACCTTCGCCGAGATCAAGGCGCGACGTCTCGGACGCCGACTGGTGGTGCCCGAGGAAGAAGAGACAAGGATCCGGCTGTCAGCCCTAGTCGGACTCACATTGCCATAGAGCGCGACCGAGATGGTCGCCCGAGAGCAGTGGAACGACGGGACGACTGTCTGCCTCCTCCTTCTCGCAAGGAGAGGCGAGTCTCCCCACCGCCTGTTGACCATCCGACTCTCGGCGATCGCCTTGGCCGCCGAGAGGGATTCGGAGAAAATGACGCCTGCCACCGGATCGACCGACTTCACCGATCCCTAGCACTGGAAGAAGAAGACGAGTTGGGTCCGCCTTGTTTCGGACCCCGCATTCGAGACGAGCCATTTCCCAGAGGGTTCATGCTCCCAAGAGACACACCCAAGTATACCGGCTCCGTGAAGCCGGAAGACTGGCTGGTCGACTACTCCACGGTTGTCAACATAGCAAACGGCAACAAGCGTGTCGCCGTAAAATACGTTCCGCTCATGCTCCAGGGCACGGCATGGACATGGCTGAACAGCCTGAAGCCCCGCAGCATCAACAACTGGGTCGACTTCACCGAAGCGTTCGTCTGCAACTTCACCAGCACGTACAAGCGTCCTCCCAAGCCTCGTCAGCTCTCCTTGTGCGTGCAAGGTCCTGACGAGTCGACTCGCGACTATCTCACGCGTTGGGCCGAGCTTCGGAACTCCTGCGAGGGCGTGCACAAGGTGCACGCCATCGAGTACTTCACGGCCGGGTGCAGAGAAGGCACCCTCCTCAACCACAAGCTCCTCTGCGACGAGCCAGAAACCCTCGACGAGCTGTTGATCATAGCGGACAAGTACGCCACGGCCGACTCCTCCATGAAGGCGGAGATTCAAGTCAACACAACTGGCAAAGTGGCCCCTCAAACTCCAAGAACTCCGGTAGGAGACGCCAATCGGCGACAACAGCAGGGCGACCACAAACGCAAGGCCCCGCTGCCGGCTTCCAGTAGCCGGCAGGTTGCGACCGTTGAAGCCCAGCAGCCGGACGGGCAGCCTCCACCCAAGCGACAGAAAGGCGGCAAGCCCAACTGGTTTCTGGCCTTCTCGTACGAGCAGACTCTGGATGGACCTTGCAAGTTTCATAGCGGCGCAAAGCCGTCGAGTCACACCACTCAGAAGTGCCACTGGCTCACCAGTCGCCAAGGGAGACGGCCTCCTGCCTCCCCCGCCTGCTCGGCAGTCGCCTCCGCCTCCGCCCAGCAGCCGGTTGTCAGGCCAGTCGGTGCAGTACAAGACGAATACACTGAAGAACACGGAGCCTACATGGTGTTTACCAGTATGGCCGATGATCGACGCAGCAGGCGGCTGCAGCGACAAGAGGTGAATGCAGTAGCATTAGAGACGCCAGAGTTCATGCACTGGTCCGAGAAGCCCATCAGCTGGAGCAGGGCTGACCACCCAGAGGTGATGCCGAGTCCAGGCTCCTATGCCTTGGTGTTGGATGCCACCTTTCCTACGGATAGACGAGCCGCGCGTTTCTCGTGAGTTCTGATAGACGGAGGCAGCAGCATCAATATCCTGTACAAGGACACCATGGAGAAGTTAGGAATCAAGCAAACACAGCTTCAGAACAGCCGGAATGTGTTCCACGGCATTGTTCCTGGGCTTTCCTGCTCACCAATCGGCAAGATTTTGATGGACGTCCTCTTCGGAGACAAAGATCACTTCCACCGAGAGTCGGTTTGGTTTGAGGTGGTGGACCTTGAGAGCCCATACCATGCGCTACTCGGCCGACCCGCCTTGGCCAAGTTCATGGCGGTCCCCCACTACGCCTACCTCAAAATGAAGATGCCCAGTTCTAGGGGAATTCTGACTGTAGCCGGCGACTACCGGAAGTTGTCTGCCTGTGTGGCTGAGAGCAGTTGGCTAGCCGAGTCGCTGGTGATCGCGGCCGAGAAGCGGCTCCTTGAGCGAGTTGTGGCGATGGCCGGCAAGCAGCCAGAGGTATCGCCCAACCCAAAGGAGTCGGAGGCTGAGGGTTCGTTCAAGCCGGCCAAAGAGACAAAGAAGATACCCTTGGATCCGGAGCACCCAGAGAGGTACGCTGTCGTAGGCGCAAACCTCGGAAGCAAATAGGAAGGCGAGCTTGTCGATTTCCTCCGTGAGAATCGGGACATCTTCGCATGGTCCCCCAAAGACATGCCAGGTGTACCGACGGAATACGCCGAGCACAAGTTACATGTCCGATCTGATGCAAAGCCGGTCAGGCAGCCCCTGCACCGCCTATCAGAAGAGAAGATAAGAGTTGTCGGAGAAGAGATAGCCCGACTCCTAGCAGCCGGCTTCATTATGGAAGTATTCTTTCCAGAATGGCTAGCAAATCCAGTCCTGGTACTGAAGAAGAACAAGCAGTGGCGAATGTGTATTGACTACACGAGCCTCAACAAAGCCTGCCCTAAGGACCCGTTTGCTCTACAAGAATTGATCAGGTGATAGACTCCACAGCCGGATGCGAGATGTTGAGTTTTTTGGATGCATACTCAGGATATCACCAGATCAAGCTGAACCCGGCTGATAGACTGAAGACCTCCTTCATCACACCGTTTGGAGCTTTCTGCTACCTCACCATGACGTTCGGCTTAAGGAATGCCGGCGCCACCTTTCAGTGTTGCATGCAGAAGTGCCTCCTCAAGCAGCTCGGTAGGAATGCCCACGTCTACGTGGACGACGTGGTGGTGAAGACGGAAAAGCATGGAACACTGCTGGAAGACCTCAAGGAGACCTTTGAGAACCTGCGCCGATTCCAGATCAAGCTCAATCCTGAGAAGTGTGTTTTCGGGGTACCAGCCGGCCAGCTCCTTGGCTTCTTGGTCTCTGAACGCGGCATAGAGTGCAACCCTATAAAGATCAAGGCCATTGAGAGAATGGAGGTACCCAGCCGACTGTTGGATGTGCAAAAGTTCACCAGCTGCTTGGCGTCCATCAGCCGATTCATAAGTCGGCTGGGCGAGAAAGCTCTCCCCTTATACCAACTCATGAAGAAGACCACTTTTTTCGAGTGGAACCATAAGGCGGACGAAGCTTTTCTCCAGTTGAAGAAGATGCTGACTACTCCACCCGTCCTGGCGGCTCCGACTCCCAAGGAACCTATGCTCCTGTACATCGCCGCCACCAGCCGGGTAGTCAGCACGGTCATTGTAGTGGAACGCAAGGAGGAAGGCAAGGAACTACCTATCCAGAGACCGGTATATTACCTGAGCGAAATACTGTCGACCTCCAAGCAGAACTACCCCCACTACCAGAAGATGTGCTATGGCGTACACTTTACGGCCAAGAAATTGAAGCCTTACTTTCAAGAGCATCCAATCACTGTGGTCTGCACGGCCCCGCTTGCCGAGATCATCGGAAGCCGAGATGCTTCTGGCCGAGTGGCCAAGTGGGCCATAGAGCTGGCTCCCTACACCATCCACTACCAGCCCCACACTGCCATCAAGTCACAAACACTGGCCGACTTCCTCGTCGACTGGGCCGAGACCCAGTACCTACCTCCAGCGCCTGACTCCACCCATTGGCGGATGCATTTCGACGGTTCCAAGATGCGCACCGGCTTGGGAGCCGGCATCGTCCTCACCTCTCCTAAAGGCGACAAGCTCAAATACGCACTGCAAATCCATTTTGCCACCTCCAACAACGTCGCCGAGTACGAGGCGCTCATTCACGGGATCTGGCTTGCCAAAGAACTTGGCATCCGCCGGATCTTGTGTTATGGCGACTCGGACTTAGTGGTCCAGCAGTCAGCTGGCGACTGGGACGCGAAAGATGCAAACATGGCGAGTTACCATTTCCTCGTGCAGCAACTTAGTGGGTATTTCGAAGGGTGCGAGTTCCTCCATGTGCCAAGAAACGACAACGACCAAGCAGACGCCTTGGCACGAATCGGATCTACCCGCCAAGCAATACCATCCAGTGTCGCCCTTCAACGCCTCCTCAAGCCGTCCGTCAAGCCTTCACCAGAATCAGACTCCATCTTTGTGCCGGCTCCTCCCGAAGACGTCGGATCCGACTCCAGAGCCCCGGCAGACGGTACGGGGATTTTGGTAGATGGCTCCAAAGCCGCCACAGTCGAACCCGGCCCGGGGACTGTGGCGGCAGACTCGAAGACTCCAGAACTCAACCCAAGGGCCGTGCCAGTCGGCCTGGTTTGTTGACTCCAACCCGCCGCCTCCCAGCCCAACCGCCCTCGTCCAAGTCGCAGTTCTGGCAGTCGAAGAAATAGCAGCACCCTCATGGGCCCAGCCCATCCTCAAATTCCTGGTGAGCAAAGAGTTGCCGACTGTTGAGACCTCAGCTCGGCAAGTACAACGCCGGGCGGCAGCCTACACCATAGTCAACAGAGAGCTGGTCAGGCGCAGCGTCACTGGTGTCTACCAGCGCTGCATAGAGCCAGAGCAAGGCCAAGCAATTCTCAAAGACATCCATCAAGGCGAGTGCAGCCACCATGCGGATTCAAGAGCACTCTTCGCAAAAGCCTTTCGACACGGTTTCTTCTGGCCGACTGCATTAGAAGAGGCCAAGGAATTGGTCCAAAAATGCAAAGGGTGCCAGAAGTTCAGCTCCAAGCCACACCAGCCGGCTTCTGCACTCAAGACCATCCCCATTGCCTGGCCTTTCGTAGTTTGGGGGCTAGACATAGTGGGACCATTCAAGACAGCACGAGGTGGCTTAACTCACTTACTCGTCGCAGTGGACAAGTTCACCAAGTGGATAGAAGCAAAGCCAATCAAGAAGCTGAATGGTCCGACTGCCGTAACTTTCATCTCCGATATCACAATTCGGTACGGCATACCACACAGCATCATCACCGACAATGGCACAAATTTTGCCAAAGGCGCCTTGGCCCATTTTTGCGCAACACAGGCTATCCGGCTGGACCTAGCGTCCGTCGCCCACCCGCAGTCAAACGGCCAGGTGGAGTGAGCAAACGGCCTCATCTTGTCCGGCATCAAAGCCCGGCTGATCGAGCCTCTGGAGCGCTCGGCTGGCTGCTGGCTCGACGAGCTACCAGCCGTCCTCTGGAGTCTGCGCACGACTCCAAACAACTCAATCGGCTTCACGCCTTTCTTCCTCGTGTACGGTGCCGAAGCGGTCATCCCAACGGACATAGAGTTCGACTCCCCACGAGTCATCATGTACACCGAGGAGGAAGCAGAAGAAGCACGACAAGACAGCGTCGATCTGCTGGAAGAGGGCCGGTTGTTGGCACTCAGCCCGTCCAGCATCTACCAGCAGAGCCTGCATCGATACCACAACAGGAAGGTCAAGCCAAGATCTTTCCAAGAAGGCGACCTTGTGCTTCGGCTGATCCAGCAAACAGCCGGCCATCACAAGTTGTCGGCGCCTTGGGAAGGCCCTTTCATCATCAGAAAGGTGCTCGGCAATGACTCCTACTACCTGATCGACACTCAGAAGCCCCGAGCACGCAAGAGGGACGACTCCGACAAGGAGACATAGCGGCCATGGAATGCAAATCCCCTCCGAAGATTTTACAGTTGATGCTGTATGTACCACGCTACCTTTTGTATTAAAGTACCAAGACTTTGGGCCCCCCGAGACGAGCTCTGGGACTGCCCTCTTTTGTCTGTATGATAAAAATTATGCCTACAAGTATGTTACTCTTTGTTATGCCACTTGGCACTGGGCTCGACAAGTCGGCCCGGGGACTTGCCGCCTTGCACTGTGAAATGCTTCCTGCAGCCGGACAAGTAGTGTGTAACACCTAAACCGTCTCCTGTCAGAAGCCGCAGCTCACAGAGCGACTGTACGGTCGGCAGAAGTAAGGTAGAATGGGCGTTCGCATGAAAAATGGCTAAGGACTCAAAGCATAAAACATAGCTCAAGACGGCTTCCAGCCTTTTTTCACAAACCGACTCTCGAATAGTCGGATTGCCGCCTTCTATCCAACTTGCTCAAAACTCTTAAAAACGGCTAAGTACTTGCCTTCCCAAAGTAGCCAAGAATTTGATCCAGCGGCAGTCCGCAGAGCGGCTACCCGATTGGCAAGGCAGGCAACTAAGAGAAAGCGGCAAAGGAAAAAAGCCAAAAGAGCAATGAGCAAGAAAAGAAAGAACTCGGATAAATATATTTACATAACGTAGGCCCTTGGCCGAATCTTCGAGCAGAAGTTCAAAATACACCCCGCGGGTGGAATTGTGCGCATTAACAAATTCTTCAAAGACTACTAAAGCAGATAAAATAAAGATAAGGCGGCAGCTTAGGAAGCAGCAGATGGATTCGGAGGGTCGGAGGAGGCGGCAGCATCAGGCATCGGGGCGGCCGGCTGGGTAGTCTCGGCTTGATCGCCTCCGGCGGCAGTCGGCTCGGTAGCACGCGGCTCGTTGCTGGAGGCGCGGTCGAGCTGAGGCTGGCCGTCTGCTCCGTCTTCTGGTGCCTCCGCATCGCCTTCGTCCTCCGCCTCGCCTTCCTCCTTGACGCTGGAGCCAATCACCTCCGCCTAGTCCTCGCCGTAGTCTGGGTTCATCCCAAACCACTCCGGCGGTACCTCCTCGCCGTCTTCAGACCGCTTGGGGACGAAGATGCTGGTGCGGTGTACTCGGCGATCACTGCAGCACGCTTGACGAGGGCGTCTTCCGCAGCTGCCAGCTCCGGCTGGGCCTCCGACCGAAGTGTGGCTAGCCGGTCTAGATCTAGCCCCGGATACCACGCCTTGACGAACTCCAAGGCCCGGCGCGCTCTAGCTCGGGCCGAAGAACCCTTCTAGGCCTCAAGACGACCAGTCGCGACCTCTAGCCAGTCGGCCGTCAGGCTGGGGGTGCGTGGAGCCTGCATGTCCGGCCACAAGGCGGCAATCACCTGGGCACCGACACGCTGAAGCCAGGTAGCATCCGGTGAGTCGGCCGAAGGCGAGCCTCGATGCTCAGGATGTGCTCGTCAAGGGTTCAGGGGGCGTCGGCGGCAATCTCTGCGTCCTCCGCCCTCCGACCCTCATGGTGAGCCTCGATGGCTTGGATGCGGCCTGTGAGTGCCCAGGAAAGAAGTCTGCCAAGATGGAAGAAACAAAGAAGTAAGTCAAAAACCAGGAGTCGGCACGACTTATAATCGGCAGCTTGAAGAAAGAAAGCAAAGAAATTCACCATCAATGATGTCTTCAATCTCATGGAAGCCGGAGGCCAGCATCGCCTCCTTGTCAGACCAGGAGGAGTGCTCGCTCGCGAACTCGGCCAGGAGGGCGGTTTCCGTCTCTTCCGCCTCCCTCTGCGTCTTCGCAAGCAGCTCCCTCTGCTCTGCCAATTGAGTGGCCAGCAGATCACGCTCTGTGGCGGGCTTGTTGCACTCCTCCCCTTTGGCGCGCAATGCGGAGTTGGCTTCGCTCAGCTGCTGTTGAAGAGCAGCGTTGGCTCCTGAAAAGAAGGAAGAAAGAAGGCGTTAAGTCATCAATAAAGAAGGTTGCCGGGGAGATCCGGCCCGACTGCTCAGCAGTTGGCCCGAATCTCGGGGACTACAGCCCGCGGGTGCGCCAGCGCGCCCCCGCAAAGAAGAAAAAGAACTTACTCCGGTTCTCCGACAAGTCGGTGGTCCGCTTGCCCAGCTCTTCAACATTACGGTTGAAGGCAGTGACGCGGAGGTTGTGGTAATCCTGCGACAAGCGTTTCAGACAAAAAGTTAATACCCAGAGTTCATCAATTGGAGTTCCAGGCCGCCTGCTCAGCAGCCAGCCCGAAACTGGGGACTACACCCAGTGGGTGCGCTGGCGCGCCCCCACAGAGAGGAACAAGAAAACAAGGACCGAAGGAAAAAAAACATACCCGGACGGCTGCCCGCGATGCCAGGTACGCCTTGGTGCAATTTTGGAGAGCGTCGCCCTCAGCACGAAGCTTCGCCTGGACGTCCAGAAGCGCCTGGTTCAACGGCCCTGTGCCACATCCTCGCACCCGTCCAATGGGCGCGGCGCTCATCGCTTCGGCGTCTGGGATCGCCGAGCTCGCGGTGCCGGCCTCCAGGGGGCGGGGTGCCGAAGTCGCCTTCTCCAGACGGCGGCGCGTTGGCGAGCCGACTTGGAGGAGTAACCTCGCCACGGCCTCGTCTTCGGTCGGCGGCACCAGAGGGTCCGCTGGCTGTTTGCCTTGCGCGCTCTCAGATGACGGTGGAGGCGGCGGCGGAACGATCATGTTCTGCGTAGAGGAGTCGCCGCCTTCCCTCTCCACAACGGGGTTCTTGCCGCCGGCTTCCCCAGTCTGCCCCGTGAACTCCGGAGGCGGCGGCGCAGAGTTCAGCGGGGTGACGAACACCGCCGATTGGCGGCGTGCGGCCTCCTCAGCCTACCGCTTCGTCGCGGCGGCGGCTTCGGCCTCTGCCAGTTTTTTCTTGGCAGAGGCCTCCGCCCTATCGGCCCCCGCCTTCTCCAGGCGAGCGGCCTCTTCTTCGTTGCACTTCTCCTGCGCATTCCGCTCTGTCGCCTCCCGGAGGTCAGCAGCGGGGTCAATCGGCCGAGTGGTGGCGGACGTCTCTGCTGACCCCATGACGGAGGCGGCAGTGACCCTCTCAAGAGTGAGGGGAGCCCTGAAGCAAGGGAAGCAAGCAAAAGACTCCGAAAAAGCCACAAAGAAAGAATAAAGCATTGAGACAGAATACTCACCCGGAGACCAATGGCGGCTTCTTCACTTCCTTACGGAAGCGGATGGCCTTCGCAGCCGCCTCTTCCCGCCGGGTCGCCGCAGCCGAACCCTTGGGCTTCTTCGGCCGACTGCCGAAGAAGGTCGGCACGGCCCTACACTTCTTCCCGCCGCCTGGAGCACCCGGCGCGGCAGAAGAGCCCGCGCCAGGATGGCTGGCTCCTGGCCGATGGCAGGGGGCGACTTCTCCCTCGGCATCGTCGTCAGGCCAGTCGGTGAAAGTGGCCGAAGGCCTGAAGTCGCCTGCTGCTCCTCCTCCTCCCTCGGCGTCGTCCTCCAGAGCCGCCGCCCCCAGATCGGGGTCGTCGACATCGCTCTCCGCCCGGTCGGCAAGGAACTTGCAGGCCGGCCCCGAGGTGCCGGCTGGTGGATGGAGGAGGGGATTCTGACCAAAGTCGACTGGTCAAAACAAACTCGGCGAGAAAGAAGACAATCCAAAGAAAGAAACAAAAGGTAACTCACCACGGGCGGGGGGTTGGCGCGGGAGTACGGCTCCTTGCCGAACCGCCAATCCTCCAGGAGCTTGCTGTCCGAGAGGTAGTTCACCATGAAGGCCACCTCCTTGTGAGGCATGTCCTTGGTGCACATCCGACTCGGGTCGCGGTGCCCGCTCATTTGGCATATCATATGGGGGCGGCCTTGGAGCGGGAGAACTCGGCGCGCCACAAAGGCGGCCAGCAGGTCTGGACCAATCAAGCCCTCCAACTGCGTCAGCACTCGGAGTCGCATGATGGTGTCGGCTCCCGCAGGCGTCAGCGACTTGGCCCGGTATGACCGGTTGGGCAGTCTCCCAGCCGGCGGGCCGGCTTCGAAAGCCGGCAGGTTGACCCAGTCGCCCCTCACGGAGACGCTCCTGACGTAGAAGTACAATCTCTGCCACATCTTCACCAACTTTATCAGCGAGATGGAGGGGAAGGGGTTGTCGGCCCCCGACCTTCGCACGGTGATGAAAGCGCCGCATTGAGCCGGCACGCCTGCAGCCTGGGTGCCGAGCTTGGAGAAGAAGAACTCCCCCCAGAGCTCAAGGGTGGGGAGGACTCCGAGGAAGCCTTTGCACAAGGTCACGAAGGCGGACAGCAGCACCACCGTGTTGGGCATGAGGTGGTGCGACTGGAGGCCGGAGAACTCCAGGAAGGAGCGGAAGAAGCTGCTCGCCGGCAGCCCCAACCCGCGCAGGCAGTGCGACCGGAAGATGACCCGCTCGCCCTCCTGCGGCGCGGCAGAAATCTCCCCCCTCGACGCAAGATGCACCCACACGTGATCCTCGCCGGGGAGCCGACGAGTCTTGCGGAGGAACTCGATGTGGTCGTCGTGAACTTCGGAGCCGTCCCAAGTGCCGGAGCGCACCGGGGGAGGCACGGCGGCAGAGGAAGAACTCATCGCGAAGCTGATCGCCGCGGCGTTCGTCGAAGCTTGGGCGCGCGGCGGAGCGAAGAAGAAGAAGGAGGAGAGCGAGGAGCAGTGAGAAGGAGGAGAGCGAGGAGTAGTGGGAAGGAGGGGCGCGCGTGCCCCCCTCTTTCCCCTACTTATAGCCTCATGGGCTGCGAAGCCGAGGGGGCGGTCGTGGGATTTACTGCGCCCACGGCCCCACGACCCCCATGTTCCACGACAAAGTTACTGCGTGCAGTAACTCCACGGGAATCTCAACCGTCCTCCGGGGCCACAGCAGATCCGCTCGGGCGCCGAGGCACGGTAGTGGCGGGCCCCGCCTATGGGCCTGTCCCGTTGCGTGCATAGGCTGGCAGAATGGCCCAGCCCTGTGTCATCGCATGACAGACCTAGAACGGGCGGCGGCCTGGAGGCTTAGCTAGCATGCTACTTGGATCCCGCTGCGACATTCGAAATATTGTGTGAGTCAGAGTTGGGCGAGTCCGACTCCTTCTAGCCGGTCCAGCAGAAGTCAACCAAGAACCATGTGTTGAGCACCCGGAAAGAGAAACTGCTGAGGCTTCTCGGCCGATCGTCCACGGCGCCTCACCAGCTTCGGGGACTACTGTCGGCGTAATGGGCCGCGGGTAGGCCAACCCGAGCCCCAGAACCTTTCAAGACATCAGGGCAGGCTGCGCCCCTCAAGACCCCAGGGCAAAGAGCCGCCTTCTAAGGAGTCGACAGCAAGACGGCCGACTGCCCACTCATGGTCGAGTCCCAGGGATGACTTCAGGGTAAGCCGACTCCTGACTGGCGACTTCCAGAGAAGCCGGCTTTGGGGAGTCGGCCTGCGACTCCAACCAACCCCATGACCTCATCAAGAGGGACAGGGCAGGGGAGTGGCTACAGTGAAGCCCACTCCCGCCCCTTACCAAGGGCAGGCATGGCCACAGCACGCCGTACCCCAGAAGATCTCCGTCCGTCGTGGCACTGTTGCCATGCCGGCCCTGACATCAGCACCGCAGGACCGAATCCTGCACCCATGACGGCTTGTCTGTACGGCCCAGAGGCAGTGGGTCCCACCAGTCAGTGAGACCCCAGGAGACGGTAAGAGGACCACCAGTCGGACCCGTTGGGAGCCGGCCGAGCCCTCCCCCGGGGCCCACGCGCCATTAATCAAGATGTGATGGAGAGTGGCAATAGTGATCGCCCGCCGGGCGGCGGGGCTGTTGCCATGACCCCATGATCAAGCCCGCGTCATCAGAAGCACAACTACAGTAATCAGCAGCCGGCAAGACCCGCCCGCGGCGGATGCGGTCTATCGGCTCCGTACCAGGCCAGTCGGCAGGTCCCACCAGTCAGCGGGCCCCAACAGTCGGCGGGGAAGACGGAGGCCAGAGGCGCTGACGGCTGGGCCCGCGTCCAGCCGGATTACCATTGTACCCCTGGGGGGTAGGCCTATATAAACCCCCAGGGCACCCATGCAAAGGGTTGGAACCCATTAGCTTTAGACCAGATCATATAGGAGGGAGAGAGCTAGCCTTGCCTTCTCCTACCTTCAGAAAATAGCTCAAGGAGCAATCGTGTAAACACTTGGCCATAGTGATCATGCGGAGACCCCGCAGAGCAGCAGTAGGGGTATTATCTCCCCGGAGAGCCCTGAAGCTGGGTAAGATTCGCTGGCGTGCATGTCTTCGCCTCATCCCGTTTCCAGGCACCGGCAACGTTCTACTCGCCCCCACCATGATAAGCCATCCTTTGGCATATGTCGCACCCAACCCCCGACATAATGCATCTATATACTTGGCAAAGGGTGGAAGGCTTGGCCTTTTGCTCGGTGTTTTGTTCCACTCTTGCCGCCTTAGTTTCCGTCATACCGGTGTTATGTTCCTTGATTTTGCGTCCCAAACATGGTGAGGGTTTATGGGGCCCCCTTGAGAGTTCGCTTTGGATAAAACTCTTCCAGCAAGGCCCAACATTGGTTTTACCATTTGCCTAATAACAACTAAAATTTTCATAGGGAGTAATTAACCTGAGGATTCTTAATCTACAACCCGGACCAGTGCTCCTCATGAGTGTTGGTCCCAAACTAGAGCCCCTTGCAGCGCCGCCACGGGGAAACTCGAGGATTGGTTTTAGTTGTACGGACTGCACATCCGAACATGGCCTGAGACGAGATACGCGCGGCTACTATCAGGGTGTCGGCACGTCGGGAGGTTTTGATGGACTTGTTTTACCATTGTTGAAATGTCTTGTGCACCGGGATTCCGAGTCTGATTGGAGGGTCCTGCGATGGAGGATTGTCTCCGCGGATCATGAGCTTGTCATGGGCTAAGTTGGGACACCCCCGGAGGGTATAAACTTTCGAGAGTCGTGTCCATGGTTATGTGGCAGATGGGAATTTGTTAATATTTGGTTGTAGAGAACTTGACACTTGACTTAATTAAAAGACACTAACCATGTGTGTAATCATGATGGTCTCTTTCCGATGAGGTTCGGGCAGTGAACACGATGGGGTTATGTTTGAATGTAAGTAGTTCTGGATCACTTCTTGATCACCTCTAGTTTACGACCGTTGCGTATTTTCTCATCTTACTCTTGTACTCGTATGATAGCCACCATATTTGCTTAGCACTTGCTGCAACTCCACCTCATAACCACATCCTACCCATAAGCTTAAATAGTCTTGATCTCGCGGGTTTTGAGATTGTTGAGTCCTCGTGACTCACAGATACTACCAAAACAGTTGCAGGTGCCGATGATGCCAGTGCAGGTGATGCTACCGAACTCAAGTGGGAGTTCGACGAGGACCTTGGCCGTCACTACGTGTCTTTTCCGGATGATCAGTAGTGGTGCTCAGTTGGGACGATATGGGATCTAGCATTTGGGGTTGTCTTCTTTTCATTTGGATTTGTCCGTAGTCGGACTATGTGTGTACTCTGAATGATGTACGAATTATTTTATCATTGTGTGACGTGGTGATTGTTAGCCAACTATTTATCCCTTCCTTGTTCATTACATGGGATTGTGTGAAGATGACCCTTATTGTAACAAAACCAAAATGCGGTTATGCCTCTAAGTCGTGCCCCGACACGTGGGAGATATAGCAGCATCTTGGGCGTTCCACTACACTTGGCTTGCCCCTAGGAGGGTCGGCCTCTCTCCCTCCCTCCTTTATATATGTGGGCAGGGGCACCCCTAGAACATACATCAATTCTTCCTAGCCGTGTGCGGCGCCCCCTCCATAGTTAACACCTCGGTCATATTGTCGTAGTGCTTAGGCGAAGCCATGTGCCGATAACTTCATCATCACCGTCGCCACGCCGTCGTGCTGACGGAACTCTCCCTTGTCCTCAACTGGATCAAGAGCTCGAGGGACGTCATCGTGCTGAACGTGTGCTGAACACAGAGGTGCCGTACGTTCGGTACTTGGATCGGTTGGATCGTTAAGACGTTCGACTACATCAACCATGTTACTAAACGCTTCCGCTTTCGTTCTACAAGGGTACGTAGACACACTCTCCCCCTCTTGTTTCTATGCATCTTCTAGATAGATCTTGCGTGATCGTAGGAAATTTTTGAAATACTACGTTCCCCAACAGTGGCATCCGAGCCAGGTCTATGCGGTGATGTTATATGCACGAGAAGAACACAAAGAGTTGTGGGCGATAATAGTCATTCTACTTACCGCCAACGTCTTACTTTGATTCAACGGTATTGTTGGATGAAGCGGTCCGGACCGACATTACATGACCGCGTTCATGAGACTGGTTCTACCAACGTGTTTCGCACACAGGTGGCTGGCTGGTGTCGGTTTCTCCAACTTTAGTTGAATCGAGTTTGACTACGGGCGGTCCTTGTTGAAGGTTAAAACAACACACTTGACAAAAAATCATTCTGGTTTTGATGCGTAGGTAAGAACGGTTCTTGCTAGAAGCCCATAGGAGCCACGTAAAACTTGCAACAACAAAGTAGTGGACATTTACATTGTTTTTACAGGGCATGTTGTGATGTGATATGGTCAAGACGTGAAGAGATATAAATTGTTGTATGAGATGATCATATTTTATTAAAGTTATCGGCAACTGGCAGAAGCCTTATGGTTGTCTCTTTATTGCATAAGATGCAAGTGCCATATAATTGCTTTACTTTATCGCTATGCGATAGCAATAGTTGCAAAAGCAATAGTTGGCGAGACGACCATGTGACGACACATTGATAGAGATCAAGATGATAGAGATCATGGTGTCATGCCGGTAACAATGGAGATCATGACGGTACCTTTGGAGATGGAGATCAAAGACACAAGATGATGATGGCCATATCATGTCACATATTTTGATTGCATGTGATGTTTATCTTTTATGCATCTTATTTTGCTTAGTTCGGCGGTAGCATTATAAGATGACCCCTCACTAAAATTTCAAGGTATAAGTGTTCTCCCTGAGTATGCACCGCTACGACAGTTCGTCATGCCGAGACACCATGTGATGATCGGGTGTTATAAGCTCTAAGTTCACATACAACGGGTGCAAGACAGTTTTGCACATGCGGAATACTCGGGTTAAACTTGACGAGCCTAGCATATGCAGATATGGCCTCAGAACACTGAGACCGAAAGGTTGAACGTGAATCATATAGTAGATATGATCAACATAGAGATGTTCACCCTTGAAAACTACTCCATCTCACGTGATGATCGGACATGGTTTAGTTGATATGGATCACGTGATCGTTTAGATGACTAGAGGGATGTCTATGTAAGTGGGAGTTCTTAAGTAATATGATTAATTGAACCTTAATTTATCATGAACTTAGTACCTGATAGTAGTTGCATATCTATGTTATAGATCAATAGCTCACATATAGCTCCCCTGTTTTATTTTTGATATGTACCTAGAGAAAACTAAGTTGAAAGATGATAGCAGCAATGATGCGGACTGACTGGGTCCGTGATCCAAGGATTATCCTCATTGCTGCACAGAAGAATTATGTCCTTAATGCACCACTAGGTGACGGACCTATTGCAGGAGCAGATACAGACGTTATGAACATTTGTCAAGCTCGGTGTGATGATTACTTGATAGTTTAGTGCACCATGGTTTACGGCTTAGAACCGGGACTTTAAAAACATTTTGAAGGCCACAGAGCATATAAGATGTTCCAAGAGCTAAAATTGGTATTTCAGACTCATGCTCGAGTCGAGAGGTATGAGACCTCTAACAAGTACTTTGCCTACAAGATGGAGAAGAATAGCTCAGCTAGTGAGCATGTGCTCAGAATGTCTGGGTACTACAATCGCTTGAATCAAGTGGCAGTTAATCTTCCAGACAAAATAGTGATTGACAGAATTCTCTAGTCACTATCACTAAGTTACTGGAACTTCGTGATGAACTATAATATGGAAGGGATGAAAAATGATTCCCGAGCTCTTCGCGATGCTAAAATCGGCGAAGGTAGAAATCAAGAAAAGCATAAAATGTTGATGGTTGACAAGACCACTAGTTTCAAGTAAAAGGGCAAGGGAAAGAAAGGGAACTTCAAGAAAGAATGGCAAGAAAGTTGCCACTCCCATGAAGAAGCCCAAAGCTAGACCCAAGCCTGAAACTGAGTGTTTCTACTGCAAAGGAAATGGTCACTAGAAGCGGAACTGCCCCAAATACTTGGCGGATAAGAAGGATGGCAAACTGAACAAAAGTATATATGATATACATGTTATTGATGTGTGCTTTACTAGTGTTCATAGTAGCCCCTGGGTATTTGATACTGGTTCAGTTGCTATGATTAGTAACTTGAAACAAGAGTTACAGAATGAACAGAGACTAGTTGAGGGTGAGGTGACGATGTGTGTTGGAAGTGATTCCAAGGTTGATAAGATCCCCATCGCACACTCCCTTTACATTCGGGATTAGTGTTGAACCTAAAATAAATGTTATTTGGTGTTTGCATTGAGATTAGTATGATTGGATCATGTTTATTGCAATACAGTTATTCATTTAAGTCAAAGAATAATTGTTATTTTGTTTACATGAATAAAACCTTATGTGATCATACACCCAAGGTGAATGGTTTATTGAATCTCGATCGTAGTGATACACATATTCATAATATTGATGCCAAAATATACAAAGTTGATAATGATAGTGCAACATATTTGTGGCACTACCGTTTAGGTCATACTGGTGTAAAGCGCATGAAGAATCTCCATGGTGATGGGCTTTTGGAATCACTTGATTATGAGTCACTTGATGTTTGCGAACCATGCCTCATGGGCAAGATGACTAAGGCTCCGCTCTCCGGAACAATGGAGCGAACCAATGACTAATTGGAAATAATCCATACTGATGTATGCAGTCCGATGAGTGTTGAGGCTCGCGGTAGGTATCGTTATTTTCTGACCTTCATAGATGATTTGAGAAGATATGGGTATATCTACTTAATGAAACACAAGTCTGAAACATTTGAAAAGTTCAAAGAATTTCAGAGTGAAGTTGAGAATCATCGTAACAAGAAAATAAAGTTTCTACGATCTGATCGCGGAGGCGAATATTTGAGTTACGAGTCTGGCCTTCATATAAAACAATGTGGAACAGTTTCACCACTCACGCCACCTGGAACACCACAGCGTAATGGTGTCTCCGAACGTCGTAACTGAACTTTATTAGATATGATGCGATCTATGATGTCTCTTACCGATTTACGTACCACTATCATTTTGGGGTTATGCATTAGAGACAGCTGCATTCACATTAAATAGGGCACCATCTAAATCCGTTGAGATGACACCATATAAACTGTGGTTTGGCAAGAAACCTAAGCTGTCATTTCTTAAAAGTTTGGGGTTGTGATGCTTATGTGAAAAAGTTTCAAACCGATAAGCTCGAACGTAAATCGGAGAAGCGTGTCTTCATAGGATACCCAAAATGAAATTGTTGGGTATACCTTCTATCACAGATCCGAAGGCAAGATATTTGTTTCTAAGAGTGGATCCTTTCTAGAGATGGAGTTTTCTCGAAAGAAGTGAGTGGGAGGAAAGTAGAACTTGTTGTGGTAGTTGTACCTTCTCTCAAGTTGGAAAGTAGTTCATCACAGAAATCAGTTCTAGTGATGCCTACACCAATTAGTGAGGAAGTTAATGATGATGATCATGAAACTTCTGATCAAGTTACTACCGAACCTCGTAGGTCAACCAGAGTACAATCCGCACTAGATGGTACAGTAATCCTGTTCTGGAAGTCATGTTACTAGACCATGATGAACCTGTGAACTATGAGGAAGCGATGATGAGCCCATATTCCGACAGATGGCTTGAGGCCATGAAGTCTGAGATAGAATCCATGTATGAGAACAAAGTGTGGACTTTGGTGGACTTGCCCGATGATCGGCAAGCCGTTGAGAATAAATGGATCTTCAAGAGGAAGACGGACGCTGAAAGTAGTGTTACTATCTACAAAGCTAGACTTGTCGAAAAGGGTTTTTGACAAGTTCGAGATGTTGACTACGATGAGATTTTCTCACTCGTATCGATGCTTAAAGTCTGTCCGAATCATGTTAGCAATTGTCACATTTTATGAAATCGAACAAATGGATATCAAGACTGCATTCCTTAATGGATTTATTAAAGAAGAGTTGTATATGATACAACCAGAAGGTTTTACAATCCTAAAGGTGCTAACAAAATGTGCAAGCTCCAGCGATCCATCTATGGACTAGTGCAAGCATCTCAGAGTTGGAATATACGCTTTGATGAGTTGATCAAAGCATATAGTTTAATACAGACTTGTGGTGAATCCTGTATTTGCAAGAAAGTGAGTGGGAGCACTACAGCCTTTCTGATAAGTATATGTGGATGACATATTGTTGATCGGAAATGATGTAGAGTTTTCTGGAAAGCATAAAGGAGTGTTTGAAAGGATTTCTTTAAAGAAAGACCTCGGTGAAGCTGCTTACATATTGGGCTTCAAGATCTATAGAGATAGATCAAGATGCTTGATAAGATTTTTGAATGAGTATATACCTTGACAAGTTTTTGAAGTAGTTCAAAATGGAACAGTCAAAGAAGGAGTTCTTGTCTATATTGCAAGGTGTAAAGTCGAGTAAGACTCAAAACATGACCACGGCAGAAAATAGAAAGAGAATGAAAGTCATTCCCTATGCCTCAGCCATAGGATCTATAAAGTATGCTATGTTGTGTACCAAACCTATTGTGTACCTTGCCATGAGTTTGGCAAGGGGGTACAATATTGATCCAGGAGTGGATCACTTGACAGCACTCAAAATTATCCTTAGAAGACTAAGGAGATATTTCTCGGTTATGGAGGTGATAAAGAGTTCGTCGTAAAGAGTAACGTCAATGCAAGCTTTTACACCGATCTGGGTGACTCTGAGTCTCAATCTGGATACATATTGAAAGTGGGAGCAATTAGCTAGAGTAGCTCCATGCAGAGCATTGTTGTAATGCCCGGATAATCGTGCTACACTAATCCAACGCTAATCATGCCACATCACCACGGTTACTGTTGATAATCTACCGTTAGTCCAAAATCGAGTCAAATTCAAAAATTAAAATAAAGTTAAATTGTAAAAGTTTTCAAAAGTTAAAACAAAAATGTTCGGGCAGTGCTGTAATTTGCATATTTAATTATGGTATAATAAACATATTTTTATAAAGTGCCTAAGGGCTTTAAACTAATTAAAACAGTAAAAGAAAATAAATAAAAGGAAAAGGAAAAGGAACAAAACAAAAAGCAAAAATAAAAGAACCCCCCCCCTGGCCCCTTGGGCTTCGGCCCACCAGGCCACAGCCGGCCAGGCCACTGGCCCAACTAGGCAAAGGCCCAGCCGGCCACCCCCCATTCCCCATATCCCCCACGACCCAAACCCTAACCCCACCCCGTCGCCCCACTC
>NC_041384.1:372454520-372459958 GCF_002162155.2 Triticum dicoccoides | reverse complement strand
ACGTCGTGCCCTTCGCCAGCGCCGCCTGAAGACAACACCGACGCCGTGCAGCCTCCCCGCCGGCCTGCATCCTCAACATCGCGTCGTCCCCGTCAACCTCCCCACGCCCCGCTGCCTTTTTCCCTACAGGACCGCAGTGAAGCCCCCGGCCTCCTCTCGCTCCCTCGCCGCACATCGCTCGCGGGCGCGTGCATGCACCGCGCCACTCTGGCCCCCCTCCCGCACATGCCCCGCTCGCCCGCGCCTGCTACTACCCAGGGCCGTGCCCGGCTCGCTCCCTCGACCTAGCGCGCGCCGCGCCTCGTCTGCCAGCGCCGGCTCCCAACTGCGCCGCGCGCGTCCGCCAAAACCCGCCTCCAACTGCACGCCCGCGACCACCCCTGCCCGCTTTGCGCCACCGCGACCACCCCTGCCCGCTCACACCGTGGCCGTCACCCCCGCGGCTGCGTCTGGCGCCCGCTCCCCGCACCCTCCCTGCCGCGCATCGCCTTGCTGCCTCGCCGGCAACGCCCAACGCGTCGGCCCCCCTGTCGTGCTCGCCATGGCCCCGTCCCCGCGCCGCACCGGGGCCTCTCCTCGGCTCCGCCCAGCTCTGCTCGCTGCCAAGCCGCGTCCGCGCGTGAACCGCGCCACCCCGCGCGCACCCCGTGGCCTCTGCTGGCCGCCCCGCTGCATCCTGCAGCCTACTCACAGCCGCGCCCGCGGGCGCCCGCTAAGGCTACCCCCTGGGCCAATGACAGTGGGGGCCCATGCCCTCCCAGAACGTTAAAAAAAGAGGTTTATAAAAAATAAATAAATAAATAAATAAATAAATAACTTAATTAATTAATTAAAGAATTATTTAACTTAATTAATCCTGCTATGATTAACCTAATCACTAATTAAACTCATTAAACATTAATTAATTTGTTTAATTAAAATGTGTCACTAACCAGTGGGACCCACTGGTCAGGTTGACCAGTCAACTCCTGTTGATTGCTGACGTCGGCATGACATCATGCTGATGTCATAAATTCAATTTTGAATTAATTTAAATAATTAAATAAATTCCAGAAATTAATAAAATCTTTAGAAAATCATATCTTTTAAACCGTAGCTCGGATGGAAAAACTTTGTACATGAAAGTTGCTCAGGACAACGAGATGAATCCGGATACGCAACCCGTTCATCCGCCACGCATCCCTAGCATAGCAAACACACAACTTTCCCCCTCCGGTTCGTCTGTCCGAAAACGCAAAACACCGGGGATAATTTCTCGCATGTTTCCCCCCTTCACCGGTACCACCTCGTACCGCGTTAGGGCACACCTAGCATCACGCTTTGTCATGTCATGCATTGTCATGCATTTTTTTGCATTATACTTATTGTTTCTTCCCCCTCTTCTCTCGCTAGACACCGAGACCGACGCCGCTGCTACCCAGTACGACTACGGTGTTGACGACCCCTCTCTCTTGCCAGAGCAACCAGCCCCCCCCCTTGATCACCAGATATCGCCTACTCTCCTCTATACTGCTTGCATTAGAGTAGTGTAGCATGTTACTGCTTTCCGTTAATCCTATCCTGATGCATAGCCTGTCCTTGCTACTACTGTTGTTACCTTTACCTGCAATCCTAATGCTTAGTATAGGATGCTAGTTTATCATCAGTGGCCATACATTCTTGTCCGTCTGCTATGCTATACTATCGGGCCGTGATCACTCGGGAGGTGATCACGGATATATACTTCTACATAATATATGATACCTGTGGTGACTAAAGACGGGTCGGCTCATAGGAGTACCCGCGAGTGATTCACGGATTGGGTCCGAAAGGACTTTTGTCCCGACGGCCCTCTGAATGGATCTTTGTGGCAAAGCGACATGGCAGGTTGAGACCACCTAGGAGAGAGGTGGGCCTGGCCCTGGTCGGCATTCGCGGTTATTTCAAGATAACACATTTAACGAGATCTTGGTATTTGATCTGAGTCTGGCTACTGGCCTATACGCACTAACCATCTACGCGGGGACAGTTATGGGAACTTGACATTGTGGTATCAGCCGAAGCCTTCGTGACGTCAGCGACTGAGCGGCGCGCGCCGGATTGGACTGGAACACCTGCTAGGCTAGGTCTGCTTCCGGTCGCCCTCGCAACGTGCAGGTGTGCAACGGGAGATGGGCCCAGACCCCTACGCCATAGGATTTAGACCGGCGTGCTGACCTCTCTGTTGTGCCTAGGTAGGGCTGCGACGTGTTGATCTTCCAAGGCCGGGCATGACCCAGGAAAGTGTGTCCGGCCAAATGGGATCGAGCGTGTTGGGTTATGTGGTGCATCCCTACAGGGAAGTTAATCTATTCGAATAGTCGTGATCTTCGGTAATAGGACGACTTGGAGTTGTACCTTGACCTTATGACAACTAGAACCGGATACTTAATAAAACACACCCTTCCAAGTGCCAGATACAACCGGTGGTCGCTCTCTCATAGGGCGATGAGGGGAGGATCATCGGTTATGGTTATGTTACACGATGCTACTTGGTGAACTTACCATCTACTCTCTTCTCCTGCTGCAAGATGGAGGTTACCAGAAGCGTACTCTTCGAAAGGACTAGCTATCCCCCTCTTATTCCGGCATTCTGTAGTTCAGTCCACATATGATACCCCTTTTCCATTTGATACAAATGCATACATATGTAGTGTAGCTCCTTTCTTGCGAGTACTTTGGATGAGTACTCACGGTTGCTTTGCTCCCTCTTTTCCCCCTTTCTATACCTGATTGTTGTGACCAGACGTTGGAGCCCAGGAGCCAAACGTCACTGTCGATGACGACTACTACTACACTGGAGGTGCCTACTACTACGTGCAGCCCGCTGACGACGACCAGGAGTAGTTTAGGAGGATCCCAGGTAGGAGGCCTGCGCCTCTTTCGATTTGTATCCCAGTTTGTGCTAGCCTTCTTAAGGCAAACTTGTTTAACTTCTGTCTGTACTCAGATATTGTTGCTTCCGCTGACTCGTCTATGATCGAGCTCTTATATTCGAGCCCTCGAGGCCCCTGGCTTGTAATATGATGCTTGTATGACTTATTTTATTTGTAGAGTTGTGTTGTGATATCTTCCCGTGAGTCCCTGATCTTGATCGTACATGTTTGCGTGTACGATTAGTGTACGATTGAATCGGGGGCGTCACAAGTTGGTACCAGAGCAAACTGCCTGTAGGAATCCCCCTTCCACACTCCTTGGCCGAAGTCGAGTCTAGACATTACAAAAACTTTTACTAACATGGTTGTGTGCCTTACGGGCCCACGTCGCCATCTGGGTGGTATTAGGGTCTTTTACTCTCGATCCTTACTCTGGGACTCTGAACTCTCTCCTACTCGGGTTAAACGATTTTACTAATTTTAGCATTAGGATCCCGTGACCACGTTCACCCCAAAGTTGGATAAGCCCTAGCTATTCTTTAGAGTAGTATATTGAACATTATCCACACTGTCAGTTGACTCCTTTGAAACATCTTTGTTTTCAGATGGAACCCACGAGACAAGTCGTGCGCCACACGACAGCCATTGGGTTGGAGTGACTATCGGGAGTATGACTCCTCTACTCTCGGGAGTATGACTCCACTACCGTGCTGCACACTGCTCATGGTGTTGGAGTGACTATCGACATGGCGGTCAACGATGCTGCTTATGCTACTCTGACACGTCTTCGTGGAGAGTATCAGGAGTTGGACACCTCCCCCTTCAGGCACATTGTTATCGCATCCGATGTTGGTGCGGAGGGATACTACAGTGCTGCCTACTCCACCGTCACCCGAGAGCCCTTCTACCATCAGAACCTGGTTCTGCATGCTGATGGGCTGGATAGAGCTAACCGAGCTCTTCGCCACGAGTTGTACACCACCCGTCAGCACCTGTACCGTGCTCTGACACTGTTGCACCCCTCTGTCCGATCTGGTGATCTATCGCGTTCGGCGATCTACCCTGCCAGGACCATGATGCCCTAGGGCGTCGGCTGGCCAGATGTGGGAGGCTACTCTACCGCACTTGGTCCTCTCCTGCCACCTACGCATCGGGTTCCGCACCAGAGTATCCGCGGACCCCAGGCTACTCGCGTGGAGGTCTTCCCTTCGCGTCACTACCGGCTGTCAGGCTACACCTACCTCCACAGTTCCTCCTGGGACTGATGTAGGCTTGCTTGTTAGTGTTAGATGCATTCACCGCGAGCCTGCGTGCCGCCTATGATGTTCTTAGTCTGTGTACCGAACTCTATGCATGATCACTTTTGTAAGATGTTCCAACTACTATGTAGTATCTATCGTGTTCCTTTCATTATGCATGTTTCATCATGAATGATTCTTGTCCTCGCAATTTCTCAAATGCTGAACTACTCCTGTTATATATTAGCAGGATGGTTAGACCAGGTGGTCGTGGTTGTGGTGGCAATGCCACACCACCGCCTGAGTACATGGCTGGTATGATCCAACAGCTTGAGATGAATCGCCAATTCATGGAGAATATGATGGCTCAGTTTCCTCGCCCCAATATGAACCAGCAGCCAACCCCAGTAACTCTGCAGGATTTCATGCGCCTGAACCCAACTGTGTACCGCAGCTCAACTCAGCCTCTGGATGCTGATGATTGGCTCCGTGAGATCACCTATGAGATGGAGTCTGCTGATGTAGCCCCTGCCAGCTATGTCACCTTTGCTTCCTTCTTCTTGAAGGGACCCGCTGCTCAATGGTGGGACAGTGTAACACCCCGGATGTAACTTTCCCAATTCGTACTCCAACTCTTCCCGTTTCCGGCGTTAAGTTATATTTATTTTCTCGGCTTTGGGTTTTTGTCTCCTTGTGTTGTTGTCATTGTCATGCATCTCATATCATGTCATCATGTGCATTGCATTTGCATACGTGTTCATCTCATGCATTCGAGCATTTTCCCCGTTGTCTGTTTTGCATTTCGGCGCTTCGTTCTCCTCCGGTGGCCATTTCTAGCTTTCTTTCGTGTGTGGGGATTAAACATTTCCGGATTGGACCGAGACTTGCCAAGCGGCCTTGGTTTACTACCGGTAGACCGCCTGTCAAGTTTCGTATCATTTGGACTTCGTTTGATACTCCAACGGTTAACCGAGGGACCGAAAAGGCCTCGTGTGTGTTGCAGCCCAACACCCCACCATTTGGCCCAAAACCCACCTAACTCTTCTCCATGATCTAGAGCGTTCGATCACGATCGCGTGGCCGAAAACCGCACCTCATTTGGACTCTCCTAGCTCCCTCTATGCCTATTTAAACACCCCCCCCCAATTTTCGGATCTCCTTCCTCCCCGAAACCCTAGAAATCGCCCACGCACCGGCCGGACACGTCCGAATCCGGCCGGACGCGTCCACTCCGCCCCGCCGCCGCCATGTGGCACGCCACCGTTGGCTGTCGCCGCCGCCGCCGCCGAAGCCCGTCGCGGCCCGC
>NC_041384.1:372451993-372454231 GCF_002162155.2 Triticum dicoccoides | reverse complement strand
CGCCACCCCGGCGACCTCTCCGGCCTCGCCTCGCCCTCGCCGGCCGCCGGCGACATCGGATCCGCCGGCCGTGAACAGTGCCCGCTGCCGCATCGGCTCGCGCGCCGGTCAAACCCTAGATCTAAGGGTTTTTTTCTAAGTCCCTGATATTTTCAGTCCATATGCTCATGTTCGTGGCCCCGTAACTTTGCATCCGTAGATCCGATTCATGCATATAGCATATCAAAATATTCATCTCAGAGAGTACATCATTTCATTCCATTGCATCATTTTCATTTGAATTCATCTTGATGCCTGAAATGCTTTTAGAAGAGGGCTACTTGAGATAATTGTCAGATCTGCTAATCCGTTTAGGTTTTTGTCATTTTTGCCATGATTAATGTGTGCATGATATGCCCTGATGCTCTACATGTGTCTTGTTAAGGGTTTTGTCATCTTTCCAGAGGTGCAACCCATGTATTTTTGTGATGTGTGTGGTGACTTGTGCAAGCTTGCAAAGTGGTGCACTTGCTAATTCTGTTTTCAGGGACTTAGTAATTTCTCTAAGTCCTTGAGCTGTTTATCTCATGATGCCATATGTTCATGTTGTTCCTACTGATCCGTGCCTCTTTTGAGGATGATCAGTAAGGATGTTTTGTTAATATTGTAGTGCTCCATCCATCCATGTCTTTGTTTGTAATTATGGAGCACCCTAGCTTGAGTCAATCGAGCTCTACTTTTGCTACTTCGTGAATCTGGGAAGATTGTCAACTTGTTTGCGATTTTGCCGATGATGTTGTAGTTGATCCGTGCATGCTATGCTATTGTTCTTGCCATGTCTAGCTTGCATTTTGTGCCTTCTTGTCGGGTGTATGCTTGTCTTGCCATGACTTGCATCGTAGTGAGTGCATCGAGCTCATAAACATGCCTACTTGAGTTATGTTTCAGCATGTGTCAGTTTTCACTAAGTCTGAAGACTGATTATGTTTTTGCTATGTTCACATGCTTGCAATTGTATCTTCTGATCCCTTTTGGCTCAAGGTCACTAAGGGAATTTTGTTAAGCTCTTTGAATAGCTCCATGCCATGCTTTACTTTGCCATGTTCAGATCTTGTAGCATATAGTTTTGTTGCTCCGAAGAGGGCTACCTGATCTGAAATTCCAGACAAGTGTTAATTTCACTAAGTCTGAAATCTGTTTGCCATATGCATTTTTGCCATGCTTGTTTGAACCTGTTAATGGGTGCATTGGCCGTAGCTCAGTGCTAGACTTTTGTTAAGAATCTTGTATGCAGACCTGCCATGTATTTTGCTGTCATGTTTGGTTGCTGTAGCATGTTCATCTCATTGCATTTAGATGCCTACTTGCTGTAAATCACAGACCGATGTCATTTTTGAATCGCTTGCCATTTCCAAACCGTAACTCCAATTCCGGCGTTCTTTATATCGTTTTCAAGCGATTTCATCTCATCTTTCCATTGGCACACTTGGATTTCCAAGTTGAGGCCAGGTTCATGCATTTCCTGTCATATCTTGCATTTCGCATCCCGCATCGCATCCCGCATAGCATACCATCTTTGCATTGCGTTGTTTGAGTTTGCACGTGGTTGATTGTATCCTTTTTGCTTGTTTGTCTTGTTTGGGTAGAGCCGGGAGACGAGTTAGCTAATGAGGAGCCCGTTGAGTTTGCTTTCGAGGATCCAGTTAACTCGGACAACTGTGCAGGCAAGATGATCATACCCTCGAAATCACTACTATCTTTGCTATGCTAGTTTGCTCGCTCTTTTGCTATGCCAATGCTACGATGCCTACCATTTGCTTTCAAGCCTCCCAAATTGCCATGTTAAACCTCTAACCCACCATGTCCTAGCAAACCGTTGATTGGCTATGTTACCGCTTTGCTCAGCCCCTCTTATAGCGTTGCTAGTTGAAGGTGAAGATTGGAGGCCAGTCCTTGTTGGAACATTTATTTACTTGTTGGGATATCATTATTTTATCTTGTTATCTTAATGCATCTATATACTTGGTAAAGGGTGGAAGGCTCGGCCTCTCGCCTAGTGTTTTGTTCCACTCTTGCCGCCCTAGTTTCCGTCATATCGGTGTTATGTTCCCGGTTTTTGCGTTCCTTACGCGGTTGGGTTATAATGGGAACCCCTTGATATTTTCCTTGATTAAAGCTTTTCCAGCAATGCCCAACATTGGTCTTACCATTTGCCACCTAGCCTCTTTTTCCCTTGGGTTTTCGGAGCCCGAGGGTCAT
>NC_041384.1:372442186-372451771 GCF_002162155.2 Triticum dicoccoides | reverse complement strand
TAGACTGTGGGGCCACCTCGGGGCAACTTGAGGGTTGGTTTTACTCGTAGGATGTCTCATCTAAGTGTGCCCTAAGAACGAGATATGTGCAGCTCCTATCGGGATTTGTCGGCACATTCGGGCGGTGTTGCTGGTCTTGTTTTAACCTGTCGAAGCGTCTTGAATTACCGAGATACCAGTCTGATCGGAACGTCTTGGGAGGAGGTCTATTCCTTCGTTGACCGTGAGAGCTTGTCATGGGCTAAGTTGGGACTCCCCTGCAGGGATTTGAACTTTCAAAAGCCGTGCCCGCGGTTATGGGCAGATGGGAATTTGTTAATGTCCGGTTGTAGATAACTTGAACCTTAATTTAATTAAAATGAATCAACTGAGTGTGTTACCGTGATGGCCTCTTCTCGGCGGAGTCCGGGAAGTGGACACGGTGTTGGAGTAATGTTTGCGCCAGTTGTTCTCTAGTTTCTCGCTCGCGCTTTGCCTCCTCTTCTCGCTCTCTTTTGCGAATAAGTTAGCCACCATATTTGCTAGTCGCTTGCTGCAGCTCCACATATTTTTACCCTGTCATACCTTTAAGCTTAAATAGTCTTGATCGCGAGGGTGCGAGATTGCTGAGTCCCTGTGGCTCACAAATTACTATTACACCAGATGCAGGGCCTGATGATTCCGCTCCAGCAGACGCGTATGAGCTCAAGTGGGAGTTCGACGAAGACTCTCAACGTTACTATGTTTCCTTTCCCGATGATCAGTAGTGGTGCCCAGTTGGGGTGATTGGGACCGTGTCGCATGTTGGGTTCTCTTTTATTTTGGCGCCGTAGTCGGGCCATGAGTGTTTGGATGATGTAATGTTATTTATGTACCTTGATTGACGTGGCGAGTGTAAGCCAACTATGATATCTCCCCTTTATTATTATATTACATGGGATGTGTAAAGATTACCTTACTTGCGACATATGCCTTCAATGCAATTATGTCTCTAAGTCATGCCTCGACACGTGGGAGCTATAGTCGCATGGAGGGTGTTACAAGTTGGTAATCAGAGCCTTCCCCGACCTTAGGAGCCCCATTGCTTGATCGTTTTTAGCGGCCGAGTTGTATCTAGAAAAATGTTTTGAGTCTTTTAGGAATTATATATCGGAGAGATTAGGAATTCTTTTTACTTCCCAGTCTCCTCATCGCTCTGGTAAGGCATCTTGACGTAGAGTTTTGACTTTTCTCTTCTCAAATTTCACAAAAAAAAATTTAGGATCACGCGGGTATCTTGGAATCGTTCTGATGGTTTTATGATGAGAACATTGTCTTGGTGCCTCCTGTCAGGGGTTTACTGGAAGTGTCCCGGGGATTTGAGCTCTGAGGTGTTGTCATCATAATTTTATCGTTGCAGTTCTGGAATACCTGAGTCTAGTACGCCGACATCGAAAATCTCTTTTATGCAGTTCGTTCGTGAGATAACCTCGACGCCACCCAGTACTGGGGCGGGAGTTTGGGAGTATCGCCATAACTTGTATAACGGATGCTTTTTGAAGGTTGAGGTAGATGGTTTCCGAAGGTTTCTTGGTTATGTGTTGAAGGATGGATACAGCTGGATGTAGGATTTGCTAGTTTGGGTGAGATATTATGCTTCCCCTATATCCCCAACACCTGATTGCATAACCGGAAAGATTCGGGAGTTTCATAGGTGGGAATTCTAGTAGCTCTAGTTCTTCTTCCACGGATATTGGTTTGAGATTGGGATTTCTTACCGATTATTCGTTCTTGATCCGTACCTTGTTGATTTATTTCTCTACCTTAATTCTACGTGGCTTCTCAATTTATGGATATGTGACCATTTCAAGAGGAATGTATTCGTTCATTTTGTTCGGATGTGAAGACTATATGTTGCAATTTTCATTCCATTGGATTCAGCTTCAATATTTGTCTATCAATGTGCTAATGGTGGTCAACCTCTTCAGGATGGCTCCTCCAACGCGCACGACTCCAAATCCTAATCCGCCACCACCTCCACCTCCTCCAGAGGCATGGCAAGCTGTGATGGCCGCAACCAATGCAAACACACAGTTGATCATGCAAATTCTTCAAGAGCGCAATCAAGGCAACCAAGGGAATCAAGGCAGCAATCAGAATCACTTTGCTTCACTCAACCAGTTCCTTGCTAACGGGCCAAAGACTTTCAGCAATTGTGTTGAGGCAACTGATGCTGACGATTGGCTTGTGGATCTGTGCAAGCATTTCGAGTGCAGTAACGTCAGGCCTGAGGACTTTGTTAAGTTCGCTTCCTTCCAACTCAAAGATCAAGCTGCAGAATGGTTCCAGCAGTACAAGGATTCCAGAGGTGGACGTGTTATCACTTGGGATGATTTCCGTCAAGATTTCAGAGCTCACCATATCCCTCAGAGCGTGGTTGAAAGCAAGCGTGAGGAATTCCGCAACCTGAAGCAAGGCTCTTTGTCTATCTATGACTACAACAAGTTGTTCCAGAAGCTTGCCCGCTTTGCCAAGCAGGACGTCCCTGATGAGAAGAGCATGATATACCAGTTCAGGGTGGTCTCAGAGAAGAAATTCAGCTAGCTCTTGTTCTCTTTGAGCCCTTGAGATACGATGAGTTCTACAACATGGCACTGAAGCAAGAGGCTGCTCAGTTGAAGTGTGATGCTTCCAAGAGGCGAGTCAGAGATGTTACTCCTTCCTCTACTCAAGTGGCCAAGCAACAGAAGTATTGGCTTCCTCCTCCTCCGTTCCGTCAGCCGTATCAGCAGAAGAGCAAAGGTGGCAGTGGATTTTCCCACCCACCCAACCCTGGCTTTCAGAACAAGACTTCGTCTCAAGCTCCAAGATCGAGTGCTCCGTATCACCGTCCGCTTTCAGAGGTCATGTGCAACAAGTGCCAACAGAAGGGTCACTATGCCAATAAGTGTTTGAACCAGAGGCGTCTTCCTCCTCCTCCTCCTCCTCCTGTCAGATCGGCAAGTACAGCTGTGGTCAAGCATAACCCCAAGCACGCCAAGGTCAATTTGATGAATGCAGCTCAGGCAGCGGACTCGTCAGATGTCATCATGGGTAACCTTCCTATTAATGATGTTCCCGCAAAAGTACTTTTTGATACTGGTGCATCGCATTCCTTTTTGTCATGCCCTTTTGCATCGAAGCACAATGTTGAGACTGAGATCATGCCCAAAGTCATGCAAGTTGTTTCTCCCGGCAAGCTTTTGACTTCTAGTTTGGTTGCTCCCGACATCTCTATCACTTTGGGTGACTACAAGTTCCTTTCTTCCCCAATTGTTCTTGGTAACTCGGATATTGATCTTATTCTCGGAATGGATTGGCTTTCTAAGCACAAGGCACATCTTGATTGTGCAGCCAGGAAGATTCAATTGACTCATTCGTCTAAGGATGTAATTGTCTTTGCCGCTCGTGATAATACAATTCGTCTGTTTTCTCTCAATGAGAAGGGTGAATTGGATGCCATCTCGCAAATTCCGTCGTTTGCGAATATCAAGACGTCTTTCCAGAAGAGCTCCCAAGAATGCCACCGCACCGGCCAGTTGAATTCGTTATTGATCTTGAGCCTGGTACGGAACCTGTGTGCAAACGTCCTTACAAGCTCGGACCTGAAGAGTTGAAGGAGCTGAAGAAGCAACTCGATATTCAAGAGAAAATGGGTCTTATCCGGCCTAGTTCTTCTCCGTGGGGTTGTGGTGTTCTTTTTGTGAAGAAGAAGGATGGAACGGACCGACTTTGTGTTGATTACCGTCTAGTGAACAAGAAGACCATCAATAACAAATACCCACTTCCCAACATCAATGAGCTGTTCGAACAACTCAAAGGTGCCCAAGTATTCTCCAAGCTTGATCTCCGTATGGGTTATCATCAGATTCGAATCCGTGAGCAAGATATTCCCAAGACGGCTTTCAGGACAAGTTTTGGTTCATATGAATACACTGTCATGTCTTTTGGCCTCGTCAACGCTCCTCCGACTTTCTCTCGCATGATGAACTTCATCTTCAACGCCTACACCAATGACTTCGTTTTGGTCTATCTCGATGACATTCTGGTTTTCTCCAAGAACAAGGAAGATCATGCCAAGCATTTGCGTTTGGTTCTTGATAAGCTCAGAGAACATCAGTTCTACGCCAAGTTCTCCAAGTGTGAATTTTGGCTCGATGAGGTTCTTTATCTTGGTCATATCATCTCTGCCAAGGGCATTGCCGTGAATCCTGAGAAGGTGTCTGCAATTGTGAATTGGGAACCTCCTCAGAACATGAAGCAACTCCGTAGCTTCCTCGGTCTCGCAAGCTATTGCCGAAGATTCGTTGAAAACTTTTCCAAGATCACGAAGCCTCTCTCTAATCTTCTCCAGAAGCACGTCAAGTACATTTGGTCTCCGGAGTGTGATATTGCTTTCAACACTTTGAAAGAGAAATTGATCACTGCTCCAGTTCTGACTCCACCTGATGAATCCAAACCGTACGAGGTCTTTTGTGATGCCTCTCTCCAAGGTCTTGGCGCAGTATTGATGCAAGAGAAGAAAGTTGTTGCTTACACATCTCGCCAGTTGAAGCCTAATGAGAAGAACTACCCCACTCATGATCTCGAGTTGGCGCCAGTTGTGCATGCTCTTTTGACTTGGAGACATCTTCTATTGGGAAGAAAAGTGGACATTTTCACTGATCACAAGAGTCTCAAGTACATCTTCACTCAGCCTAATCTCAACCTCAGGCAAACTCAATGGGTCAAAATGATTCAAGAGTATAATCCGAGTATTGAGTACACTCCAGGCAAGGCCAATGTGATTGCTGACGCTTTGAGCAGGAAAGCTTACTGCAACAGTCTAATTCTCAAGCCTTATCAACCCGAGCTTTGTGAAGCTTTCCGCAAACTTAATCTGCAAGTTGTTCCTCAAGGTTTCCTCGCCAACCTTCTAGTCTCTCCTACCTTGGAAGACCAGATTCGCCAAGCCCAGCTTCTTGATGCTATGGTGAAAAAGGTGAAGATTGGGATTGCCAAGAGTCAGTCCAAGTACAAGTGCTACCGCCTTGATGACAAGGACACTCTCTTCTTCGAGGATCGTGTTGTTGTACCCAAAGGTGAACTTCGTAAAGTGATCATGAACAAGGCTCACAATTCTCTCCTCTCCATCCACCCTGGGAGCACGAAGATGTATCAGGACCTTAAGCAGGCTTATTGGTGGACTCGAATGAAGCGCGAGATCGCTCAATTCGTGAATGAATGTGATGTCTGCAGAAGAGTGAAGGCAGAACACCAAAGGCCAGCTGGTCTCCTCCAACCTCTTGCCATTCCAGAATGGAAGTTTGACCACATTGAAATGGACTTCGTGACTGGGTTTCCAAAGTCCAAGCGTGGCAATGATGCTATATTCGTTGTCATTGACAAACTCACCAAAGTAGCTCACTTTCTGCCTATCAAAGAGTCGATCACTGCAGCTCAATTGGCGGAACTCTATACCTCTCGTATTGTCTCTCTGCACGGTATTCCACAAGTGATCTCTTCAGACCATGGCAGCATCTTTACCTCCAAGTTTTGGGATTCTTTTCAGAAGGCCATGGGCACCAACATCCGCTTCAGCACAGCTTTCCATCCTCAAACTAGCAGTCAAGTCGACTGTGTCAACCAGATTCTTGAAGATATGCTCAGGGCTTGTGTGATCTCCTTCGGCATGAAGTGGGAGGATTGTCCTCCTTATGCTGAATTCTCCTATAACAACAGTTTTCAAGCAAGTTCGGGCAAGGCCCCTTTTGAAATTTTGTATGGCAGGAAGTGCCGTACCCCTCTCAACTGGTCTAAAACCGGTGAACATCAGCTTTTGGGTAATGACTTAATCACAGAAGCAGAAGAAATGTGCAAAGTCATTCATGATAACCTCAAAGCAGCCCAATCCCGTCAGAAGAGCTACTATGATAGTAAGCACCATGATTTGGCTTTCGAGATCGGAGATCATGTTTACCTCCGCGTCTCTCCTATGAAAGGTACTCGTCGCTTCGGTATCAAAGGGAAGCTTGCCCCCAGATACGTGGGACCTTTCAAGATTGTCAGCAAGAGAGGCGACCTCGCCTATCAACTCGAGCTTCCGTCAAACTTTGCAAATGTTCATGATGTCTTCCATGTCTCTCAGCTTTGTAAGTGCTTCAAGACTCCTGACCGCACCGTCAACTTCGAGGACATTGAGCTCCAAGAAGATCTCTCTTATCGTGAGCACCCAGTTGCTATTCTTGAAGAGACTGAACGCAAGACTCGCAACAAGTCAATCAAATTTCTCAAAGTCAAGTGGTCACACCATTCCGACCGTGAAGCTACCTGGGAACATGAGGATCACCTCCGTTCTGAGTACCCGACGTTCTTTCAGTCCTAGATCTCGGGACGAGATCCTTTCGTAGTGGTGGAGTGTTGTAACACCCCGTATGTAACTTTCCCAATTCGTACTCCAACACTTGCCGTTTCCGGCGTTAAGTTATATTTATTTTCTCGGGTTCGGGTTTTTGTCTCCGTGTGTTGTTGTCGTTGTCATGCATCTCATATCATGTCATCATGTGCATTGCATTTGCATACGTGTTCGTCTCATGCATTCGAGCATTTTCCCCGTTGTCCGTTTTGCATTCCGGCGCTTTGTTCTCCTCCGGTGGCCATTTCTAGCTTTCTTTCGTGTGTGGGGATTAAACATTTCCGGATTGGACCGAGACTTGCCAAGCGGCCTTGGTTTACTACCGGTAGACCGCCTGTCAAGTTTCGTATCATTTGGACTTCGTTTGATACTCCAACGGTTAACCGCGGAACCGAAAAGGTCTCGTGTGTGTTGCAGCCCAACACCCCTCCATTTGGCCCAAAACCCACCTAACTCTGCTCCATGATCTAGAGCGTTCGATCACGATCGCGTGGCCGAAAACCGCACCTCATTTGGACTCTCCTAGCTCCCTCTATGCCTATTTAAACACCCCCCCCCCCGATTTTCGGATCTCCTTCCTCCCCGAAACCCTAGAAATCGCCCCCGCACCGGCCGGACACGTCCGAATCCGGCCGGACGCGTCCGCTCCGCCCTGCCGCCGCCACGTGGCATGCCACCATTGGCTGTCGCCGCCGCCGCCGCCGAAGCCCGCCGCGGCCCGTGGGAGGCCCTCCCGGCCCACGCGCCATCGCCGCCCGGCTCCCTCGCCCGCGCCTCGACCCCGCCGCCTTCGCTCGCCTCGCCATCGCCGGCGTCCGCCTCGGCCAGCGCCGCGCTGCCTCTCCTCCCGGGTCGCCGCCGCCGCCCCGACGCCCCGCGGCGCCGCTCGCCGCCTCCGCCGCGCTCCGGCCGCCGCCCCGACGAGCTCCGCCACCCCGGCGACCTCTCCGGCCTCGCCTCGCCCTCGCCGGCCGCCGGTGACCTCGGATCCGCCATCCGTGAACAGTGCCTGCCGCCGCCTCGGTTCGCGCGCCGGTCAAACCCTAGATCTGAGGGTTGTTTTTTTTCTAAGTCCCTGATATTTTCAGTCCATATGCTCATGTTCGTGGCCCCGTAACTTTGCATAAGTAGCTCCGATTCATGCATATAGCATATCAAAATATTCATCCCAGAGAGTACATCATTTCATTCCATTGCATCATTTTCATTTGAGTTCATCTTGATGCCCGAAATGCTATTAGAAAAGGGCTACTTGAGATAATTGTCAGATCTGCTAATCCGTTTAGGTTTTTGTCATTTTTGCCATGATTAATGTGTGCATGATATGCCCTGATGCTCTACATGTGTCTTGTTAAGGGTTTTGTCATCTTTCCATAGGTGCAACCCATGTATTTTTGTGATGTGTGTGGTGACTTGTGCAAGCTTGCAAAGTGGTGCACTTGCTAATTCTGTTTTCAGGGACTTGGTAATTTCTCCAAGTCCTTGAGATGTTTATCTCATGATGCCATATGTTCATGTTGTTTCCTAGTGATCCGTGCCTCTTTTGAGGATGATCAGTAAGGATGTTTTGTTAATATTGTAGTACTCTATCCATCCATGTCTTTGTTTGCAATTATGGAGCACCCTAGCTTGAGTCAATCAAGCTCTACTTTTGCTACTTCGTGAATCTGGGCAGATTGTCAACTTGTTTGCGATTTTGCCGATGATGTTGTAGTTGATCCGTGCATGCTATGCTATTGTTCTTGCCATGTCTAGCTTGCATTTTGTGCCTTCTTGTTGGGTGTATGCTTGTATTGCCATGACTTGCATCGTAGTGAGTGCATCGAGCTCATAAACATGCCTACTTGAGTTATGTTTCAGCATGTGTCAGTTTTCACTAAGTCTGAAGACTGATTATGTTTTTGCTATGTTCACATGCTTGCAATTGTATCTTCTGATCCCTTTTGGCTCAAGGTCACTAAGGGACTTTTGTTAAGCTCCCTGAGTAGCTCCATGCCATGCTTTACTTTGCCATGTCCATATCCTGTAGCATATAGTTTTGTTGCTCCGAAGAGGGCTACCTGATCTGAAATTCCAGACAAGTGTTAATTTCACGAAGTCTGAAATCTGTTTGCCATATGCATTTTTGCCATGCTTGTTTGAACCTGTTAATGGGTGAAATGGCCGTAGCTCAGTGCTAGACTTTTGTTAAGAATCTTGTATGCAGCCCTGCCATGTATTTTGCTGTCATGTTTGGTTGCTGTAGCATGTTCATCTCATTGCATTTAGATGCCTACTTGATGTAAATCGCAGACCGGTGTCATTTTTGAATCGCTTGCCATTTCCAAACCGTAAGTCCGATTCCGGCGTTCTTTATATTGTTTTCAAGTGATTTCATCTCATCTTTCCAGTGGCATACTTGGATTTCCAAGTTGAGGCCAGGTTCATGCATTTCCTGTCATATCTTGCATTTCGCATCCCGCATCGCATCTCGCATAGCATACCATCTTTGCATTGCCTTGTTTGAGTTTGCACGTGGTTGATTGTATCCTTGTTGCTTGTTTGTCTTGTTTGGGTAGAGCCAGGAGACGAGTTCGCTAACGAGGAGCCCGTTGAGTTTGCTTTCGAGGATCCAGTCAACTCGGACAACTGTGCAGGCAAGATGATCATACCCTCGATATCACTACTATCTTTGCTATGCTAGTTTGCTCGCTCTTTTGCTATGCCAATGCTATGATGCCTACCATTTGCTTTCAAGCCTCCCAAATTGCCATGTTAAACCTCTAACCCACCATGTCCTAGCAAACCGTTGATTGGCTATGTTACCGCTTTGCTCAGCCCCTCTTATAGCATTGCTAGGTGCAGGTGAAGATTGGAGGCCGTTCCTTGTTGGAACATTTATTTACTTGTTGGGATATCATTATTTTATCTTGTTATCTTAATGCATCTATATACTTGGTAAAGGGTGGAAGGCTCGGCCTCTCGCCTAGTGTTTTGTTCCACTCTTGCCGCCCTAGTTTCCGTCATATCGGTGTTATGTTCCCGGTTTTTGCGTTCCTTACGCGGTTGGGTTATAATGGGAACCCCTTAATATTTCTCCTTGATTAAAGCTTTTCCAGCAATGCCCAACATTGGTCTTACCATTTTCCACCTGGCCTCTTTTTCCCTTGGGTTTCCGGAGCCCGAGGGTCATCTTATTTAACCCACCCACCCCC
>NC_041384.1:372420154-372442057 GCF_002162155.2 Triticum dicoccoides | reverse complement strand
TGCTCCTCTGAGTGTTGGTCCGACCAAGTAGACTGCGGGGCCACCTCGGGGAAACTTGAGGGTTGGTTTTACTCGTAGGATGTCTCATCTGAGTGTGCCCTGAGAACGAGATATGTGCAGCTCCTATCGGGATTTGTCGGCACATTCGGGCGGTGTTGCTGGTCTTGTTTTAACCTGTCGAAGCGTCTTGAATTACCGAGATACCGAGTCTGATCGGAACATCTTGGGAGGAGGTCTATTCCTTCGTTGACCGTGAGAGCTTGTCATGTGCTAAGTTGGGACTCCCCTGCAGGGATTTGAACTTTCCAAAGTCGTGCCCGCGGTTATGGGCAGATGGAAATTTGTTAATGTCCGGTTGTAGATAACTTGAACCTTAATTTAATTAAAATGAATCAACTGAGTGTGTTACCGTGATGGCCTCTTCTCGGTGGAGTCCGGGAAGTGGACACGGTGTTGGAGTAATGTTTGCGCCGGTTGTTCTCTAGTTTCTCGCTCGCGCTTTGCCTCCTCTTCTCGCTCTCTTTTGCGAATAAGTTAGCCACCATATTTGCTAGTCGCTTGCTGCAGCTCCACATATTTTTACCCTGTCATACCTTTAAGCTTAAATAGTCTTGATCACAAGGGTGCGAGATTGCTGAGTCCCTGTGGCTCACAGATTACTATTACACCAGATGCAGGGCCTGATGATTCCGCTCCAACAGACGCGTATGAGCTCAAGTGGGAGTTCGACGAAGACTCTCAACGTTACTATGTTTCCTTTCCCGATGATCAGTAGTGGTGCCCAGTTGGGGGTGATTGGGACCGTGTCGCATGTTGGGTTCTCTTTTATTTTGTCGTAGTCGGGCCATGAGTGTTTGGATGATGTAATGTTATTTATGTACCTTCATTGACGTGGCGAGTGTAAGCCAACTATGTTATCTCCCCTTTATTATTATATTACATGGGATGTGCAAAGATTACCTTACTTGCGACATATGCCTTCAATGCGATTATGTCTCTAAGTCGTGCCTCGACACATGGGAGCTATAGTCGCATCGAGGGTGTTACAGACAGCCACAGGCGTACTTTGCCAGTTGGAACAATCATCACCTGGCCAGACTTCCAACCTGCTTTCTATGCTCGCTTCATTCCTCAGGGAGTCATGGACCGTAAGAAGCGTGAGTTCCGCAACCTCACCCAAGGCAATAAAACTGTTGAAGCTTATCAGCGGGAGTTTCTTGACTTGTCCCGCTATGCTGAAGAAGACATTGCAACTGATGCACGCAGACAGGAGAAGTTCCGTGATGGGCTTCAAGCTGATATCAAGCTCACACTTCTAGTGCATGACTTTGCTGATTTCGCCACCCTGGTGAACAAGGCCATCAATGTCGAAACTGGTCTGCAGGAATACCAGAGCTCCCGCAGGCGCAACCGTGACACGGGCTCATCTTCGGGCCTGTCTTCGCAGAAGCGTAGGATATGGATTCCCAACAGCATGTATCAGCCAACTGCACCTGCTCCAAGGAAGTCATATGCTGCACCGTGTCTGCCTCCCCCACCAACTAGGCAGCCAAGACTTCCAGCTCCACCACCACAAGCTCCTGTTCTCACTCCCAATAATGGTATGTGCTTCAGGTGTGGTTAACCAGGAGACCGTGCTAGGGAATGCAACCAGAACCAGAATCAACTGGCCCTCCCTGCAGCTGGCCGTGGAAACAACCAGCCTCACAACAACAATGCCAAGTCTTATGGTCATGTTCATGCCAACCACGTTGATCTCAATGAAATTCTAGACCAGCCCGCTACCGTGATGGGTACACTCCTCGTAAATTCAGCACTAGCATCTGTTTTATTTGATACAGGTGCATCACATTCATTCATGTCAGAGGATTTTGCATTCATGCATGGCATTAAAAGCGAGGACCTGAACACTTCGCTATTAGTACACACTCCCGCGGGCCAATGTTGTACCTCCATGATTTGCAACGACGTCCCCGTTGAAATCGAAGGACTGGAATTCCTTTCCTCTCTCATCATATTGAAGTCTTGTAGCATCGACCTCATTCTGGGAATGGATTGGTTGAAAGCGCATAGTACTTCTATAGTTTGCGCCACTAAGGTCGTCCATCTGCTACACCCTTTTAATGAAATAATAGCTTACCAAGCTCATCTAGTTTAGAACACCGAGGCACGGCTTTATGCCTTGAATGTGTTGAACGCTGCACCACTCGAGGGCATTGAAAACATTCCCATCGTTCGTGAATTCCAAGACGTCTTCCCAGAAGAACTTCCAGTGATTCCCCCTGCTAGAGCTGTCGAATTCATCATCGACTTGAAACCCGGCACCACCCCTATAGCCAAACGACCCTACAAGATGCCGCCCCATGAACTCATTGAGCTTAAGGAGGAAATCGACAAATCTCTTGTCAAAGGTTTCATTCGCCCAAGTTGCTCTCCTTGGGGAGCACCTTCTCTCTTTGTCAAGAAGAAGGATGGGACAAACCGACTGGTCCAAGACTACTGTCCTATTAACCAAGCTACCATTCAGAATAAGTATCCTCTTCCTCGGATCAATGATCTGTATGATCAACTGGCTGGTTCGTCAGTGTTCTCTAAACTCGACTTGAGGTTGGATTACCGCCAGATCCGCATTCGTGAAGAGGGTATCCCAAAAACCGCCTTCATGACTCAATATGGATCATATGAGTACACCGTCATGTCATTCGGCTTAACGAATTCCCCCGCCACCCTCTCTCGTCTGATGAACTATATATTCATGGATTACCTCGACAAGTTCGTCGTGGTTTATCTGGATGATATCCTAGTATTTTCCAAGAACAAAGAAGAACATGTTGAACATCTTCATCTTGTGCTGGAAAAGCTACGGGAACATCAACTGTATGCCAAGTTCTCCAAATGTGAATTCTGGCTACCTGAAGTAACCTATCTTGGGCATGTCATCTCTAAAGATGGTATTGCCATCAACCCTGAACGAGTTCAGGCTATTCTCGATTGGACTCCTTCGAAGAATGTCAAGCAAGTCCGAAGTTTCCTCGGTCTCGCCAGCTATTGTCGTCGATTCGTCGAGAACTTCTCCAAGATTGCCAGGCCTCTGACTAATCTGTTGCATAAGGGTGTCAAGTTCGAATGGACATACAAGTGTCAGGAAAGTTTCCAGGCGCTCAAAAACAAGTTGACTTCTGCCCCAGTGCTTGCTCCACCTGATACTAAGAAGGACTTCATCATTTACTGCGACGCTTCCCGTCAAGGACTAGGCTGTGTCCTAATGCAAGAGCGCAGAGTGATTGATTATGCCTCTCGTCAATTGCGCCCTCACGAAGAAAACTACCCAGTTCACGACCTCGAGCTTGCTGCTGTCATTCATGCACTGAAGCAGTGGCGACATTACCTTCTCGGTAATCGTTGCGAGATCTTCACCGACCACCAAAGTCTGAAGTATCTGTTTACTCAGCCAGATCTGAACCTCCGTCAGCAGAGATGGATGGAGACTGTTGCAGACTTTGACGTGGGTATATCCTATACCCCCGGCAAGGCTAATGTAATGGCTGATGCCTTGAGCTGCAAGTCTTACTGCAATCACCTCCAGGTTCACAAAGTTCATCCCTCGCTTGTCGAAGAGTTTAGAAAGCTGAACCTTCATATTGTTCCTCCTGGTGCACTCGCTCCCCCTCCCCCGGAGTTCCGCACGATGAACCTCCGTGTTGTTTCCTAGGGTTCCCTCAATACCCTAGCTGTCAAACCAGATCTCTTGGAATCCATCAAGAGAATTCAGGGATATGACTCTCAAGCCCACAAGATTAAACGCCATCTAGAAGAAGGAAAGCCCTCATTCTTCACTATCGCCGATGATGGAGCCTTGTACTTCAAAGGCCGCCTAGTGGTGCCATGTTCAGAGATAAACAATGATATGACACAAGAGGTTATGAAAGAAGCTCATGATACGCCTCTGTCCATCCATCCTGGTAGTACAAAGATGTACTAGGATATTCGTCAAAGATTCTGGTGGTCTAATATGAAGCAGGACATTGCTCGTTATGTTGCTGAGTGTGACGTTTGCCGTCGTATCAAAGCAGAGCATCAAAGGCCTGCTGGAACTCTGCAACCTATCTCTATTCCTAAATGGAAATGGGACCATGTTGAAATGGACTTCATCACTGGATTTCCCAAATCGCAGAAAGGTGATGATGCTATTCTTGTCGTCATTGACCGGCTTTCTAAAGTTGCACATTTTCTGGCGGTCAAAGAAACAATCACTGCTAGCCAGCTTGCAACTCTCTACATGTCCAGAATTGTTTCACTCCACGGTATTCCACTAGTTATCAGTTCAGACCGTGGCAACTTATTCACTTCAAGATTTTGGGCAAGTTTCGAAGAAGCTATGGGAACTCATCTGTCATTTAGTACGGCGTTTCATCCTCAGTCGCAAGGACAGGTTGAACATGTCAACCAAGTTCTCGAAGACATGCTTCGAGCTTGTGTAATTTCCTTCGGCAAGAAATGGGAGGAATTGTTGGGGAACGTAGTAATTTCAAAAAAATTCCTACGCACATGCAAGATCATGGTGATGTATAGCAACGAGAGGGGAGAGTGTGATCTACGTACCCTTGTAGACCGACAGCGGAAGTGTTAGCACAATGTGGTTGATGTAGTCGTACGTCTTCACGGCCCGACCGATCAAGTACCAAAACTATGGCACCTCCGAGTTTTAGCACACGTTCAGCTCGATGACGATCCCCGAACTCCGATCCAGCAAAGTGTCGGGGAAGAGTTCCGTCAGCACGACAGCGTGGTGACGATCTTGATGTTCTACCGTCGCAGGGCTTCGCCTAAGCACCGCTACAATATTATCGAGGATTATGGTGGAAGGGGGCACCGCACACGGCTAAGAAAATGATCACGTGGATCAACTTGTGTGTCTAGGGGTGCCCCCTGCCCCCGTATATAAAGGAGCAAGGGGAGGAGGCCGGCCGGCCCTATAGGCGCGCCAAGGAGGAGTCCTCCTCCTGGTAGGAATAGGACTCCTACTAGGAGGAGGAAAAGGAAGTGTGGAGGGAGAAGGAAAGGGGGGCGCCGCCCCCCCCCCTCTCCTAGTCCAATCCGGACCAGGGGGGAGGAGGCGTGCGGCCCACCCTGGCTGCCCCTCTCTCTCTCCACTAAGGCCCATATGGCCCATTACTTCTCTCGGGGGGTTCCGGTAACCCTCCGGCTCTCCGGTTTTCTCCGAAATCACCCGGAACACTTCCGGTGTCCGAATATAGTCGTCCAATATATCAATCTTTATGTCTCGACCATTTCGAGACTCCTCGTCATGTCCATGATCTCATCCGGGACTCCGAACTAACTTCGGTACATCAAAAACTCATATAATTGTCATCGAAACCTTAAGCGTGCGGATCCTACGGGTTCGAGAACAATGTAGACATGACCGAGACATGTCTCCGGTCAATAACCAATAGCGGAACCTGGATGCTCATATTGGCTCCCACATATTCTACGAAGATCTTTGTCGGTCAGACCGCATAACAACATACGTTGTTCCCTTTGTCATCGGTATGTTACTTGCCCGAGATTCGATCGTCGGTATCTCAATACCTAGTTCAATCTCATTACCCGGCAAGTCTCTTTACTCGTTTCGTAATACATCATCTCGCAACTAACTCATTAGTTGCAATGCTTGCAAGGCTTATGTGATGTGCATTACCGAGAGGGCCCAGAGATACCTCTCCGACAATCGGAGTGACAAATCCTAATCTCGAAATACGCCAACCCAACATTTACTTTTGGAGACACCTGTAGAGCTCCTTTATAATCACCCAGTTACGTTGTGACGTTTGGTAGCACATAAAGTGTTCCTCCGGCAAACGGGAGTTGCATAATCTCATAGTCATAGGAACATGTATAAGTCATGAAGAAAGCAATAGCAACATAGTAAACGATCGGGTGCTAAGCTAATGGAATGGGTTATGTCAATCACATCATTCTCCTAATAATGTGATCCCGTTAATCAAATGACAACACATGTCTATGGTTAGGAAACATAACCATCTTTGATTAACGAGCTAGTCAAGTAGAGGCATACTAGTGACGTTTAGTTTGTCTATGTATTCGAACAAGTGTTATGTTTCCGGATAAGACAATTCTAGCATGAATAATAAACATTTATCATGATATAAGGAAATAAAATAATAACATTATTATTGCCTCTAGGGCATATTTCCTTCAGTCTCCCACTTGCACTAGACTCAATAATCTAGATTACACAGTAATGATTCTAACACCCATGGAGCTTTGGTGCTGATCATGTTTTGCTCGTGGAAGAGGCTTAGTCAACGGGTCTGCAACATTCAGATCCGTATGTATCTTGCAAATCTCTATGTCTCCCACCTGGAGTAGATCCCGGATGGAATTGAAGCGTCTCTTGATGTGCTTGGTTCTCTTGTGAAATCTGGATTCCTTTGCCAAGGCAATTGCACCAGTATTGTCACAAAAGATTTTCATTGGACCCGATGCACTAGGTATGACACCTAGATCGGATATGAACTCCTTCATCTCGACTCCTTCATTTGCTGCTTCCGAAGCAGCTATGTACTCCGCTTCACATGTAGATCCCGCCACAACGCTTTGTTTAGAACTGCACCAACTGACAGCTCCACCGTTTAATGTAAACACGTATCCGGTTTGCGATTTAGAATCGTCCGGATCAGTGTCAAAGCTTGCATCAACGTAACCATTTACGATGAGCTCTTTGTCACCTCCATATATGAGAAACATATCCTTAGTCCTTTTTAGGTATTTCAGGATGTTCTTGACCGCTGTCCAGTGATCCACTCCTGGATTACTTTGGTACCTCCCTGCTAGACTTATAGCAAGACACACATCAGGTCTGGTACACAGCATTGCATACATGATAGAGCCTATGGTTGAAGCATAGGGAACATCTTTCATTTTCTCTCTATCTTCTGCATTGGTCGGGCATTGAGTCTTACTCAATTTCACACCTTGTAACACAGGCAAGAATCCTTTCTTTGCTTGATCCATTTTGAACTTTTTCAAAACTTTGTCAAGGTATGTGCTTTGTGAAAGTCCAATTAAGCGTCTTGATCTGTCTCTATAGATCTTAATGCCCAATATGTAAGCAGCTTCACCGAGGTCTTTCATTGAAAAACTCTTATTCAAGTATCCCTTTATGCTATCCAGAAATTCTATATCATTTCCGATTAGTAATATGTCATCTACATATAATATCAGAAATGCTACAGAGCTCCCACTCACTTTCTTGTAAATACAGGCTTCTCCAAAAGTCTGTACAAAACCAAATGCTTTGATCACACTATCAAAGCGTTTATTCCAACTCCGAGAGGCTTGCACCAGTCCATAAATGGATCGCTGGAGCTTGCACACTTTGTTAGCTCCCTTTGGATCGACAAAACCTTCCGGTTGCATCATATACAACTCTTCTTCCAGAAATCCATTCAGGAATGCAGTTTTGACATCCATCTGCCAAATTTCATAATCATAAAATACGGCAATTGCTAACATGATTCGGACATGCTTAAGCATCGCTACGGGTGAGAAGGTCTCATCGTAGTCAATCCCTTGAACTTGTTGAAAACCTTTTGCGACAAGTCGAGCTTTGTAGACAGTAACATTACCGTCAGCGTCAGTCTTCTTCTTGAAGATCCATTTATTCTCAATTGCTTGCCGATCATTGGGCAAGTCAACCAAAGTCCATACTTTGTTCTCATACATGGATCCCATCTCAGATTTCATGGCTTCAAGCCATTTTGCGGAATCTGGGCTCACCATTGCTTCTCCATAGTTCGTAGGTTCATCATGATCTAGTAGCATGACTTCCAGAACAGGATTACCGTACCACTCTGGTGCGGATCTTACTCTGGTTGATCTACGAGGTTCAGTAGTATCTTGTTCTGAAGTTTCATGATCATCATCATTAGCTTCCTCACTAATTGTTGTAGGTGTCACAAAAACTGGTTTCTGTGATGTACTACTTTCCAATAAGGGAGCAGGTACAGTTACCTCATCAAGTTCTACTTTCCTCCCACTCACTTCTTTCGATAGAAACTCCTTCTCTAGAAAAGTTTCCGAATTTAGCAACAAAAGTCTTGCCTTCGGATCTGTGATAGAAGGTGCATCCAATAGTTTCGTTTGGATATCCTATGAAGACACATTTCTCCGATTTGGGTTCGAGCTTATCAGGTTGAAGCTTTTTCACATAAGCATCGCAACCCCAAACTTTTAGAAACAACAACTTTGGTTTCTTGCCAAACCACAGTTCATAAGGCGTCGTCTCAACGGATTTTGATGGTGCCCTATTTGACGTGAATGCGGCCGTCTCTAGAGTATAACCCCAAAACGATAGCGGTAAATTAGTAAGAGACATCATAGTTCGCACCATATCAAGTAAAGTACGATTACGACGTTCGGACACACCATTACGCTGTGGTGTTCCAGGTGGCGTGAGTTGCGAAACTATTCTGCATTGTTTCAAATGTACACCAAACTCGTAACTCAAATATTCTCCTCCACGATCAGATCGTAGGAATTTTATTTTCTTGTTACGATGATTTTCAACTTCACTCTGAAATTCTTTGAACTTTTCAAATGTTTCAGACTTATGTTTCATTAAGTAGATATACCCATATCTGCTTAAGTCATCTGTGAAGGTGAGAAAATAACGATATCCGCCACGAGCCTCAACATTCATCGGACCACATACATCTGTATGTATGATTTCCAACAAATCTGTAGTACCGGAGAATGGTGTTTTTGTCATCTTACCCATAAGGCACGGTTCGCAAGTACCAAGCGATTCATAATCAAGTGGTTCCAAAAGTCCATCAGTATGGAGTTTCTTCATGCGCTTTACACCGATATGACCCAAACGGCAGTGCCACAAATACGTTGCACTATCATTATCAACTCTGCATCTTTTGGCTTCAACATTATGAATATGTGTGTCACTACTATCGAGATTTAATAAGAATAGACCACTCTTTAAGGGTGCATGACCATAAAAGATATTAGAGCATTACTAGTAGAACCCTCAAACTCTCAAATCCCCACTAGCGTTTTAAGGGTCCAAAAATAATCTTTTTGTGCACTTTTACGGGTTGAAAAACAGGGGCAAAGATTAGAACCCTCAAACCCAACCCTTATAACGGAATATTCCTCATGAACGACGTTGTCGTTGCGCGCGGGAGGTCGACGGGGCGGCCGCCGGCGATGGGGGCGACTAGCAGCGGCGGTCGCGGGCGTGGACGCGGGAGTTGGGAGGATTTTTCCCTCCCGCGCGAGTATAACCGCCAAATGAGGGTTGGGGTAGGTTTTGCTCCCCAACCCTTACTTTTGAGGATTGGGAGAGGGTTTGAGGGTTGGACCTTTAAAAAAAATTTGAGGGTTTGAGGGTTAAGGGGTTCTAGTCTACGGCTTTTTTCGACGAAAACTGTAAAAAAGCAGTTATTTTTAGGGGTTTGAGGGTTTGAGGGCTCTACTAGTAATGCTCTTACTAATATAAATAGAACAACCATTATTCTCTGATTTAAATGAATAACCGTCTCGCATCAAACAAGATCCAGATATAATGTTCATGCTTAACGCTGGCACCAAATAACAATTATTTAGGTCTAATACTAATCCCGAAGGTAGATGTAGAGGTAGCGTGCCGACCGCGATCACATCGACTTTGGAACCATTTCCCACGCGCATCGTCACCTCGTCCTTAGCCAATCTTCGCTTAATCTGTAGTCCCTGTTTTGAGTTGCAAATGTTAGCAACAGAACCAGTATCAAATACCCAGGTGCTACTGCGAGCATTAGTAAGGTACACATCAATAACATGTATATCACATATACCTTTGTTCACCTTGCCATCCTTCTTATCCGCCAAATACTTGGGGCAGTTCTGCTTCTAGTAACCAGTCTGCTTGCAGTAGAAGCACTCAGTTTCAGGCTTAGGTCCAGGTTTGGGTTTCTTCTCTTGAGTAGCAACTTGCTTGCTGTTCCTTTTGAAGTTCCCCTTCTTCTTTCCTTTGCCCTTTTTCTTGAAACTAGTGGTCTTGTTGACCATCAACACTTGATGCTCCTTCTTGATTTCTACCTCCGCAGCTTTCAGCATTGCAAAGAGCTCGGGAATAGTCTTATTCATCCCTTGCATATTATAGTTCATCATGAAGCTCTTGTAGCTTGGTGGCAGTGATTGGAGAATTTTGTCAATGACGCAATCATCTGGAAGATTAACTCCCAATTGAATCAAGTGATTATTATACCCAGACATTTTGAGTATATGCTCACTGACAGAACTGTTCTTCTCCATCTTGCAGCTATAGAACTTATTGGAGACTTCATATCTCTCAATTCGGGCATTTGCTTGAAATATTAACTTCAACTCCTGGAACATCTCATATGCTCCATGACGTTCAAAACGTTGTTGAAGTCCCGATTCCAAGCCGTAAAGCATGGCACACTGAACAATCGAGTAGTCATCAGCTTTGCTCTGCCAGACATTCATAACATCTAGTGTTGCTCCAGCAGCAGGCCTGGCACCCAGCGGTGCTTCCAGGACGTAATTCTTCTGTGCAGCAATGAGGATAATCCTCAAGTTACAGACCCAGTCCGTGTAATTGCTACCATCATCTTTCAACTTTGCTTTCTCAAGGAACGCATTAAAATTCAACGGAACAACAGCACGGGCCATCTATCTACAATCAAACATAAACAAGCAAGATACTATCAGGTACTAAGTTCATGATAAATTTAGATTCAATTAATCATATTACTAAAGAACTCCCACTTAGATAGACATCCCTCTAATCCTCTAAGTGATTACGTGATCCAAATCAACTAAACCATGTCCGATCATCACGTGAGATGGAGTAGTTTCATTGGTGAACATCACTATGTTGATCATATCTACTATATGATTCACACTCGACCTTTCGGTCTCCGTGTTCCGAGGCCATATCTATATATGCTTGGCTCGTCAAGTATAACCTGAGTACTCCGCGTGTGCAACTGTTTTGCACCCGTTGTATTTGAACGTAGAGCCTATCACACCCGATCATCACGTGGTGTCTCAGCACGAAGAACTTTCGCAACGGTGCATACTCAGGGAGAACACTTCTTGATAATTAGTGAGAGATCATCTTAAAATGCTACCGTCAAACAAAGCAAGATAAGATGCATAAAAGATAAACATCACATGCAATCAATATAAGTGATATGATATGGCCATCATCATCTTGTGCTTGTGATCTCCATCTTCGAAGCATCGTCATGATCACCATCGTCACCGGCGCGACACCTTGATCACCATCACAACATCGTTGTCGTCTCGCCAATCTTATGCTTCCACGACTATCGCTACCGCTTAGTGATAAAGTAAAGCATTACAGCGCAATTGCATTGCATACAATAAAGCGACAACCATATGGCTCCTGCCAGTTGCCGATAACTTGGTTACAAAACATGATCATCTCATACAATAAAATTTAGCATCATGTCTTGACCATATCACATCACAACATGCCCTGCAAAAACAAGTTAGACGTCCTCTACTTTGTCGTTGCAAGTTTTACGTGGCTGCTACGGGCTTAAGCAAGAACCAATCTTACCTACGCATCAAAACCACAACGATAGTTTGTCAAGTTGGTGTTGTTTTAACCTTCGCAAGGACCGGGTGTAGCCACACTCGGTTCAACTAAAGTTGGAGAAACTGACACCCGCTAGCCACCTTTGTGCAAAGCACGTCAGGAGAACCGGTCTCGTGTAAGCGTACGCGTAATGTTGGTCTGGGCCGCTTCATCCAACAATACTGCCGAACCAAAGTATGACATGCTGGTAAGCAGTATGACTTATATCGCCCACAACTCACTTGTGTTCTACTCGTGCATATAACATCAACACATAAAACCTAGGCTCGGATGCCACTGTTGGGGAACGTATTATTTCAAAAAAATTCCTACGCACACGCAAGATCATGGTGATGTATAGCAATGAGAGGGGAGAGTGTGATCTACGTACCCTTGTAGACCGACAGCGGAAGTGTTAGCACAACGCGGTTGATGTAGTCGTACGTCTTTACGGCCCGACCGATCAAGTACCGAAACTACGGCACCTCCGATTTTTAACACACGTTCAGCTCGATGACGATCCCCGGACTCTGATCCAGCAAAGTGTCGGGAAAGAGTTCCGTCATCACAACGGCGTGGTGACGATCTTGATGTTCTATCGTCGCAGGGCTTCGCCTAAGCACCTCTACAATATTATCGAGGATTATGGTGGAAGGGGGCACCGCACACGGCTAAGAAAACGATCACGTGGATCAACTTGTGTGTCTAGGGGTGCCCCTGCCCCCGTATATAAAGGAGCAAGGGGAGGAGGCCGGCCGGCCCTATAGGCGCGCCAAGGAGTCCTCCTCCTAGTAGGAGTAGGACTCCTACTAGGAGGGGGAAAAGGAAGTGGGGAGGAAGAAGGAAAGGGGGGCGCCGCCCCCCCTCTCCTAGTCCAATTCGGACCAGGGGGAGGAGGCGCGTGGCCCACCCTGGCTGCCCCTCTCTCTCTCCACTAAGGCCCATATGGCCCATTACTTCGCCCGGGGGGGGTTCCGGTAACCCTCCGGCTCTCCGGTTTTCTCCGAAATCACCCGGAACACTTCCGGTGTCCGAATATAGCCGTCCAATATATCAATCTTTATGTCTTGAACATTTCGAGACTCCTTGTCATGTCCGTGATCTCATCCGGGACTCCGAACTAACTTAGGTACATCAAAAACTCATATAACGGTCATCGAAACCTTAAGCGTGCGGACCCTACGGGTTCAAGAACAATGTAGACATGACCGAGACATGTCTCCGGTCAATAACCAATAGCGGAACCTGGATGCTCATATTGGCTCCCATATATTCTACGAAGATCTTTATCGGTCAGACCGCATAACAACATACGTTGTTCCCTTTGTCATCGGTATGTTACTTGCCCGAGATTCGATCGTCGGTATCTCAATACCTAGTTCAATCTCGTTACCGGCAAGTCTCTTTACTCGTTTCGTAATACATCATCTCACAACTAACTCATTAGTTGCAATGCTTGCAAGGCTTATGTGATGTGCATTACCGAGAGGGCCCAAAGATACCTCTCCGACAATCGGAGTGACAAATCCTAATCTCGAAATACGCCAACCCAACATTTACTTTTGGAGACACCTGTAGAGCTCCTTTATAATCATCCAGTTACGTTGTGACGTTTGGTAGCACACAAAGTGTTCCTCCGGCAAACGGGAGTTGCATAATCTCATAGTCATAGGAACATGTATAAGTCATGAAGAAAGCAATAGCAACATATTAAACGATCGGGTGCTAAGCTAATGGAATGGGTTATGTCAATCACATCATTCTCCTAATAATGTGATCCCGTTAATCAAATGACAACACATGTCTATGGTTAGGAAACATAACCATCTTTGATTAACGAGCTAGTCAAGTAGAGGCATACTAGTGACGTTTAGTTTGTCTATGTATTCACACAAGTGTTATGTTTCCGGATAATACAATTCTAGCATGAATAATAAACATTTATCATAATATAAGGAAATAAAATAATAACATTATTATTGCCTCTAGGGCATATTTCCTTCAGGATCTCTTCCATATGCCGAGTTCTCTTATAATAATTGCTATCAAGCTAGTCTGAAGATGTCCCCCTTCGAAGTGCTATATGGACGAAAGTGTCGAACCCCTCTGAACTGGTCAGAAACTGGGGAACATCCACTCTTCGGTCCGGATATTATCCAACATGCCGAAGAGCAAGTCTGCATTATTCGCGAGAATCTCAAGACTTCTCAGTCACGTCAGAAGAGTCAGTATGACCGTCATCACAAAGACATGGTCTATTAACCTGGCGAAAAGGCTTATCTTCGAGTTACACCAATGAAGGGTGCTCACCGCTTCAGGATCAAGGGCAAGCTAGCTCCTCACTATATCGGTCCCTTCACTATTCTCGAAAGGCGTGGAAAAGTGGCATATCAACTGGAGCTTCCGCCGAACCTTTCCTAGGTTCACGATGTGTTCCACGTGTCACAACTCCACCGTTGCTTCAAGGATCCAATCCGAGCAGTGGATCATGAAGTGCTCGAATTACAACAGGACCTCTCCTATAAAGAGCATCCGGTCCACATTCTTGACCAAGCTGAACGCCACACACGTCAAAAGGCGATCAAGTTCCTCAAAGTCCAATGGTCGAATCACTCTGAAGACAAAGCCACTTGGGAACGCGAGGACCGCCTGCGTGATGAATACCCCGCACTTTTTCCTTCTACCTCTTAAATCTCGGGAGGAGATTTCTTGTAGTGGAGGAGATTTCTAACGCCTGGATAATCGTGCTACAGTAATCCAATGCTAATCATGCCACGTCACCACGGTTACTATTGATAATCTACCGTTAGTCCAAAACCGAGTCAAATTCAAAAATTAAAAAAAAGTTAAATTATAAAAGTTTTCAAAAGTTAAAACAAAAATGTTCGGGCAGTGCCATAATTTGCATATTTAATTATGGTATAATAAACATATTTTTATAAAGTGCCTAAGTGCTTTAAACTAATTAAAATAGTAAAAGAAAATAAATAAAAGGAAAAGGAAAAGGAAAAGGAACAAAATAGAAAGCAAAAATAAAAGAAAAGAACCCCCCGGCCCCTTGGGCTTCGGCCCACCAGGCCACAGCCGGCCAGGCCACCGGCCCAACTGGGCAAAGGCCCAGCCGGCCACCCCCCGCATTCCCCATATCCCCCACGACCCAAACCCTAACCCCACCTCGTCGCCCCACTCGCCTCCCCCCCACTCGCTCTCCCCCCTCCTCCCCGATCCAGATCGGATCGAGGGGAACGAGCCCCCCACCTCCGGACGTCGTGCCCTTCGCCGGCGCCGCTCGAAGACCACACCGACGTCGTGCCGCCTCCCCACCGGCCTGCATCCTCAACGTCACGTCGTCCCCGTCAACCTCCCCACGCCCCGCTGCCTTTTTCCCTACAGGACCGCGGTGAGGCCCCCGCCCTCCTCTCGCTCCCTCGCCGCACATCGCTCGCGGGCGCGCGCACACCGCGCCACTCTGGCCCCCCTCCCGCACATGCCCCGCTCGCCCACGCCTGCTACTACCCAGGGTCGCGCCCGGCTCGCTCCCTCAACCTAGCGCGCACCGCGCCTCGTTTGCCAGCGCCGGCTCCCAACTGCGCCGCGCGAGTCCGCCATAACCCGCCTCCAACTGCACGCCCGCGACCACCCCTGCCCGCTCGCACCGTGGCCGTCGCCCCCGCGGCTGCGTCTGGCGCCCGCTCCTCGCGCCCTCCCTGTCGCGCATCGCCTTGCTGCCTCACCGGTAACGCCCAACGCGTCGGCCCCCCCTGTCGCGCTCGCCACAGCCCCTTCCACGCGTCGCACCGGGGCCTGTCCTCGGCTCCGCCCAGCTCTGCTCGCTGCCAAGCCGCGCCCGCGCGCGAACCACGCCACCCCGCGCACACCCCGTGGCCTCTGCTGGCTGCCCCGCTGCATCCTGCAGCCTACGCACAGCCGCGCCCGTTCTGGCGCCCGCGCCCATAACCGGCGGCCCGTGCGCCCGCTAAGGCTACCCCCTGGGCCAATGACAATGGGGCCCATGCCCCCAGAACGTTAAAAAAAGAGGTTTATAAAAAAATAAATAAAATAATAAATAAAATTAATAATTAATTAACTTAATTAATTAATTAAAGAATTATTTAACTTAATTAATCCTGCTATGATTAACCTAATCACTAATTAAACTCATTAAACATTAATTAATTTGTTTAATTAAAATGTGTCACTAACTAGTGGGACCCACTGGTTAGGTTGACCAGTCAACTCCTGTTGACTGCTAACATTAGCATGACATCATGCTGATGTCATAAATTCAATTTTGAATTAATTTAAATAATTAATTAAATTCCAGAAATTAATAAAATCTTTAGAAAATCATATCTTTTAAACCGTAGCTCGGATGGAAAAACTTTGTACATGAAAGTTGCTCAGAACGACAAGACGAATTCGGATACGCAGCCCGTTCATCCGCCACGCATCCCTAGCATAGCAAACACAAAACTTTCCCCCTCCGGTTCGTCTGTCCGAAAACGCGAAACACCGGGGATAATTTCACGCATGTTTCCTCCCTTCACCGGTACCACCTCGTACCGCGTTAGGGCACACCTAGCATCACGCTTTGTCATGTCATGCATTGTCATGCATTTGTTTGCATTATATTTATTGTTTCTTCCCCCTCTTCTCTCGCTAGACACCGAGACTGACGCCGCTGCTACCCAGTACGACTACGGTGTTGACGACCCCTCTCTCTTGCCAGAGCAACCAGGAAAGCCCCCCCCCCCTTGATCACCAGATATCGCCTACTCTCCTCTATACTGCTTGCATTAGAGTAGTGTAGCATGTTACTGCTTTCCGTTAATCCTATCCTGATGCATAGCCTGTCCTTGCTACTACTGTTGTTACCTTTACCTGCAATCCTAATGCTTAGTATAGGATGCTAGTTTATCATCAGTGGCCATACATTCTTGTTCGTCTGCCATGCTATACTATCGGGTCGTGATCACTTGGGAGGTGATCACGGATATATACTTATACATAATATATGATACCTGTGGTGACTAAAGACGGCTCGGCTCGTAGAAGTACCCGCGAGTGATTCACGGATTGGGTCCGAAAGGACGTTTGTCCCGACGGCCCTCTGAGTGGATCTTTGTGGCGAAGCGACAGGGCAGGTTGAGACCACCTAGGAGAGAGGTGGGCCTGGCCCTGGTCGGCGTTTGCGGTTATTTCAAGATAACACGTTTAACGAGATCTTGGTATTTGATCTGAGTCTGGCTACTGGCCTATAAGCACTAACCATCTACGCGAGGACAGTTATGGGCACTCGACGTCGTGGTATCAACTGAAGCCTTCGTGACGTCAGCGACTGAGCGGCGCGTGCCGGATTAGACTGGAACGCCTGCTAGGCTAGGTCTGCTTCCGGCCGCCCTCGCAACATGCAGGTGTGCAATGGGCGATGGGCCCAGACCCCTACGCCATATGATTTAGACCGGCGTGCTAACCTCTCTGTTGTGCCTAGGTAGGGCTGCGACGTGTTGATCTTCCAAGGCCGGGCATGACCCAGGAAAGTGTGTCCGGCCAAATGGGATCGAGCGCGTTGGGTTATGTGGTGCACCCCTGCAGGGAAGTTAATCTATTCGAATAGTCGTGATCTTCGGTAACAGGACGACTTGGAGTTGTACCTTGACCTTATGACAACTAGAACTGGATACTTAATAAAACACACCCTTCCAAGTGCCAGATACAACCGGTGGTCGCTCTCTCACAGGGCGACGAGGGGAGGATCATCGGTTAGGGTTATGCTACACGATGCTACTTGGTGAACTTACCATCTACTCTCTTCTCCTCCTGCAAGATGGAGGTTACCAGAAGCGTAGTCTTCGAAAGGACTAGCTATCCCCCTCTTATTCCGGCATTCTGCAGTTCAGTCCACATATGATACCCCTTTTCCATTTGATACCAATGCATACATATGTAGTGTAGCTCCTTGCTTGCGAGTACTTTGGATGAGTACTCACGATTGCTTTGCTCCCTCTTTTCCCCCTTTTTATACCCGATTGCTGCGACCAGACGTTGGAGCCCAGGAGCCAGACGCCACTGTCGATGATGACTACTACTACACTGGAGGTGCCTACTACTACGTGCAGCCCGCTGACGACGACCAGGAGTAGTTTAGGAGGATCCCAGGCAGGAGGCCTGCGCCTCTTTCGATCTGTATCCCAGTTTGTGCTAGCCTTCTTAAGGCAAACTTGTTTAACTTATGTCTGTACTCAGATATTTTTGCTTCCGCTGACTCGTCTATGATCGAGCTCTTGTATTCAAGCCCTCGAGGCCCCTGGCTTGTAATATGATGCTTGTATGACTTATTTTATTTGTAGAGTTGTGTTGTGATATCTTCACGTGAGTCTCTGATCTTGATCGTACACGTTTGCGTGTATGATTAGTGTACGATTGTATGAAGGGCGTCACAATTGTAGATGTAGAAAATTTGCAAAATACATACGGCTCTGAATATGACAGACCCATTGACTAAGCTTCTCTCACAAGCAAAACATGATCACACCTTAGTACTATTTGGGTGTTAATCACATAGCGATGTGAACTAGATTATAGACTCTAGTAAAACCCTTTGGGTATTAGTCACATGGCGATGTGAACTATTGGTATTAAATCACATGGCGATGTGAACTAGATTATTGACTCTAGTACAAGTGGGAGACTGAAGGAAATATGCCCTAGAGGCAATAATAAAGTTGTTATTTATATTTCCTTATATCATGATAAATGTTTATTGTTCATGCTAGAATTGTATTAACAGGAAACTTGATACATGTGTGAATACATAGACAAAACAAAATGTCCCTAGTATGCCTCTACTAGACTAGCTCGTTAATCAAAGATGGTTAACTTTCCTGACCATAGACATGTGTTGTCATTTGATGAACGGGATCACGTCATTAGGAGAATGATGTGATGGACAAGACCCATCTGTTAGCTTAGCATAATGATCGTATAGTTTTATAGCTATTGCTTTCTCCATGACTTATACATATTCCTCTGACTATGAGATTATGCAACTCCCGAATACCAGTGGAACACTTTGTGTGCTATCAAACGTCACAACGTAACTGGGTGATTATAAAGATGTTCTACACGTGTCTCCAATGGTGTTTGTTGAGTTGACATAGATCGAGATTAGGATTTGTCACTTCATGTATCGGAGAGGTATCTCTGGGCCCTCTCGGTAATGCACATCACTATAAAGCCTTACAAGCAATGTGACTGATGAGTTAGTTGTGGGATGATGAATTACGGAACGAGTAAAGAGACTTGCCGGTAACAAGTTTGAACTAGGTATGATGATACCGATGATCGTATCTCGGGCAAGTAACATACCGATGACAAAGGAAATGACGTATGTTGTTATACGGTTTGACAGATAAAGATCTTCGTAGAATATGTAGGAGCCAATATGAGCATCCAGGTTCCGCTATTGGTTATTGACCGGAGGTGTGCCTCGGTCATGTCTACATTGTTCTCGAACCCGTAGGGTCCGCACGCTTAACGTTCGATGATGATTTATATTATGAGTTATGTGATTTGATGACCGAATTTTGTTCCGAGTTTCGGATGAGATCACTGACATGACGAGGTGTCTCGAAATGGTCGAGAGGTAAAGATCGATATATTGGAAGGCTATATTCGGACATCGGAATGGTTCTGAGTGATTCGGGTATTTTTCGGAGTACCGGAGAGTTACGGGAATTCGCCGGGGGAAGTTAATGGGCCTTATCGGGCTTTAGTGGAGAGAGGGAAGAAGGGACACGAGGTGGCGCGCGCCTCCCCCTGCCCAAACCGAATTGGGCAAGGGGTGGGGGCGCGGCCCCCCCTTTTCCTTCTCCCTCTCCCTCCTTTCCTGCTTTCCTACTCCAAAAATGAAAGGGAATCCTACTAAGACTTGGGAGTCCTAGTAGGACTCCCTGCGCTTGGCGCGCCCCTAGGAGGGCTGGCCTCTCTCCTTCCCTCCTTTATATACGTGGGCAGGGGGCACCCCTAGAACATACATCAATTGTTCCTAGCCGTGTGTGGCGCTCCCCTCCACAGCTAACACCTCGGTCATATCGTCATAGTGCTTAGGCGAAGCCCTGTGCCGGTAACTTCATCATCACCGTCGCCACGCCGTCGTGCTGATGGAACTCTCCCTCGTCCTCAACTAGATCAAGAGCTCGAGGGGTGTCATCGTGCTGAACGTGTGCTGAACACGGAGGTGTCGTACGTTCGGTACTTGGATTGTTTGGATCATGAAGACGTTCGACTACATCAACCGCGTTACAAAACGCTTCCGCTTTGGTCTACAAGGGTACATAGACACACTCTCTTCTTCTCGTTGCTATGCATCTCCTAGATAGATCTGCGTGATCGTAGGAAATTTTTGAAATACTATGTTCCCCAACAAAAAGAGCTACAATTGATCCCCTATACTTGTGGGTCATCACTGGACTAGCCATAGTCACCACCTGGTAAACATCATTTCGATGGGCAGGCGCATTTAGCCCGCGAACATTCCACACCATCATCCTCAATGGTTGTGTATTCATTGCAAAATCCTATCATGCCACTGGTGGGGCCGCTAGTACACTTCCGCCCCTTCCAGCGGCACAGCAGGCGACTCCCACCCGAACAAGGCCAGCACCACGACGATGTGGGCATCCGAAAGAGGGAGAGAAAACAAGTCCACATACATCTGTAGAGCTTCCTACGAGATGACCTCCCCTTCATGCACCAAACACAACTTCCTGATGAGCACCTACTGTTGCTTCGACGCCCCATGCTTCGCCAACCTCGCACTCCTCCTAGGCGTGACGTCCACTTTCCTTTTCTTCCTCGGATTGCGCGTTTGCACCACAGACGAGCGGTTGGGCGGAAGCGGCAAGAGTGGCGATAGGGATTTGCACATCTGCCCACAGATCCTCTCCATATTTTCATGCAAGGGCATAACCCCACCAGCCCGTTATGGCGTAACCTGGGCATGCGCCGCGTCCAGATCTCCCAAAACATTCACATGCACATCTACAGGCACCACCCACTCCATGTTACGCACCGTGCATGTTGCATGGGTGCAACTATCCTCTGCTAGGCACACTTGGAATGTTTCCATGGCTTCCACCTGCCCAGTTTGTTCGCACATGCACGTGTCGCTCCCCTCCTCATGAGGCAGCGAGTCCAAAGTAGCCCAAGAATCTCCGGAAAAGCTGACCCCACCCTCATCCATCGGGGCCATTAGGGAGATACGACAGGATCCAATTTGGATGGATCGCAGCCGCGCAGACCCCCAACAAGCTCCTGGTCCCCAAGCCTGGCCATCTCGGGCGTGTTGTCTATCTTGTCGGCCCTGGTCCATCTCGACAGCTAGACCAAGGCTGGGGAGGCAACCAGATTCTCCACCTATTCCACAGCACCACATGTCTCCACAGATGCTTCTTGACCAAGGCAGACCTCAGGCCACCCGGACCGGTCCTCGATTGGCTGGCGAAAAGCCACGCTTGCCACCGGGCCCAAAGCTAGACTCAAAAGCACCCAAGTGACGGCAGCCACGTGGCTATTGCTGACCGAAGAACAGACCTGTAACATCCCAAATTTTCAATTTGGAAAGTTATACAATAGATCATCATTGCATATCATATTTTATTGCATTTTGGTTGATCCTAGAAATTTCACGCAACTCAAGGACCCTCGGAGAGAGTTGGGGATTTCGTTATTTTCATATTTGAGTTTTCTCAAATTTTAAAAATAGGATCATTTGATTTTATTTATTTTATCTTCAATTATTTCTGCTATAAAAATTATGAGTGGGAATAAAATGACTTTCCCAAAATATAGAAATATTGGGGATTTAATAGTAAAATCAAATAAGATTTTATTTTGGCTTATTTGCTATTTTATTTGAATTTAGGAAAAATTGCACGTTTTCAAAAATTGCATTTAGGGCCAAGAAAATGTTCATCCTGTTCTAAATATTTTATTTAGACGGTGAAAATTTGTTTTGGCATTTTCAGAATTTTATTTTTTTTCTAGATTTTTTTTAGTCGCAGCGAAATTGTTTTTTTAAGAGAGAGACCCCGCGCCCGACTGGGCCAAGGGCCCAGCCGAGCAGGCCGGCCTAGCCAGCCGCCGCCACCTCTCGCCGGGTCAGGACAGGAGTCCCGACCAGCGCCGCCGTCGCCCGAGTCCGGGGAGGACCCGCCTCCCGAGGCCGACCCCTCCCCCAAGTCGCCGCCTCCCCC
>NC_041384.1:372412722-372419600 GCF_002162155.2 Triticum dicoccoides | reverse complement strand
CGTCGCCGCCGCACGCTGCCCGCGCCGCCTGCCGCCGCCGCCCCGCACCACCCGCCGGAGCATCGCTGGAGCCCGAGCCGAGGTAGCCGCCGCCCCAGTTTTTGAGAAAAAACCGTTTCGGTTTTTTTGAAAACCCTAGTTTCTTTTTTTTAAAATAGATCGGTTTTTCTCTGGTTTATTTATCTAGCGAGCGTTCACTCGTCTGTTCGTTTTAACGAACACATTCATCGTTTAGTTCCTGTTAACGAACGTTCGTTCGTTAACCTGTTCGTCATTTTTCTTTTTCTCGGATTAAATCCGCGATTTTTCTGATCGCGGTTTCTGATCTGATGTTCGTTTTAGTTTAACTTTTCGCTCGTTTGTCGGAATCGGGCGATTCAAGCGCCTGGAGTTTCGTCTCGAAACCCTCTTTCCGTTTAACCAACTCAAACAAGTTTTTGCCTCAGTAAAAATTGCCCTAGTTCAGATTAGTAATCGCAGCTTTTTTCTTTTGCCGTTTGTCTTTCGTTGCTTCGTTCGATTTGATTCTTTTTGCCAACCGGAGTTCTTAAGTTGAATTTTCTGGTTAGTTCTCTTATTCGAGTTTTACCTGTGCATTAGTTGAGTACTTATTGTATGCTTGTTTGTTTGTGATAGAGTACTCGGAGTGCGCTGCTTGCTACTTCAAATCGCTAGGTTTCACGGATCATCAGCAAGGCAAGTAACACTTTGATCATACTTCCTATTACCCAGTTTTACTACATTAGATCAACCCTCACACATTGCATTGTTTAGGATCTAATTAAATTGTGAGTTTGGGAAGTAGATGAGGTAGTACCTATTACCTGTTATTATCAAAGCTTTGGGAGTTACTGCTACGTTTGCTTCTTATGCCATGCTATGCTAGTAGACATGGATTATGTGAGTGAAATCCATAACAGATGTGAGTTTGTTAAATTAATGGTTTATCTAAGGTGGCAACTTAAATACACATCTGGGTGGATTGAGGCACCTGGGTATTTCAGCGATTGCCTGTTTTCTTCGGACCACCACCCAGGCTCAAAGGGATCATGAGATTATTCATGCTAGAAACTTCCGTGTGCAGCCACAAGCTACTATGGGCTCTAGCATAGTTGACTAAGTCGTGCGAACTCTTACAGTGGTACACTATCAGATGTAGGGGATGTAGGTGGTACGGTCTACCCATCGTAAGGTGCTAGCTCTTCTGAAAGACTGTGTCTTGGTCATCCGTTTCTCAAACACCATGAAGTGTGAGAATCCCAATGGAGGAGATCGAGTCTTGTGGGGAGAAGTGCGCAAACCTCTGCAGAGTGTATAAACTAATCATGGTTAGCCGTGTCCCCGGTTATGGACATCTTGAGTATCTAGTACTTGGATTATCATGTGAATCTCATCATGTTACTCTAATTAATTTTGTTGGGTTTTAATGATGATGCTTAATTGGGATTAAGAGCGTGTCGACACTCTCAATGTTTAACAACTACCATGATAGTTAAATAAAATTTATTCCTTTTTAGTAGGGAAAATTTGGCTTTACGCAAAACTGTAACCATAGAGCTTTCCACCAGCCAAATATGCATGTAGTATAGTTTTATTTATTCATTACTCTCTATGTGTTACATTGCCAGCATATTCCATGTGCTGACCCGTTTCGGGCTGCAACGTTAATGTTGCAGACTTTTCAGACGACGAGTAAGGTGCTTTTAGGTCGTGGTTCTATACTCAGTGATGCCATTGGAGTTGATGGACTCACTTATCTTCCCAGCCTTCCGATGTTATCGTTATTAGATGGCCTTAAGCCATATTTATTGTAATAAGTTCTCTTTTGAGACTCTCGATGTAATAAGTGTGTGATTGCTACTCTGTTATAAATCCTTCAAGTACTGTGTGGTGTCAGCATTACTAATCCAGGGATGACACCTGAGCACAGAGATTAGACCATCTGAGGTCTGGTCGCTACAAGATGGTATCAGAGCACACGCTAACTATAGGACACGACCACTAAGCTAAAGCCCTAGATCACTACTCACTCTTCTCATTCTGACCTCTCATCTTTTCTACTCTTTTAGGATGGCGGATGCAAGGAACAAGTTCAGGCAACCGGATGAAGATACACCCGTTGGACGTCATTTGAAGGAAGCCACAAGATACCTGAACATAGGAGTACCAAGCTTCACCGGAACCTACAAAGCCACACTACCTGAAGAAGAGCGTTGGATGATTCAAGTTCAAGTTCCAGGAAGGACGTTCATGCCATTCACTAAGCCCATAGAGTTTTCTTTTGATGCACCAACCTGGAGTCTAGGAAAGAGCATGGAAGCTCACATCGCCATGGGATGCATTGGAGAAGTTTACCGCAATGATCTCAAAGATACTATCTACCAGATTTGTGGGCGCCGAGATGAGCAATGGGAGATGATCAGCACCAAGAAGGATAGATCAATCGCAGCTTTCATCCAGGAGTTAAACCAACACATTCGACGTCAGGAGAACCAGATGTGCGCTGACATGATAGATCTGAAGAAGGCGAAGACAAGAATCAAGGAACTGGAGGAAGAACTCAAGGCTACACGTGAAGATTATGAAGAGGAAATCAAAGTATTAGTGGGGAAGAATGACGATCTGATCAAGAAGATTGGAATATTTATGGGAGACCCTACACCCGTAGAAGAAGACGAAGAACCCAAGGAGATTCGCCGAGAAGACTACATCATCATCGACAACACCGACTCGGATCTAGATGATAGCGATGATGACTATGTTGATGAAGCTGGAGCAGATATCATGGAGTCTGCAACCGAAGAATATTTCTAGTAGACCACCCCAACAGTAGTAGTAGTCCACCATGTAAATATAGTAGTCCGAGCACTTTTGCGATAGTTAGATCGATTGTATGCCCTTGTTTGATTGAATGAAGTGAATTGTTTGATTTTGCCTCATGTGCATATGGGTAGTGTTTTCTATCTAGACCCCTTCTATTCTTAATCTCATCTTTTCTAAACCCTCAGATGCCTCCAAGACATGACCCCGGATTTACCTTCCCACCGGAGCTCACTCAGTTGATCCAGCAGCAGAACACATTGATGCAGTTGTTAGTCCAGAATCAGAACCATGGGAACGACAACAACAACCCACCACCACCACCACCTGTTGATCACTTAGCCCATTTTCTTAGGCTGAATCCGCCGGTGTTTTCCAGTAGCACCGAGCCGATAGTAGCAGATGATTGGCTCCGCAAGACAGCAAGGGAGTTGACCACAGTAGGATGCACAGATGCGAAGAAGGTGAATTTTGCCGCACATCAGCATGAAGGATCCGCAGCATCATGGTGGAAAAATTTCACAGCCACCTTCCCTGTCGACACTGTCACATGGGACCAGTTCCAGCAGGCTTTCCATACTGCCCATGTTTCAGCAGGAGCTATGGCCCTAAAGAAGCGAGAGTTTCGCAATTTGCGCCAAGGAGGAAGGACAGTTGGCCAGTATGTGGAGGACTTTAGTAAGCTAGCACGTTATGCCCCAGATGACGTAGCTACGGATGCAGCTAAGCAGGAGAAGTTTCTGGAAGGACTGAATGATGAGTTGAGCATGCAGTTGATGGTAGCAACCTTCAACAACTATCAGGAGTTGGTAGATCATGCTCTCATAATTGAAGGGAAGCAGCAGCAAATTGAGAATCACAAGAGGAAGTATGGACAAGGGAAGTACAATTCTGGAGCTCAGCAGAAGCCACGATTTACCCCTAGGCCAGGAGGACATTTTCAGCATACCCATGAAGGAGGTAGCTCGCACAATCACAATGGCACTAAGAATGGTAATGGGAATGGAGGAAGTAACGGCCAGAATCGCACCAACCCATCAACCCCAGCCAAGAGAGACCTGAGCCAAGTCACTTGCTTTAACTGCCAGAAGACCGGACATTATACCAATGAATGTCCTGAAGCCCAAAATGGAAATGGCAATGGAAGCTCTGGGAAGAAGCCGAACCCTTTCAATAGGGGACAGGTGAACCACATAAATGTGGAGGAGGTTGAATCCCAGCCTGATGCAGTAATTGGTAAGTTTTTGGTTAAGTCATTTACTGCACTCGTTCTTTTTGATATTGGTGCATCGCATTCATACATATCAAGGGGATTTGTGGATAAGTACAAACTGCCAACCCAAGCCCTTAGGTCACCCATGTTAGTAACCTCGCCTGGAGCAGAGTATATGTCTAGTCTATGGTGTGATCGGTTACCATTAAGGATTGGTAATTACGTATTTCCCTCAGACCTAATAGTATTGGAATCTCAAGGATTGGATGTGATTTTAGGCATGGATTGGTTATCAAAGTATGAAGGGAACATTGAATGTGCCAGTAAGTCAATTTTGCTTACCACCCCAGAAGGGAGAAGGATCAAGTATGTATCCCGACATGTGCCGAAAAGGACTCAAGTAAATTGCTTAACAGGAATTGTGCAGGAGGAAGTACCAGTAGTGAAGGGTTTCCCTGATGTATTTCCAGAAGACTTGCCAGGCATGCCACCGGATAGAGATATTGAGTTTTTGATTGAGCTTTTGCCAGGCACAGGGCCAATATCTAAGAGACCATACAGGATGCCCGCAAAGGACTTAGAGGAGATTAAGAAGCAGATTAAGGAGTTACTGCATAAAGGTTATATTCTCCCAAGTTCTTTGCCTTGGGGATCGCCAGTACTTCTAGTGGAGAAGAAGGATGGATCGTTAAGGATGGTCGTTGATTATCGAGGATTGAATGAAGTAAACATCAAGAACAAGTACCCACTACCGATGATCAATGATCTGTTTGATCGATTGCAAGGAGCTAAGGTATTTTCCAAGATCGATCTGCGATCAGGATACCATCAGTTGAAGATTCGAGAACAGGATATACCTAAGACGGCTTTTACCACCAGGTATGGGCTGTACGAGTATACCGTTATGTCATTTAGCCTGACTAACGCCCCTGCATATTTTATGAACATGATGAACAAAGTGTTTATGGAGTTTTTGGATAAGTTCGTCGTAGTGTTCATTGATGATATCCTAGTCTACTCGAAGGATGAAGAGGAGCATAAGGAGCATTTGCGCTTGGTACTTGGTAAGCTCAGAGAACATCAGTTATATGCCAAGTTTAGCAAATGTGAGTTTTGGTTGAAGGAAGTTGGATTTCTCGGACACATCATATCCGGAGAAGGTATAGCAGTGGATCCCACCAAGGTTGACACTGTGACAAATTGGAAGCACCAACAACAGTTGGAGAGATCCGGAGTTTTCTTGGACTTGCAGGATACTACCGGAGGTTCATTGAATTTTTTTCGAAGATTGCAAAACCTATGACGGAGAGAGTCAATCAGATTTTGGAGGATATGCTGAGAGCTTGTGTGCTAGATTACGGATCCAGTTGGGGCGAGAATTTTCCATACGCGGAGTTCTCCTATAACAACAGTTATCAATCCAGTTTGAAGATGGCCCCTTTCGAAGCTTTGTACGGAAGGAGGTGCAGGACCCCGTTGTCATGGGATGAAGTTGGAGACCGCCAGTTGTTTGGACCGGATATGATTAAAGAGTCTGAACAGAAAGTAAAGTTGATTCGCGATAGACTCAAGGTATCTCAATCCAGGAAGAAGAGCTATGCAGATTCTAAAAGCAAGGAGACAGTTTACGAAGTCGGAGACCGAGTTTATCTTCGAGTATCTCCACTTCGAGGAGTTAAGCGTTTTCGAGTTAAGGGAAAGTTAGCGCCACGTTTTGTAGGACCATACAAAGTTTTGGAGCGTATGGGAGAAGTAGCCTACAAGTTGGAATTGCCCGAAGGATTGTCAGGAGTTCACGATGTATTCCACGATTCCCAGTTGAAGAAGTGCCACGCAGAGATGGTTGATATACCGCTAAGAGACACAGTACCGCTGGAAGCGATTCAGTTGGACAGTGATTTGACCTATGAGGAGAAACCAATCAAGATTCTTGAGGATGCCAGCCGAGTCACCCGCAGCAAGGTTATCAAGTTTTGCAAAGTTCAGTGGAGCCACCACACGGAAGATGAAGCCACCTGGGAACAAGAGGAAGATCTGTTGAAGGACCACCCTCACCTATTTTCTAGCCAACCCGAATCTCAAGGGCGAGATTCATCTTAAGGGGGGTAGGTTTGTAACATCCCAAATTTTCAATTTGGAATGTTATACAATAGATAATCATTGCATATCATATTTTATTGCATTTTGGTTGATTCTAGAAATTTCACGTAACTCAAGGACCCTCGGAGAGAGTTGGGGATTTCGTTATTTTCATATTTGAGTTTTCTCAAATTTTGAAAATAGGATCATTTGATTTTGTTTATTTTATCTTCAATTTATTTCTGCTATAAAAATTATGAGAGTGGGAATAAAATGACTTTCCCAAAATATAGAAATATTGGGGATTTAATAGTAAAATCAAATAAGATTTTATTTTGGCTTATTTGCTATTTCATTTGAATTTAGGAAAAATTGCACGTTTTCAAAAATTGCATTTAGGGTCAAGAAAATGTTCTCCTGTTCTAGATTTTTTATTTAGACGGTGAAAATTTGTTTTGGCATTTTTAGAATTTTATTTTTTTTAGAATTTTTTTAGTCGCAGCGAAATTGTTTTTTTTAAGAGAGACCCCGCGCCCGACTGGGCCAAGGGCCCAGCCGAGCAGGCCGGCCCAGCCAGCCGCCGCCGTCTCTCGCCGGGTCGGGACAGGAGTCCCGACCAGCGCCACCGTCGCCCGAGTCCGGGGAGGACCGGCCTCCCGAGGCCGACCCCTCCCCCAAGTCGCTGCCTCGCCCCCCCCCCCTTTATAACCCCGTCGCTGCCCCCTCTGCAGCCCACACCCGCCGCCCGCCGCCCCACGCCTCCAGC
>NC_041384.1:372389811-372412115 GCF_002162155.2 Triticum dicoccoides | reverse complement strand
CCGCCCCGCCGCCCCGCACCACCCGCCGCTGCCGGAGCCCCGCCGGAGCATCGCCAGAGCCCCAGGCCGAGGTAGCCGCCACCCCGGTTTTTGAGAAAAAACCGTTTCGATTTTTTTTAAACCCTAGTTTCATTTTGTTAAAATAGATCGGTTTTTCTCTGGTTTATTTATTTAGCGAGCGTTCGCTCGTCCGTTCGTTTTAACGAACACATTCATCGTTTAGTTCCTCTTAACGAACATTCGTTCGTTAACCTGTTCATCGTTTTTCTTTTTCTCGGATTAAATCCACGATTTTTTTGATCATGATTTCTGATCCGATGTTCGTTTTAGTTTAACTTTTCGCTCGTTTATCGGAATCAGGCGATTCAAGCGCCTGGAGTTTCGTCTCGAAACCCTCTTTCCGTTTAACCAACTCAAACAAGTTTTGCCTCAGTAAAAATTGCCCTAGTTCAGATTAGTAATCGGAGCTTTTTTCTTTGGCCGTTTGTCTTTCGTTGCTTCGTTCGATTTGATTCTTTTTGCCAACCGGAGTTCTTAAGTTGAATTTTCTGGTTAGTTCTCTTATTCGAGTTTTACCTGTGCATTAGTTGAGTACTTATTGTATGCTTGTTTGTTTGCAATAGAGTACCCGGAGTGCGCCGCTTGCTACTTCGAATTGCTAGGTTTCACGGATCATCAGCAAGGCAAGTAACATTTTGATCATACTTCCTATTACCCAGTTTTACTACATTAGATCAACCCTCACACATTGCATTGTTTAGGATCTAATTAAGTTGTGGGTTTGGGAAGTAGATGAGGTAGTACCTATTACCTGTTATTATCAAAGCTTTGGGAGTTACTGCTACGTTTGCTTCTTATGCCATGCTATGCTAGTAGACATGGATTATGTGAGTGAAATCCATAACAGATGTGAGTTTGTTAAATTAATGGTTTATCTAAGGTGGCAACTTAAATACACATCTGGGTGGATTGAGGCACCTGGGTATTTCAGCGATTGCCTGTTTTCTTCGGACCACCACCCAGGCTCAAAGGGATCATGAGATTATTCATGCTAGAAACTTCCGTGTGCAGCCACAAGCTACTATGGGCTCTAGCATAGTTGACTAAGTCGTGCGAACTCTTACAGTGGTACACTATCAGATGTAGGGGATGTAGGTGGTACGGTCTACCCATCGTAAGGTGCTAGCTCTTCTGAAAGACTGTGTCTTGGTCATCCGTTTCTCAAACACCATGAAGTGTGAGAATCCCAATGGAGGAGATCGAGTCTTGTGGGGAGAAGTGCGCAAACCTCTGCAGAGTGTATAAACTAATCATGGTTAGCCGTGTCCCCGGTTATGGACATCTTGAGTATCTAGTACTTGGATTATCATGTGAATCTCATCATGTTACTCTAATTAATTTTGTTGGGTTTTAATGATGATGCTTAATTGGGATTGAGAGCGTGTCTACACTCTCAATGTTTAACAACTACCATGATAGTTAAATAAAATTTATTCCTTTGCAGTAGGGAAAAATTGGCTTTACGCAAAACTGTAACCATAAAGCTTTCCACCAGCCAAATATGCATGTAGTATAGTTTTATTTGTTCATTACTCTCTATGTGTTATATTGCCAGCATATTCCATGTGCTGACCCGTTTCAGGCTGCAACGTTAATGTTGCAGACTTTTCAGACAACGAGTAAGGTGCTTTTAGGTCGTGGTTCTATACTTAGTGATGCTTTTGGAGTTGATGGACTCACTTATCTTCCAAGCCTTCCGCTGTTATCGTTATTAGATGTCCTTAAGCCATATTTATTGTAATAAGTTCTTTTTTGAGACTCTCGATGTAATAAGTGTGCGATTGCTACTCTGTTATAAATCCTTCAAGTACTGTGTGGTGTCAGCATTACTGATCCAGGGATGACACCTGAGCACAGAGATTAGACCGTTTGATGTCTGGTCGCTACAAGACCGGATCCGAGGCGTTTTGAACCCGGCGCCCCGCCGGCGGTGGCGCCGCCGACAACAACCCAACTGTGCTGGTCGAGAAATCTCCGGCACCGGTAGCACCCCTCCGAGGCCCGTCCTAACCAGCCCCAGGCACAAGTCCATCATTCTCGAAGGGAGGCGACGGCGGCGGCGGAGGAGGAGGCTGCCACCCACCGGCATCACCAACGTCCACCAACTCCGGCTCCGCAAGGGAAGTAATGTCGATTGGATACCATAGTGTACTGGCCCGCCGTCCAGCAGGCACCTGATGGTCGTTCTTCTCCGCCCAACGGCTCCGCCTTGGCTCATCGATGAAGAGCAGCCGGCGACGAGGGATCCGCCGCAGCTGGTCCGTACGAAGGCAAACACGAAAATCCGCCATGTCCAGCTGCCGAGCAGTGCTATCATCAACCCCCACGACGTATCTCAGAACAAGCAAGATCACACTCTCCGCCCTCTGATTCCAGGCGTGCTCCGGCACGCCGCGCAGCGCAATCGGGACCAGGTACGGGAGTGAGGCCGTGGTGGCATGCGTCTGCCTGTTCCATGGCCGGAGGTTGAGCTCGAACCAGGAAGAATGCACACGGCCTGCGCGTACCATCCTGTCGCGGATCGTCACGTCACAGCACAACACAAGAAAATCATCGGGGAAGAAGGCCCAGATAGACATATCCGGACCAATGTCGAACGCCGCATGCAAGGCTTCTGCCGCAGACGCCAGGTCCACCGTAGGCCTGTTGCTAGTTACTGTAACCAGGAAAGTCCGAACAAGATCCGCTTCCATCTGCCAGATGTCATCGGACGCAAGAAACAGGCTTCCACCGGATCATCCTGCTCCTCACGAGCATGGACGCCTCTAAGAGGTTTATATATTTTTTATTAAGGACTAATCTAAAACCATTAATGATTTCATGAAACTTATAGAAAGGAAATTATAAGTTTATCTTGGATTTTATAATTTGATTTGGTTTTGCTATATATTAGCCCTATCAACATATTTCTACCGCAAAAGAAAACCGTCAACATACGAAAGTAAGCACTTAATGAACGACAAAAAGATGACGAGGCATGAAGAAAGGGCGACGAAGGAAATGCAGGCGTGAGACAATAAGGTCATTGTCTTTTTTTTTTGCGAATAATAAGGTCATTGTCCACGATGCTTGTTTACGAGTCCTTGCAAAGAAGAAAACTTATATGATACCAAAGAACCATATTATTCCACGGGATTTCTATATTAAAGAATCCACAGTACGATCATTATATACGATACTGAAAGCGAGAGTGCAGATATATATAATCAGTGAAAGTACCATGCGTCTTCCGAACTCTAAGTACCCAATGAGCTATTGCATTACAAAATGTCAAAATCTAACTCTTTCGGGCACGCATTCATGCTTTTGACTTGACGGCAGCGCGCTATTTTAGTGGAATAAGTAAATAGCCCTTACATGCATGCCGCCGATCAGCTCTAGATTTCCACAAATATTCCATGTTGACCGGAAAATCGGGTGTGGCCCTTCGGCACCCCCAAGTATTGGTCGGACCACCTGTGCGGCCGTGCCGCCCAGCACGAACGAAATCTGAAGCTGGTTTCAAAAAAGGTACAGTAGTTCCAAAAAGGCAGCATCGAAGGAATCCGTCACAAATGAAAGTTGCACGGCTGCTTGCTGGTCAAGTACTTCAATCTTTCTCTTTCTTTGACCCGTGTTACTTCGATTTTTTGGTCTTTGTGAGATATTGCTCCTAGAGCACGTTCAGCATGTATGCTGCCGCTAGAAATTCATTAGAAAGGGGTATGTGCGTTTTTTTTTTCTCTTTTGACTTAGAAGGCGATTTCATTAAGAGAGGAACAAAAATGACCGATTTATACTAGGAACTAGATCGAAAAAGAAAACCATAACGCCGCACATTTGTTTTCAAAAAACTAGTTTTCAAATAGTTTGCATTGCTTACCCCATGTCTCGTGTTTGATTAAGGGACAACCGTCTAGAAACCCCAACAACTCAAAATCGATACCGGCAAACTCCATCTCGACCACCAACAACCTACAACCCCAGATATAAGTGAGCGAGTTCTTCAAAGACGCCTTCAAAAAGGAAATAACGCTCTTGGACGTTGTCGCCGCCGGCATTGACCTGTCAAAGACTTGAGACCTGCTGCAATATTTCTATCTGAAACGAGACACAGAGGACTTGATATATTTTATTAACCAAGAAGATTTGTACGGAAAATTGGGTTAAAACCAAGCTTGCTGCAATATTAACCGTGACTCTAATTGTTTAATTTGGAGCTAAAACACACCGATTGTCTTTCTTAATTCTTGATGAAATCATGTAGCTCTCATCATCTCATGGTAACTTGTAAATGACTTGGTGTCAAAAAAATGGCAAGTTGTCTGAAATATTGGCATTTCATGTGTAAGTGTAACTCAATGCCACAAGGGGGTGGTGCGCCCTGGTGCCTTGTGGGCAGTTGGGTCCCTTCTTCAGCGGGTCTTGGTTTTAGTATTTTTTATTTATTCCAAAATAAATCTTCAAAAAGTTTCGTCCAAATCTGAGAAATTTTATTTCTGCACAAAAACAACACTAAGATAGTTCTGCTGCAAACAGTGTCAGTCCGGATTAGTTTCATTGAACTCATGCAAATTAGAGTCCAAAACAAAAGCAAAAACATTAGGAAAAATAGATACAATGGAGACGTATAATGTATGTATGGTTCCCCGTGAACTCTCACGATGATCCGAGATGATCAAGTATGGCAATATGATATGCAATGTGACAATGCTATGGCTATTGCTTACAAGCTCTTTGTTTTTGTTTTTCTTTTGCTTAAAAGATTTTCTCACTTTTGATATGTTCCTTTGGCCACTTATGCGAAATGCTCGAACTAAGATAGCAATTATGTATATGCGGGAACAATTTATGACATAAGAGATGATATGAACCGTCCTTAAGTAGCCGAAACACGTTAGGAAACGGAAACCGCAAACTCAAATTCTCAAATGGGAAAAAAGGGCAGCCTGGTGCATGTAGCTCCCACTTGTGCAGGGTCCGACCACTTTGGGTCTATAGTATGCAGTCTTTCCCTATATTTCTATAAGAGGTTGTTTCCAGGACTTGAACCCGTGACCTCATGGTCACAAGGCAGCAGTTTTACCACTGCGTCAAGGCTGCTCCTCATGGTCAAATTCTTAAAAGGCAAACGCGACAAAATCGCGGTTTGTTGTGGAAGTCGGTGGTGGTGTGAGGAAGAAATGGCAGAAAAATGATCAAAAGTTAACAAAATTTGGTGAAGTTTAGGATGTTGGTTGTGAGGCACCGGATGTCCGGGTTGATGAGGCATGGATGAACTTCGTGGAAGAATTTGGGGAATGAAAAAAATTGGGCAAAATTGGATGAATTTCGTGGATGTAAATGTGGAGAAAGGTGTGAGGAAGCTAGATCCACCTGCAACACTTTGAATCCATGGATCAAAATCAACAAAAACATCATCAAACCAACAAATCAAAAAAATGGTATGGCTATTTTTGTGGGGATTTTCGAAATTAGGCAAAAACACACAAAATTTGGGCTAGAAAGTGGAAAAGGGAGACTCCAAGGTGTATATCAACCTAAGATCTAATACAAGATGATGTAGGGTGGAACCCTAGTTCATGATCTTTTCACACTTGGAGGGAAAATGAGCAATTCAAGAGAAAAATACAAGAAGAACACTCAATAGACAAAGATCCAATCATACATATGCTAAATCCACATACACATATAAGGATACAAGGGTCCAAGTCCAACACAAGAAGGCAAAAGAGGAACTAGTTCAAACCAATCCTTGAAGGAGTTGAGGTCATGGTATCCAAGAGGATCTTCCCTAGAAAGGGTCTTGAATCCACAATGCGATCATCTCACATGGAGGCCTTAATCTCCATGGAAGAAGTAACTGGATGAGCAAAACACAATCTCAAACGAGCTAAACCTTTGCTAATCGGTTGTCCAGGCCGGTCAGACCAAATTTCTGGGGCGGTGCCGGATGTCCGGCTCCTGGAGCTCTTCCAATGCTACCCTGTTGCGGTTGCTGCTGGACTGGGGGCGTCGGATATTCGAGCCAAGGGCCGAATGTCCAGCGCTGTAGATTCTACATGGTGGACTTGTCGAGAACCCTCATCCATGTACTTGGTGACTTGTCCTTGACCCCGAGCATCTCTGAGAGGTTCTTCTTGATACCTAAGCACACACAACATTCCCGATTGAGGTAGTAGCCATGTCTCACGTGGTTCATACGGAAGCTCAATAAGGAGAGATGTCACCTCGGCATCGATAGCTCTTACACTTGCTCGTGTTATTAGTCCACTTGGCGCTTGGGGAGACGAAGGTATGTCCATGGGGATGATCGTAGGATGCTCCGTGTCATATCACCTATCAATCGACACTTTTTGTGGAGATTTTGACGCTAACATTAAGGATGCAGATCACCCTGTATTGTTGAATCTATTCAGCCTCCTAAGTCTTTGCAACAAAACAATCTCACCTAAATTAAGCTTCGATATGTCAAGTTGGTCGGCATGAAGAAAATTGAACAAACCCATTAGTTAGTCTTGATGACATCCCAGAAGTTCTAATATAACTCCGCGGGGAAACCATCAAGGCATGAAGCTTTGTCATGTTCCATTTGGAACACCACAACTCGCACATGCTCTTCAGAGAAAGTTCTCGTCAAGATATCATTCTTTTCTGTCGTGACTTATGGAATATCATCCGTTCGGGTCTCATCAAGAGTGAAGTTCCCTTCATACAGATACTTGTAGTATTTGGTTATATAATGCTTGATCTCTACCCGACCCTCAATCTGTCTCTCATGTTAGAGGCTAAAAATACACTGTTCCTATGCCGCGCATTGGCGACCATTTGGAAATATTGTATTCTAACTTTGCTTTTGGTATTATGTACCTAGAAAATTGTGTATAGGATGACTTCCTCTTGTTTCCTCCCCTAACCCTAGGTGGCTAGGGAAAACTCTCCCCTCAAGACTACACCAGCGAGCCCATAGATTCGCCTTCCCTCTGCCTGTCGCTCCAGTAGCCGGTGGCGGGGAAGGGAATCCCGATGCCTCTACTCCAGTTAGTAGTTTAGGTTATAATTTTTAGTCCTTGTAGGCGCTATGCTTGGGCGGATGGCGGTGCTTCTTCTTCAAGTTTGTCTTCTGGGCTTTGATCCTCCTCGAGTTCGTTTGTCTAGACATAGTCGATGGAACTCCGACATAGATTTATGTCGTCTCCTTGGGACGGTCAGGTTAGGGTTTTTCTTCATGTGGCGAGATATGGTGTCAAGTGCACCAGATCTATGCAAGGGTTCAACGGCGATAACTGTGTCTCCAAGGCGCACGTCCTTGGGCATGTGCATGAAGACTTCTTGGTTGTCATCGACAAGGTCAAGCCGGCTCTGGCAGGGGAGCGACAATAGCGGCATGTCGGCAACTTGTTCTAGCGGTAGTAGTGGTCGTTCGGTGGTCTCAAAATCTCAGTGTAAATTTTATTGTATTTGAGATGTTTCGTAATTTTGATGAACTTCTATATTTTTTTGGAAAAGGGGTGTAACCCCGGCCTCTACATCAGAACGATGCATACGGCCACATTTATTAAAAGCAAATAAGTTCAACAAAGGTCATGAAGTTTTAAACAAACGAACCACAAAACGGCTCACGAAGAGCGGAAAATAAAAGCCACAGTCGGCAGGCAAAATGAAGACAGGAAAACTAATTGCCTATCCTATTACATGACCGCCATCCAAACCGGCTGAAAATAGCCCGAGCTACCATCTCCCATCGGGTAGATCCAGTAACCAAATGCTCCCTGGCCTCCGTCTGAGTGAGTAGCGACCACATACGGATCAACATAGTGGCTCGGAATATAACCTGCAAAAAATGAGTATTTGTTGTTCTGTTAAAAACCAAATCATTCCTGCAGTTCCAGACTGCCCAAAGTAAAGCACATACTCCTACACGAATGTATCTCGCTGTTTGGGGCTCTATCCTGTCAAGCCACGTCCCAAATAATGTGTTGATATATTCGGAGGAGTAATATTAAAAGCAATGTGAATAGTCCGCCATAGAGCCTTTGCCATCGGACAATCAAGAAAGAGGTGTTTGATGGTCTCATCGCGATCACAAAAACTACATCTCATAGAACCGGTCCAGTTGCGCTTTATCAAATTGTCCTTAGTTAAAATGACTTGTTTGTGTACAAACCACATAAACAGTTTAACCCTCAAAGGTACTTTGACATTCCAAACATGTTTGGAACTAGGAATAGAGCTAGAGTTGATCACATCTAAATACATAGATTTAACCGTGAACTCTCCATTCCTGGTTAGCTTCCAGCTCAACGAATCCGGCCGTTGAGAGAGCTGCACATCCATCAGTCTTCTCACCAAATGGAGCCAGGCTTCCCAACATGCTCCGGCAAGTGTTTTCCTAAATTGGATATTGAGGGGAGTGGATGGAAGCACGGTAGCAATGAAAGCGTCTCTTCATTGCACGATGCTATAAAGGGAGGGATACTGAAGCGTGAGAGGGGTTTCCCCTAGCCACGTATCCTCCCAGAATCTCGTGGAAGTACCATTTTCGACTAGAAACTTAGTTCTGTTGAAAAAGACTGATTTAACTCTCATCAGCCCTTTCCAAAAAAGTGAGTCCGGCGGCCTCACTGTCACCTGTGACAAAGTTTTGGACTGAAGGTACTTGTTATGCAGAATCTGCGCCCGTGTGGCATCCGACTCTACAAATAACTTATACAGCCACTTGCTAAGAAGACATCTGTTTTTCACCTCAAGATTTTCGATACCTGGACCTCCTTGGTCTTTTGGTCGACAAATAATATCCCATTTAGTGAGTCGATACTTCCTTTTTAAGTCATCACTATGCCAGAAAAAACGGGATCGATAGAAATCCAGTCTTTTCCGAACTCCAACTGGTATCTCAAAAAAGACAAAAGAAACATAGGCATGCTCGTGAGAACCGAGTTAATAAGAATTAGCCGGGCCCCATACGACATCAGCTTGCCCTTTCAGCAACTCAGTTTTTTCTCGAATCGATTCTCAATACACTTCCATTCTCTATTTGTTAGCTTACGATGGTGGATTGGTATACCCAAATACGTAAAAGGTAAATTCCCAAGTTCACACCCGAACAATTGCTTATAAGCCTCTTGTTCCTCTTTGGCTCTTCCAAAGCAAAATAATTCACTCTTGTGAAATTTAATCTTTAACCCGGTCAATTGTTCGAATAAGCATAACACTAGCTTCATGTTTCTTGCTTTTGCCAAGTCATGCTTCATGAATATGATAGTATCATCAGCGTACTCTAGGATAGACACCCCTCCATCAACTAGATGAGGTACCAGGATACCTACTTGACCAGCATCGTTTGCCCTACCTATTAGAATGGTCAGCATGTCAACTACAATGTTGAACAGAATAGGTGACATCGCTCCTTGTCTCAGGCCTTTATGTGTCTGGAAATAGTGACATGTGTCATCATTCACTTTGATTCCAACACTTCCTTTTTGCGTGAAGGATTCAACCTGGTTCCTCCAAGCCGGGTCGAAACCTTTCATGCGCAAAGCCTATTGCAGAAACGGCCATTTAACTTTATCGTACGCCTTTTTGAAATCCACTTTGAAAACAACCCCGTCTAGTTTTTTCGTATGTATTTCATGGAGCATTTCATGAAGGACCACAACCCCTTTTAGGATGTTTCTGTCCGGCATGAAAGCAGTTTGGGTCGGCTGCACCACAGAGTGTGCAACCTGTGTGAGTCTATTAGTCCCAACCTTGGTAAAAAAATTGAAACTAACATTAAGAAGACAGATAGGCCTGAACTGCTCAATTTCTCACAGCCTTTGTTTTCTTCGGGAGCAAGGTTATTGTTCCAAAATTCAAATGAAACAACTAAGGCTGTCCGGAGACTAGATCATGGAACATCGGAAACAAATCCCCCTTTAGTAATGTGCCAACATCTCTTATAAAACTCCACAGAAATTCATCCGGCCCCGGAGCTTTATTATTCTTCATCTGTGAAATCGCTTCAAACACCTCTTTCTCCGAGAATGGTGCAGTTAATACATCATTCTCATCGGCAGCCAGCTGAGGCACATCCTGAATCCTCGACTCATCCAAGGACACAAAATTATCCTCTAGAGGCCCAAAAAGTTGCTTGTAATAATTGGTTATGTAAAGTTTTAAGTTCTCTTGCCCTATGATAGTCCCCTCGTCTTGCTCAAGCTGAAAGATTCTTTTCTTTCTGTGCTTGCCATTGGCGATCATATGAAAGAATTGAGTGTTAGCGTCCCCTTGGACAACTTTACGAACCTTAGCTCGCAATGCCCACTTCAACTCCTCTTCCCTCAACAGCTCTTTCAATATCATCTCCGCATCAACTTTGGCATGAAGCTCCGATGGTTGCAGAATTGTGGACTCGGCTTTCACATCTAAGGACCGGATAAGTGTAAGGAGCCTTTCCTTTTCAATCTTACAGATCCCACTAAGATGCTTAGCCCATCCTCGCAAGAAACTTCTCAAGTTTCTAATCTTATTCTGCCATCTCTCAATAGGAGACCTTCCTCCTGCATCTATCGCCCATTCTCTGGCTATCAGATCCAGGAATCCTTCTCTTTCAAACCACGCAAGTTCGAAAGAGAAAGTATTTTTGTTACCCACATGTGTTGCCTCCCCAGAATCAACCAGCAGAGGGATGTGGTCAGAGATACCACGAGATAACGCTTGGACTGTAACCTTAGATCGTGTGGTCACAGACACCACGATCGACGCTTGCTAGGACTCGATCTAGCTTCTCATACGTCGGGTTTTGCAAAGTATTAGCCCAAGTGAATTTTCTACCCGAAAGCTCTATCTCTCTAAGATCCGAGCTTTCAATGATGGTATTAAACATGAATGACCACCTGGCGTCGAAATTATCATTGTTCTTTTCGTCTCTCCTTCTAATAATGTTGAAATATCCCCCAGCCAAATTGGGAGTCGTTCAGACCCGCAAATCCGTACGAGATCCGCCAAAAAGTCTGGTTTTAGTTCCGGCTGCGCGGCCCCATACACCGCAACTAGTTCCCAATTAAAACCATCGACTTTGGATCTAACCCGAAATTTGACGATGAAGTCACCCATAACCACACTTCGGACTTCCAACGCCTCACATTTCACCCCTAGAAGGATCCCCCTGATCTTCCTCTTGGGGGAAGGCAGTGCCAATCAAAATCGACACCTCCGGATAAAGTGCTCAAAAACGGAGGAGAGAAATTGTCCCTTCCTGTCTCAGAAAGGGCAATAAAGTCCAATCTACGTTCAATTGAAGCATCTGCCAGAAACCTTCTTTTAGCCAAGTCCATCAGACCTCTGCTATTCCAAAAGATGCCTCTCATAGTTCATCATGGAATTTTTTGGCTGTACGGACCCTAGCACTCCTACGCACCGCGGATGTAGGATAAATCTTACGCCTCCACTTTCTCTTAGGCTTGTTCTGATCATATACCCTGTCCTCACAATCGAGCTCCGCAGCTCTAACCTCATGACCCTCTACTGGGGCGCTCTCCTCAAGGGGTAACAAGCCATCATCTCCTCGGTCTCAGTGATGGATGGGGCAAGATCCACACAAAACGAATCTAGCACCCTGACTCCCAAAGCATCAATGTCGGAATCGTTCATAGGTTTAACCGTAGCTAAATTACGAATCAACTCTAAGGCATGTTCCGCTTCCAGGTCGAGAATGTCATTAACAGATTTAGAGATTTCACTATCATTACTACCTAGTGAAACTCCTAACTCATTTGCATTGTGGATGATCTCATCATTAGAAAAATGCAAAATAGAATTGGAAGTGTTGACCGACATACCAGTAGTGACCTCCATGTCACGAAGCTTGGCCGCCCGCATGGCGCACCTCAGCTGCATATCATCAACATCCGTCTGGTCCTGAAGGCGACAACTCATCCGTCTGCCCTCAGACACAGGATACAGAATACCTCCAAAAGCGATGACCTCCTCCCTGGTCGCCCCGTTTGAGGTAAGGCCTCCTGCCCCACCCCCAACGGACGACCCGACAAGAGGAGTCGAAGAGCCGCAGACCACCGTCGGCGAGCACGGGGCTAGTGAGGGCTGGGCCGCCTGCCCAGACTCCCCACCAGGCGTCCCGCGAGGAAAAAAGAGGACGGGGCCGCCTGCCCCCGCACCCCACCCGACCCGACAGTCAGACTCGACTCGGGCCGTGAAGCCAACCCAGCCGGCGTCTGCTGATCAAACGGCGCCACAGGTTCGGCCACCCTAACCATCGCAGAAGAGGAGGGAGCCGAGGCCTCCTGCCCGAGCCCCCCTCCCAAACTAGGCTTGTCACCGCACGGCGACATCGCCACCACAGTCCCGACGGAGTCTTCCCGAGCATCGAACTAGCAGCAGAGGAAGGAGAACGGGAGGTCACCTGCTCAAGACCGTCCCTCCCATCCGGAGAACCCGTTTTCTTAGCAAAGTCCAGTGGAGGTAACCTGCGCTCAAACACATCCTCAGATTCAACCCTGTCGCTCCACATCCTGGGAGGCGCGGAAGCGGGCTGAAAAGAACCGAATCTATGAATTTGTCGGTATTATGTACTAGTATATTATATATAGGACCAACTTATTTTGTTTGATGAAAAGAGCTTCCCACGCTTTATATTATAAAACAACGGTTAACAAGGTTTAAATAAAGAGGAGTTCAAGTGGCGATACAATAGAAATAACAAGGTTTTGCTGGGCCTCAACACAACATCCCTTTCTACTCTCTCTGTGCCAAAATAGAAGACGATTTTAGGTCTAGATTTAGAAGAAGAAAAAATGTCTTATATTTTGATATTGAGGGAGTAGTATGTTTATATACATTACCGAAGGATGTACCACTAGCAGGTGGATGTCGACACAGAGGGAGAGTCAGCCATACGTCGTCAACCATTGAGGTACGATGCAAATTAATTAGAATCTGAATAATGCAGAGCAACCGCTATGGGCAAGGCAGGGCCGCCCGGAAGGAGTAGTGCATGGGAGGCGGCAGGGCCTCAAGTCCCAAGTGGGTTGGTCATATCCCTTGTCGTACTCTTCCTCGTCGGCAACCGCACCTTCACTTCACGGGTGTAATCTTTGCTAGGTATGGATACAGCCGATGCCGGAGAGGAAAAACAAGGACTTTGAGGACGGGCGCGGTCCGGTCGTTTTTGTTTAATGAAATATGTCGAAAATGTAATGAGTGTGTTCAGATTAAAAAAACATCCGGTTTGTATGCAATTTATCAAGTATATGATCACATTTTTTGATTTTACTACCTGGTATGGAAAAATCATTTGCTTTTGGTATTGTGTAGCAATAAATTATGTGTTGGACCAACTTATTTTCTTTTGGTATTATGTACCAGTACTTAATAATATGTATGATCAACTTATTTGCTTTCTTTATGCTTGTGTTTTTAAACAGTGTACTTGTCTTCATAATGTAGTACAATTGTTATCATGGGGCGCAGCGCAGGGAAGCGTGCGTATACCTATACTAGTAGGAGTATTCTTGTATGTATATATAGCTGAGCAATGTACTACTACTAGCAGTAGCATGTGGATGTCGACACGGAGGGGGAGTCAGCCGTGCGTCGTTAGCCAGTGAGATATCGTACGTACGACGCAAATTAATTAGCGTCTCAATAATGCAGAGCAGCCGCCTGGAATTAGTTACGATGGGTACTACTTCCTTTATTCGAAATTACTTGTCTTGAAAATGAATATATCTAGATGTATTTTAGTTTTAGATACATCTACTTTCAAAATAAATAATTCCGAATGGAGGGAGTAACTGCAACGCTGTCTGTCCCGGTAAAACCAGAAGGATTCCGAAGCAGAAGCGCGTGAAAACGTTCTTCCACCGTCGCTGTCATTCGCTCCAAGTTATTAAACGCGGCCATCAACAGCAACAACAAGAGAAAAGAAATGAACGGAAAATAGCAGTTTAAGCGTGGGAAGTCCGGCACGCGCCCGCGTCTACGCGGATCCTTCGTCTCGTCTCCGCTCGTGCCAGCGACGACCGGTCAGCCACGGCCGGTCTTCCGCCTCCGTCCGTCGTCCTCTGCATTTAACTTGGACTTGTGCTCCCGTCCTCCGCAACCGCAACCCCGCCCCCCGCTCCCACGCCGCTCCTCCTCCTAGTATATAGCTGCGCAACTTCTAACCTTAACTCTCATCCATCGCCTGCTCCTCTCTGCTCCACTTCCATCTGCTGCGCCCCGCCCATCCATCCATCCATCCTTGGTACGTACGTACACCATCTACTAGTTCTACTTCTACTTCTACTTCTAGTCGATTGTTGCTCTGTTTCCTCTCTGTGAACTTGGCCATGTTTCTTCATGGAGCTTGTCATGTCATGGTTAAACAGAGCTGCGTGCTTGTTATTTTCTTCCTTCATCAGTCTTTTGGTTAAAAAAGAGTAATGATGTTTAGGTTGGCTGTGCTTTCATAACCCACAGCTACCAAACCAATTAGTTTCCCATGACATATGCTTATCTTTTTCTTATGTGATTTGCCCTTGCAGAAACATCAAGTTGACCCTCTGGCTGGGCCACAGCGGTTGCAGAGACAAGAGAACAAGTCTCCTCCACAAAAGGGGTGCCACAGCGGTGAGATGTCCTCGCTGAGGCCGCTCAACACGGAGCCAAGTTTTCTCCACTCCCAGAAGCTGCAGAGCCCGAGGGATGCCTGCGGGGCACCGCTGAGGTCGCCGTCGCCGAGGGTCGTCGCCGGCCCGCCCAAGAAGAGGATGGCGCGCGCCGGAGGCCTCTTCGAGAGGTCGCTCAGCTTCAAGAACTGGGAGGCGGAGGTTGGCGCCGATGAGCCAGAGGCGGCGAGCCGGTGCATCAACGGCGCGCGCCCCGGGACCCTCGTGCTCCAGAGCCCAGGAAGCAAGCAGCAGCAGTCCCCGAGGCCGTCGCCGTCCAAGGCGCACTTCGTCTCTCCGAGGCCTCAGGCCGAGCTGGACGACGCGGCCACCAAGGTCCAGAAGCTCTTCAAGGGCCACCGGACCCGGAGGAACCTCGCCGACTGCGCCATTGTCGTGGAGGAGCTCTGGTCTGCATCTGCATCTTCACCTGCATCTGCATGCATGTTGATTGGAGTATCATCGTGCCTGACCAAAACAATTTCAACGTTGAAATTATTCAGGTGGAAGGCCTACGATTCCGCATCACTCAACATCAAGTCCATCTCCTTCTTTGACGAGGCCAAGCAGGAGACGGCTGCTTCCCGGTGGTCAAGGGCTGGGAAGAGGATTGCCAAGGTCGGCAAGGGGCTCTCCAAAGACGAGAAGGCCCAGAAACTGGCACTGCAGCACTGGCTCGAAGCTGTAAGCTTCTCCCTCCATGCCTTCTCCTTTGGTTTCCAAAAAATCATACACTAAGTTTTTATACTCAAGTCAAAATCTTTGTTTGTGGTTCTCCAGATTGACCCGCGCCATCGCTACGGCCACAACTTGCACCTCTACTACGACATCTGGTCCTCGAGTTCCAGCACAGAGCCCTTCTTCTACTGGTAATTACCTTACTTGGTCCTGCTCATCTGAAACATGTTCCTAATCCTAGGGTGGGGTGCAATTACAGGGAGGTTTGTAGTGATCCTGACAGCGCGTTCCTTGTTTTGTACTCCTTTTCAGGCTGGATATCGGAGCCGGGAAAGACGTTCATCACCAAAAGTGCCCGAGAAGCAAGCTGTATTCCCAGTTGATTATGTACCTCGGACCAGTAAGTGACATCCTCTTTTCTGTCTCAAGATACACAGCACAGACCTCAAAGTTGAATCTTGCATGTTCAAATTTCCAAGAGATTAATTGATCTGATTTGAATGTTACTCGAATCGCAGAACGAGAGGGCAGGGTATGAGGTTATTGTGGAGCAAGGGAAGCTAATGTACAGGAGAAGCGGCCTTCTCGTAGAAACCACCGAGGACTCGAAATGGATATTTGTGCTGAGCACAACTAGATCACTATACATCGGGCAGGTACTTGGAAATGTTCCATCCTTTTCTTCTCTCTATACTAGTTCAGCAGTCGTGCATGGTAATTACATTCTGTGCCATGATGAATCAGTCCTGACTGTAAATTCATCTCTTGTGAGCAGAAGAAGAAGGGTAAATTTCAGCACTCGAGTTTCCTAGCCGGGGCGGCAACAACCGCTGCCGGTAGGTTGGTTGCCAAAGATGGCATTCTTAAGGCAATATGGCCTTACAGCGGCCACTACCTCCCAACAGAAGAGAACTTCAGGGAGTTCATCAGTTTCTTGGAGGAGAACAATGTCGATCTAGCTAACGTCAAGGTAAATTTACCACTCGTGCTACAGTACTATTTTTGTATCGTCTTAATAACCACCAGGGATACCATATCTGATACGCATTTGCAATTCACTTCCAGAGGTGTTCCGTCGACGACGACGAGTACCCATCGTTCAAGAAGACCTCAGACGAGCCTACTGAAACGGAAGAACATGACGAGAAACCCACCGAGGCGGAACATGATGAGACCCTCAACAGCTCGCAAATTGAACTGCCTGAGATGGACATCATCAAGGAAGTGGTTGCCGAGGACAATGCGGAAGCGGAGGCAGCAGCGACCAAGATGGCCAGTCTCCCGTCCTTCAAATGGGCAACCGCTGCTGGCGCGCGGATCGGCTGTGTCCGCGACTACCCGGCTGATCTCCAGAGCATGGCTCTTGAGCATGTCAATCTGTCACCAAGAGTGGTGCCGTCTCCGAGCGCGAATCGGCTGCCCATCCCGTCGCCTCGGCCCAGCCCCAAGATCAGGCTGTCTCCCCGGCTGCACTACATGGGCCTTCCTACCCCCACCGGCCGCCGGCTCCCGATCCCGAGCCCGGAGATCAGGAGGCAGCAGTTCATGGGCTTTCAGACACCGGAAGTGGCTCTCACTCTCCCCAAGCACAAGGCCAAGTGATTTTTCATGTCGCGGCACCTACTACCAGGCTGCTGTTATTGAAGCTATAACAGCAGCTTTAGATAGTTATTATAGCTAGATCAGAGATACTCACAATTTTGCTTCTTATGGTTGGTTCTTTGGTTCTGTTCTGTGTCACCATTCTTTAGTATGTTCATCTTCTTATTTGACCTCAGGTGCGTCGGCTGTAGTGTAAAAGTGTAGACTACACGCTGCCTAGCCTCAACCCACAACTCTGCAAATAAGCCATGTAACTTTCCAGCTTTGTTTTCATAATAAAAGGGTTGTTTTGTTCATCATGTTGATGTGTCTGAACCATCTTTTTTGTTGCATGCATTTGCGGCAGGAATGTAGGACACTCTCTAATGTTATCCGATTGGAAGAACAAACAAAAAAAAAAACAGATTTCCTAAAATTACCTATTGCACATCTAACTGTACCACCGTTAGATGAAAGTCCTCTAAGATTCGTGCTTTCTTTTTCCAATGCGATTGCATTGTTGTTTTCGCGCGGCCTATGGGCTGGCTTGTTGCCTGCAACTGCAGATGGCATGCATACCGCGATAACTGCAGAACCGGGATGTCGGCTAGTTAAATGTCTGCCGTTCGACATGTAATTATATGACACATTTACCACACAACTGCAAGGGGTACAATGCCATGGCAACTCGGGTGGCGTTGCATTTTATTTTTGTTTTTGTTTGTCATTTCTTTCTTCCGCCCAATGAGAAATAATAATTCAAGACCCACCCCCTCCCCTTAGGGAATGTTGTTTTTTTGCTCTTTTTTTAAACCACCAGGGGCCAGTTGCATGTTGGCTTGCAACTGCCTTTGCTATAACATGTGCATATGGTGTACCTACCATGCAATTGCAGGGGCCACGACGCAACTGCAACTGGGATGGGATGTCGGTCAATTGCATGTCCAACACCCGATATGTAACTACACATGACATACATACGACACGGCTGCAAGGGGTAAAACACGACTGCAATCAGTGGTGGCGCTAGGATCGGGTCATGCCGCGGGCAAGTCTCGGGCCAAACAATGACTACAATACCAAAACAGTGTAAATATGGCTACAATGAAGGAAGGAACCCAACCTCACGACCCAGGCCATCGCCCGGGCAGCCTGCCTGGCTTCGCCCATTGAATGCAACTGATGTGGCGTTGCATATTATTTTCATTTTTTTGTCATAGTTTCTCCCACAACGCGAGAAGCAACAATCTAAGATGACCCCCCATCAAGGGCATGTTGTTCCCTCTAGGTTTTTTTACAAGCAAGCCACATGCTTGTGTATGTATTGTGAAAAGAAGCTAGATCAACAAATATTTGACTAATGGCTTGCTTTTTGTCTGATATGGAGAAAAAGCCCACGCAGTGATATTTTGCAGACAACCAACAAGCCTAAAACAAGGCCCAACCCAATTGTGTGATAAATCGTCAAGCCAACAACAACTATCACGAAGGCGATCAAAAGGGCTGGCAAGATAGGGAACGGGCCACAAACAGGGGAAGATATCATCTTCAATGTGCAATAATTATTTTTCATGTAGATGTGCTTTCCTTGTTCTCCATGCTTGATCATGCTCCAATGATCATCCCTCTTATCCATGCTAGATCCTTCACTCCTAAGCAATAAAAATATATTTGATTAGGCATCATCAAATTCTAATGAGTATTGGAAATGGTTCCAAGAAACGAAAGTACCTTATAAAATAGTTGATGTGTGTGAGCTCTAGTAATTTATCATATTTGTGTAGCAGTGGGGGCTATGAGGATAACCGTGGTAGGAATGTCCTCATGAGTAGTACAACACGACTTCAACTGATGTGGTGTTGCATTTTATTTTTATTTTTGTTTGTTCTAGTTTCTCCGACCGCACAAAAACAACAATTTAAGACATACCCCCATCGAGGGAATGTTGTTCCCTCTGGTTTTTTTACAAGTAAGGCACAAGTTTGTTTGTGTAATGCGAAAACAGGCTAGATCGACTAAAATTTGACTAATGTTGTGATATTTTGTGCATATAGAATAAAAGGAAAATCCCAACTAGTGATATATGTATATAATCAAGAAGGCTCGGCCCGATTGTATGACAAATAGTCAAGCCAACAATTGTCACTAGGGTGATCAACATATCATCTTCAGTGTGCAATATTTATTTCTCATCTAGATGTGCCTGCTTTGTCCTCCATGCTTGATCATACTCGAATGTCCATCCCTCTTGTCCATGCTAGACCCTTCACTCCTAAGCAATAAGAACATATTTGATTTGGGCAACATCATATTCTCATGAGCATTGAAAATGGTTCCAAGAAACGAAGGTACCTGGCAGTTTAGTTAATGTGTGTGAGCTCTTATCTATGTAGTAGCAGGGGCTATGAGGATAACTGTGACGCCCCGAGACCGACGCTTCAGAAGACTTCCATATTTTCGTGACCTCCGTGTGTTTTATTTGTGCTTGCTCTATTTATTTTTTTGCATCGCATCATGTCATCATGCCATCATATCATTAATCTTATAACTCTTATAATTAAATTATATGGATCTTCGATCCATTTAAATCGAGAAAAATGCACATGATGATTTTCTCTTTATAACATATATCCTCCCAATATTATTAGGGAGCTATAAAATTATATTCCAATAATTTGGAATCACCCATAAACACACTTGCAAATATTCCCCATGTCTTTTCTACTTTAAGTTTGACTTCAAAACCTTGCCCGCAATTTACTTCCCTTTTATCGAGGTTCCTTCAAAAATCGTCATCATTTTCTGGACACTTCAAAACCCAAGTCCTAGTTCAAACCATTTGAATTAAATTCAAATGAGTTTGAATTTATGTCGTCAAATCATGGCCATTTCTATTTTCTCGGAACAAGCACATTTTAGTGAGTCCGGGAAAATTTTCCGTGTGCGCAAATTCTTTCCCTAATCCCCTCTTTCTTTTTCTTCTCTTTATTTGTTTTCTGCTGACGGAAATATAAGAGAAGAGAGGCTAAGAGAGAGAGAGAGAGAGAGAGAGAGAGAGAGAGAGAGAGAGAGAGAGAGAGAGAGAGGGAGGTGGCCTGCACCGCTGGCCACTTGGGCCTCCCGCTAGGCCGGCCTGCTTCCGCGCAGCCTTTTGGCCCAAGACCACCTAAGCCTCCTAACCCTAGCTACCCCGATCCACTCTCTCTCGATCTCACCATCTCCCTCCCGTAGCGCCGCCTCTCTCCTCTCGTTCTATTTTCCCCTCGCGCCTAATCCCCTCTGCCTCGCCTTGGCGCTGCGACCGCTGCTGCCCTCCTCCCTCTCCCGTGCGCCGCCACCTACCCTGCCGGCGACCAAAGCCGCCGGAGTGCCGCCTGCCTCGCCCTCGCGTCTCCGGCCTCCTCGTCGTCCTGCCATGGACGCCGAGCTCGAAGCTCCAGCCGACCCCGCCTCCATGGCCTTTGCCGCCGCCGTCTCTCTCCTGCCTCGTCGGACCTGCTCCGTCCTCCGCCTTCTCCCTCCTCGCAGGTCCTCCGCTGCTGCAGCACCTTCACCGTCTCGCCAGCCGTCGGCCTCAAGCATGTCCCCACGCTCGCCGCCAGCGAAGGCCGTGGCCAGGGAGCCGCTTGAACTCTGTTGTTGCACCTCCGCTCATCCCTGTCGTTCGTCAGCCTCCCCTAGCTGCTTCCCCTCAATCCCGCCGCCTCCTTGCTCGGGAGAGCAAAGGCTCGATCCCGAGCAGCACCAGCGCCTGCATCCCCATCGCGCTCGAGGACAAGCCCCTCGGGCAGGAGGGCTTCTCCTGCCCGAACCCTCAAGGAGAGCTGTTGCCGTGCGCACCTCCTCCCGTCCCCAATGCCCGTCACTGCCCCGCACCTCACCCCGTGTCCAAGCCGTGTTGTCGCCGTTGCTGCACCTCCAGCCTCCTGTCTTGCTTCTTTTTGGACCAGCAAGAACGTCGCCAAGAACTGTACGCGGACGCATCGTCGCCGGGATTTTCGCCAAGTACCTCTATGTGCGGACTCGCCAAGTACACGACTCGGATGCGCCAAGTTTGACTATGAACGGCTACACGTCCGACCCCGTATTCGAACCTCAAGCGTCAAGTTCCACTACCGTTGTCGCGAATCCGACAAGACCAAGTGTATGACTATGCCCAGCGATGCAACTGAAGGAAATATGCCCTAGAGGCAATAATAAAGTTATTATTTATTTTCTTATATCATGATAAAAGTTTATTATTCATGCTAGAATTGTATTAACCGGAAACATAATACATGTGTGAATACATAGACAAACAGAGTGTCACTAGTATGCTTCTACTTAATTAGCTCGTTAATCAAAGATAGTTATGTTTCCTAACCATGGATAAAGAGTTGTTATTTGATTAACGGGATCACATCATTAGTTGAATGATCTGATTGACATGACCCATTCCATTAGCTTAGCACCCGATCGTTTAGTATGTTGCTATTGCTTTCTTCATGACTTATACATGTTCCTATGACTATGAGATTATGCAACTCCCGTTTGCCAGAGGAACACTTTGTGTGCTACCAAACGTCACAACGTAACTGGATGATTATAAAGGAGCTCTACAGGTGTCTCCAAAGGTACATGTTGGGTTGGCGTATTTCGAGATTAGGATTTGTCACTCCAATTGTCGGAGAGGTATCTCTGGGCCCTCTCGGTAATGCACATCACTTAAGCCTTGCAAGCATTACAACTAATGAGTTAGTTGCGGGATGATGTATTACAGAACGAGTAAAGAGACTTGCCGGTAACGAGATTGAACTAGGTATAGGATACCGACGATCGAATCTCGGGCAAGTAACATACCGATGACAAAGGGAACAACATATGTTGTTATGCGGTCTGACCGATAAAAGATCTTCGTAGAATATGTAGGAGCCAATATGAGCATCCAGGTTCCGCTATTGGTTATTGACCGGAGACGTGTCTCGGTCATGTCTACATTGTTCTCGAACTCGTAGGGTCCGCACGCTTAAGGTTACGATGACAGTTATATTATGAGTTTATGCATTTTGATGTACCGAAGGTTGTTCGGAGTCCCGGATGTGATCACGGACATGACGAGGAGTCTCAAAATGGTCGAGACATAAAGATTGATATATTGGAAGCCTATGTTTGGATATCGGAAGTGTTCCGGGTGAAATCGGGATTTTACTGGAGTACCGGGAGGTTACCGGAACCCCCCGGGAGGTATATGGGCCTTAGTGGGCCTTAGTGGAAGAGAGGAGAGGTGGCCAGAGATGGGCCGCGCGCCCCTCCCCCCCTTGGTCCGAATTGGACAAGGAGAGGGGGCCGGCCCCCTTCCTCCTCTCTCTCCTCTTCCCC
>NC_041384.1:372387243-372389264 GCF_002162155.2 Triticum dicoccoides | reverse complement strand
AGGGGGGAGTCCTACTCCCAGAAGGAGTAGGACTCCTCCTGGCGCGCCACACCTTGGCCGGCCGGCCCCCCTTCCTTGAACCTTTATATACGGAGGCAGGGGCACCCCTAGAGAGACAAGTTGATCCACGTGATCATATTCTTAGCCGTGTGCGGTGCCCCCTTCCACCATAGTCCTCGATAATATTGTAGCGGTGCTTAGGCGAAGCCCTACGACGGTAGTACATCAAGATCGTCACCACGCCATCGTGCTGACGGAACTCTTCCCCGACACTTTGCTGGATCGGAGTCCGGGGATCATCATCGAGCTGAACGTGTGCTAGAACTCGGAGGTGTCGTAGTTTCGGTGCTTGATCGGTCGGGCCGTGGAGACGTACGACTACATCAACCAAACGCTTCCGTTGTCGATCTACAAGGGTACGTAGATCATACTCTCCCCTCTCGTTGCTATGCATCACCATGATCTTGCGTGCGCGTAGGAATTTTTTTGAAATTACTACGAAACACAACAGCAACAAGTACCTCTACCCTCGACCCTCGAAGGCACCGTGGACGTCAAGTTCCTCGCCATGTACCACTACCGTCATTGAAGGCCATTGAGTGAACCACTACCATCGGCGTGTACGACTACTTTGTGAACGTGTACCCGATGACCCCGGAGACCTATGTTGCGCCAAGTACCCCCTGTTGACCCGAACATCTACAGGAAAACGTGTACCACTACCGTCGAGGACTGATAGTACCACTACTTCTATTATCGCCACGGAACAACTACTTCCACTTCCCTCGATGAACTCGAACCGCCCCGGAAATGCATGCTTCAAAGGTATAACCCCGAGACGACGCCCGCGAATGAATGCATTGTTAAACATATATTGTGCAGGTTGTTGGCGTGGCCTTGAGGTCCACGGCATAGTAGTTAGGAGGTTTATCTTTTTCATGTTTATGTCTCTTATCTCATAAAACCCTCCTGTAATATCTCTGGTGGTTAGCCTCGACGCTGCCATCTCCTGTACCGATCACCTCAATCAATATATATATTGCGGGTCTCCATGTATGGAGATTGAGACGCTTCCATAATTTCCACATGGTATCAGAGCAGGCCTCTTCCACGACATCTAGCTCATCTTCCTCCATCTGTTCCCTCCCCAGAACCATCACGCCGCAATCATGTCCACCTCCTCCGCAGTCCCTTCCTCTGGCCTCAACTACAACACGTCAGAACCTCTTAGCCGGACGAACTATGTTCTCTGGCGAGCCCAAGCACGATCCCAGATATTGGGCGCCGCCTTGTTTGGCTATATAGATCGGACTACAAAGGAGCCTCCAAGAACAATCATCAGCAAAGATAAAGATGGCAAAGATTAGGTAGTTTCCAACCCTAATCATAATCCTTGGCTCGTTCAAGATCAGCAAATCGTAGCATACCTCCTCTGAAACCTGTCCAAGGAGGTGCTTGTTCAAGTAGCCTCGCTTGAATCATCACATGCGATTTGGACCGCGTTAGCAAACATGTTTTCTGCGGTCTCTCTGTCTCGTGTCAATAACATCAGGTCGGCCCTCACGAACGCCCAGAAGGGGTCACAGTCGGCCTCCACCTTCTTCGGGCAGATGCGTGCTCTCTCCGACAAGCTTGCGGCGGCAGGAAAACCGATCGGGGAGGACGAACTCATCTCTTTCATCGTCGCCGGGCTTGATATGGAGTATCAGCCCATCATCTCTACACTCGACGTCTGCACCGAGCCCATCACCGTCGACGCACTCTTCTCGATGGTGGAAAACTTCGATCAACGCGCTGAGATGTTCAGCGGCGCTGGTGGCTTCAAGTCATCAGTGAACGCTACTTACCGGGGTCGATCGAGTGGCGGCAGAGGCGGCTACCGCAACCAGAAGCAAGGTGGTCACGGCGGCGGCTACTCTGGTGGTGGCGGCCAAAACCCTAGCAGTGGCTATCCTGGCACGGGTAGCGGCGGCTACAACAACCATGGCAACGGCGGCGGCCAAGGCAGCGGCTACCGTGGC
>NC_041384.1:372331107-372386999 GCF_002162155.2 Triticum dicoccoides | reverse complement strand
GGGGGCTACTACAACAACAATGGCCCTCCACGCCACTACTACAACAACAACCAAGGGGGCCGCTTCGTCGGGTATGAGGAGTATGAAAACAAATGCCAGATCTGTAAGAAAACTAACCATATTGCAAAAGAATGTAAGTGGCGCTATGCAGAGGATAATTCCAGGAAAAGGTGTGTTGCAGCTGCGGTGGATGCCTCATACGGAGTTGACTCCAACTAGTATCTTGACTCTGGCTCGAATGAGAACATCACCTCTGAACTTGAAAAGATGACCATGCACGAGAAGTATCACGGCCAAGATCATGTCCACACCACTGAAAATGGTCCAGGTATGATGATTAGTCATGTTGGAGAGTCTATTATTCAAACCCCACACCGTGATATTCTTGTAGATGATGTATGTACTTCACATTCCCAATGCATCCAAAAATCTTTTGTCCGTACATTGCATTACTCTTGATAATGGTGTTTTCATCGAGTTTCATCCCTTCTTCTTTTTGATCAAGGATCAGGTCACGAGGAGGGTGCTTTATCGCGGTAGATGTGTGCAAGGCCTCTACCCATTGATCCCCAAAATTTCCAAGATCAATAAGCAAGCCTATGGAGTCTTCAAAGTGTCTTCAGAACGATGGCATAATCGTTTAGGCCACCCATCTTTTTCCATTGTTTATAAGATTCTTAGCAAAAATAAGCTTGCTTTTGTTGATGAGCATGATCGTGAAACTATTTGTGACTCTTGCCAAAGAGCAAAAAGTCACCAGTTACCATATCCTATATCCACAAGTGTGTCCACAAAACCCTTGAAACTTGTGTTTTCAGACGTTTGGGGACCGGCCCCCTCCTCTGTTGGTCGCCATACCTATTACATGAGCTTCATTGATGATTTGAGCAAGTATACCTGGATATACGTTCTTAAAAAACGCTCCGATGTTTTTCAAGTCTTCCTTAACTTTCAGGCTTTGGTAGAACGACAGTTTGATTGCAAAATACTTGCTATGCAGTCAGACTGGGGAGGTGAGTACAAAAAACTCAACTCCTTCTTCCAACGTATAGGAATCTCTCATCATATTTCTTGCCCTCACGCTCACCAACAAAACAGTTCAGCAGAGCGCAAGCACAGGCACATTGTTGATATTGGCCTCTCCCTTCTTGTTGCTGCCTCTATGCCACTAAAGTTTTGGGATGAGGCTTTTCTCACAGAAGTACACCTCATAAATATTTTTCCTAGCCGTGTCATCAATCACGAAACACCCACTGAACGTCTTCTTCACACCAAACCCAACTATTCACATCTTTGAGTGTTTGGCTGCGCATGTTGGCCAAATCTCCGTCCCTATAACAACAAGAAGCTCATGTTTCGTTTGACCCAATGTGTGTTTATAGGCTACAGTGCACAGCACAAAGGCGTCAAGTGTCTTGACGTAGCCACAGGACGTGTGTATATCTCTCGAGATGTAGTCTTTGATGAAACGGTTTTTCCCTTTGCCAAACTCCACCCAAATGCCGGCGCATTGCTTCGCAAAGAAATTCTTCTCTTGCCCTCATCTTTATCTGGCGCTGATCATGGGGGAGAGAATAATAGTACTAATCAACTTGCATCTAATCATCATATTATGCCTGAGATTACTGCTGCAGAAATCAGTTCAAATGGTGAAAATCCGAGGCAAAACGGGCAAGATTTCATGTGCCCCCAGCTGGAGACACGGACGCGCACCGAGGAGGATCTGCCTCGGGATCCTCATGACAGGAGGCAATATCCCCTCCGGGATCTGGGCAGACAGGGCGGACAGCACCTGGTCGCACCTCAGGCCTCGAGCGTGCGCCAGGTCGCGAAAGCGACGTCGCTGCCCCGCACCAATCGGCTGATGACGCGTGGCGGGAGGACACTCACGCGGTCAGGCCTCGCTCGCCTGATTGGCTCGCGCTGGATTCGTTTGGGCCTGCCACCTCCGACCGGCTGCTTGTGCCAGACTCGCCCGGGCCCTCGCCTGGGCCCGCCACCTCGCCTCAGTCACGGTCGCCAGCAGGCGCGACAAAATCCCCCTCGGAATTGCTGCGGTCGTGGTCGCCAGCAGCAGCGACCGAATCCTCCTCGGGATCTGGTTCGCCAGCGCCTGACACAGACGATGGATCTCCTGTGGCTCCGCCTCCTGGGGCTTCTCCTGTGGCGCCGCGCACAAGGCTACAGAAGGGAGTAACTACTCGTTTAAATTACAAAATTTTCTCTAAGATTGGTATGTCTTGCACAACTGGTGAGCCTAACAGTTTAATGACAGCACTTGATGATCCGAGGTGGAAGGCAGCCATGGAAGATGAAATCATGGCATTGCGAAAAAATAAAACATGGCACCTAGTGCCCCCACGACCAGGCAAAAATCTGATTGATTGTAAGTGGGTCTATAGAATCAAGAAAAAATCTGATGGTACCATAGACAGATACAAGGCAAGACTTGTAGCAAAGGGATTCAAGCAAAGGTATGGCATAGATTATGAGGATACATTTAGTCCTGTTGTTAAAGCTGCAACAATCTGTCTTGTATTATCAATAGCTGTGTCCAGGTGATGGAGTCTGAGACAGCTAGATGTCCAGAACGCGTTCCTTCATGGTGTTCTGGAAGAGGAAGTGTACATGAAACAGCCTCCTGGGTTTGAGGATAAAAGTGCACCATCATATGTCTGCAAGCTTGATAAAGCTCTGTATGGTTTGAAACAGGCACCCAGGGCATGGTATTCACGGTTAAGTATGAAACTCCAGTCACTTGGCTTTGTTCCATCAAAGTCTGACACCTCTCTGTTCATTTATAACAAGCATAGAACATCCATATTTGTTTTGATATATGTTGATGATATCATTGTCACTAGCTCTTTTGATGGAGCCGTGATAGCACTGCTTAAGGATTTAGGCTCTGAGTTTGCTCTCAAGGATTTGGGAGATCTGCATTTTTATTGGGTCAAGAAATATAGCAATGGTATTCATCTATCTCAAGCAAAGTATGCCATTGAACTGCTAAGTAGAATTGGTATGTAGAATTGTAAATCTTCACCAACACCCTTGTCTAGTTCAGAACCCTTGTCCTTGAGAAGGAGAACCGTTGCACCAAGAGGACATCACTGGTTACAGAAGTCTAGTTGGTGGACTTCAGTACTTGACTCTTACTCGACCTGACATCTCTTTTGCAGTTAATAAGGTGTGTCAGTATCTTCATGCACCTACCACAGCACACTAGACAGCTGCAAAATGAATTCTCGGGTATATAAGCAACACTATACACTTGGGTCTCACATTCAGCAAGTCACCTTCCACACTTGCTAGTGCATTCTCAGATGCAGACTGGGCTGGTTGTTTGGATGATAGAAGGTCAACATGTGGTTTTGCCATTTTCTATGGATCTAACTTAATATCATGGTATGCAAGAAAGCAAGCCATTATTTCTAGGTCAAGTACAGAAGAAGAATATAAAGCACTAGCAAATGCAACCGCAGAAATCATTTGGGTTCAATCCATGCTCAGAGAACTTGGGGTAATTCAGACTCAGCCATCGTTCTTATGGTGTGATAACCTTGGTGCCACGTAGTTGTCTGCAAATCCAGTTTTTCATGCCAGAACAAAGCACATTGAAATAGATTTTCATTTTGTGAGAGAACGTGTTGCCAACAAACAGCTTGACATCAGATTTATACCATCCAAAAATCAGCTTGCAGATGGATTCACTAAAGCTTTGCCAGTCAGAAGTTTTGAAGAATTTAAATGTAATCTCAAGTTGTCATAGTTGTGATTATGGGGGAGTGTTAAACATATATTGTGCAGGTTGTTGGCGTGGCCTTGAGGTCCACGACATAGTAGTTAGGAGGTTTATCTTTTTCATGTTTATCTCTCTTATCTCCTAAAACCCTCCTGTAATATCTCTGGTGGTTAGCCTCGACGCTGCCATCTCCTGTACCGATCCCCTCAATCAATATATATATATATATATATACTGCGAGTCTCCATGTATGGAGATTGAGACTCTTCCATAATTTCCACATGCATGTTGTATGAGATGCACCCTTGTTTGCCTCGAGTTCGAACTGTCGGTGTGATACGTCTCCAACGTATCTATAATTTTTTATTGATCCATGCTATATTATATACTGTTTTGGACATTATTGGGCTTTATTTTCCACTTCTATATTATTTTTGGGACTAACCTTTTAACCGGAGGCCCAGCCCGGAATTGCTGGTTTTTTTTGTCTGTTTTAAGGTTTCGAAGAAAAGGAATATCAAACAGAGTCCAAACGGAATGAAACCATCGGGAACGTGATTTTCTCAATGAACAAGACCCAGGAGACTTGGACCCTACGTCAAGACACAAAAGAGGAGGCCACAAGGTAGGGGGCGCGCCTACCCCCCCCCCCAGACGTGCCCTCCACCCTCGTGGGCCCCCTATTGCTCCACCGACGTACTCCTTCCTCCTATATATACATATATACCTACGTACCCCCCAAACAATCAGATACGAAGCCAAAAACCTAATTCCACCGCCGCAACTTTTTGTATCCACGAGATCCCATCTTGGGGCCTGTTTCGGAGCTCCGCCGGAGGGGGCATCGATCACGGAGGGCTTCTACATCAACACCATAGCCCCTCCGATGAAGTGTGAGTAGTTTACCTCAGACCTACGGGTCCATAGTTATTAGCTAGATGGCTTCTTCTCTCTTTTTGGATCTCAATACAATGTTCTCCCCCTCTCTTGTGGAGAACTATTCGATGTAATCTTCTTTTTGCGGTGTGTTTGTTGAGACCGATGAATTGTGGGTTTATGATCAAGTCTATCTATGAACAATATTTGAATCTTCTCCGAATTATTTTATGTATGATTGGTTATCTTTGCAAGTCTCTTCGAATTATCAGTTTGGTTTGGTCTACTAGATTGATCTTTCTTGCAATGGGAGAAGTGCTTAGCTTTGGGTTCAATCTTGCGGTGTCCTTTCCCAGTGACAGTAGGGGCAGCAAGGCACGTATTGTATTGTTGCCATCGAGGATAACAAGATGGATTTTTCATCATATTGCATGAGTTTACCCCTCTACATCATGTCATCTTGCTTAAGGCGTTACTCTGTTTTTAACTTAATACTCTAGATGCATGCTGGATAGCGGTCGATGAGTGGAGTAATAGTAGTCGATGCAGGCAGGAGTCGGTCTACTTGTCTCAAACGTGATGCCTATATACATGATCATACCTAGATATTCTCATAACTATGCTCAATTATGTCAATTTCTCAACAGTAATTTGTTCACCCACCGTAGAATACTTATGCTCTCGAGAGAAGCCACTAGTGAAACCTATGGCCCCCGGGTCTATCTTTATTATATTAATCTCCTACTACTTAGTTATTTCCTTTGCTTTTTACTTTGCCTTTATTTTACTTTGCATCTTTATCACAAAAATACCAAAAATATTATCTTATCATATCTATCAGATCTCACTCTCGTAAGCGGCCGTGTAGGGATTGACAACTCCTATTCGCGTTGGTTGCGAGGATTTATTTGTTTTGTGCAGGTACGAGGGACTCGCGCATAGCCTCCTACTGGATTGATATCTTGGTTCTCAAAAACTGAGGGAAATACTTATGCTACTTTGCTGCATCATCCCTTCCTCTTAGGGGAAAACCAACGCAGTGCTCAAGAGGTAGCAAGAAGGATTTCTGGCGCCGTTGTCGGGGAGGTCTACACAAAAGTCAACATATCAAGTACCCATCACATACCCTTATCTCCCGCATTACATTATTTGCCATTTGCCTCTCGTTTTCCTCTCCCCACTTCACCCTTGCCGTTTTATTCGCCCTCTCTCTCTTTATCCTCCATCTCTTTCTCTATTTGCCTCTTTTTGCCCGCTTATTTTTTGTTTGGTTGTGTGTTAGTTTGCCTGCTTGTCACGATGGCTCAAGATAATACTAAATTATGTGACTTCACCAATACCAACAACAATGATTTTATTAGCACTCCGATTGCTCCTCTTACCGATGCTGAATCTTGTGAAATTAATACTGCTTTGCTGAATCTTGTCATGAAAAAGCCGTTTTCCGGCCTTCCTAGTGAAGATGCCGCTGCCCATCTAAATAGCTTCGTAGATTTGTGTGATATGCAAAAGAAGAAAGATGTCGATAATGATATTGTTAAATTGAAGCTATTTCCTTTTTCACTTAGAGATCGTGCTAAAGCTTGGTTTTCGTCTTTGCCTAAAAATAGTATTGATTCATGGAATAAGTGCAAAGATGCTTTTATCTCTAAGTATTTTCCTCCCGCTAAGATCATCTCTTTTAGAAATGATATTATGAATTTTAAGCAACTTGATCATGAACATGTTTCACAAGCTTGGGAGAGGATGAAATTAATGATACGTAATTGCCCTACTCATGGTATGAATTTGTGGATGATTATACAAAAAAAAATTGTGCCGGATTGAATTTTGCTTCTAGAAATCTTTTAGATTCGGCCGCGGGAGGCACTTCTATTGAAATCACTTTAGGAGAAGCTACTAAACTCCTAGATAATATTATGGTTAATTATTCTCAATGGCATACTGAAAGATCTACTAATAAAAAGGTGCATGCGATAGAAGAAATTAATGTTTTGAGTGGAAAGATGGATCAACTTATGAAATTATCTGCTAATAAGAGTGTTCCTTCTGATCCTAATGATATTCCCTTGTCTACTTTGATTGAGAATAATAATGAATCTATGGATGTGAATTTTGTTGGTAGAAACAATTTTGGTAACAACGCGTATAGAGGAAATTTTAATCCTAGGCCTTATCCTAGTAATCTCTCTAATAATTATGGTAATTCCTACAACGATTCCTATGGAAATTATAATAAGATGCCCTCTGATTTTGAATCTAATATTAAAGAATTGATTACTTTGCAAAAGAATTTTAATGCTTTGATTGAAGAAAAATTGCTTAAGATTGATGAGTTGGCTAGGAACGTTGATAGAATTTCTCTTGATGTTGATTCTTTGAAACTTAGATCTATTCCACCTAAGCATGATATCAATGAGTCTCTCAAAGCCATGAGAATTTCCATTGATGAGTGCAAAGAAAGAACTGCTAGGATGCGTGCTAAGAAAGATGCCTTTATAAGAGCGTGTTCTCCTAGTTCCTATGAAAATAATGATGAAGATCTAAAAGTTATTGATGTGTCCCCTATTAAATCTTTGTTTTGCAATATGAATCTTGATAATGATGGGACTGAATATGATCCACCTTTACCTAGAAGGCGTTCCAAGAATTCGGAATTTTTTGATCTTGATGCTAAAATTGATAAAAGTGGGATTGAAGAAATTAAAACCCTAGATGTTGCTAAACCCACTATTATGGATTTCAAGGAATTTAACTATGAAAATTGCTCTTTGATTGATTGTATTTCCTTGTTGCAATCCGTGCTAAATTATCCTCATGCTTATAGTCAAAATAAAGCGTTTACTAAACATATCGTTGATGCCTTGATGCAATCTTATGAAGAAAAACTTGAATTGGAAGTTTCTATCCCTAGAAAGTTTTATGATGAGTGGGAACCAACTATTAAAATTAAAATTAAAGATCATGAATGTTATGCTTTATGTGATTTGGGTGCTAGTGTTTCCACGATTCCAAAGACTTTGTGGGATTTGTTAGGTTTCTGTGATTTTGATGATTGCTCTTTAAACTTGCAACTTGCGGATTCCACTATTAAGAAACCTATTGAAAGAATTAATTATGTTCTTATTGTTGAAAATAGGAATTATGTGCCCGTAGATTTTATTGTTCTTGACATAGATTTCAATCCTTCATGTCCTATTATTCTTGGTAGACCTTTCCTTAGAACGATTGGTGCAATTATTGATATGAAGGAAGGAAATATTAGATTCCAATTTCCATTAAGGAAAGGCATGGAACAATTTCCTAGAAAGAAAATTAAATTACCTTATGAATCTATTATGAGAGCCACTTATGGATTGCCTACCAAAGATGGCAATACCTAGATCTATCCTTGCTTGTTATGCCTAGCTATGGGCGTTAAACGATAGCGCTTGTTGGGAGAAAACCCAATTTTATTTTTATTCCTTGCTTTTTGCTCCTATTTAGTAATAAATAATTTATCTAACCTCCTTTTTGGTTGTGTTTGTTGTGTTTAATTAGTGTTTGTGCCAAGTAGAACCGTTGGGAAGACTTGGGGAAAGTCTTGTTACACTTGCTGTAAAAAGCAGAAACTTTAGCACTCACGAGAACTACTGCCATTTTTATTTGGAAAGTGATATTTAGTTAATTCTTTTTTCAGATGATTAATAGATAAATTACTCACGTACAGAAATTTATTTTAGAATTTTTGGGGTTCCAGTTCTTGCGCTAGCTACAGATTACTACAGACTGTTCTGTTTTTGACAGATTCTGTTTTTCGTGTGTTGTTTGCTTATTTTGATGAATCTATGGCTAGTAAAATAGTTAATAAACCGTAGAGAAGTTGGAATACAGTAGGTATAACACTAATATAAATAAAGAATGAGTTCATTACAGTACCTTGAAGTGGTCTTTTGTTTTCTTTCGCTGACGGAGCTCACGAGATTTTCTACTTTAAGTTTTGTGTTGTGAAGTTTTCAAGTTTTGGGTAAAGATTTGATGGATTATGGAACAAGGAGCAGCAAGAGCCTAAGCTTGGGGATGCCCATGGAACCCCCAAGATAATCTAAGGACACCTAAAAGCCAAAGCTTGGGATGCCCCGGAAGGCATCCCCTCTTTCGTCTACTTCTATCGGTAACTTTACTTGGAGCTATATTTTTATTGGCCACATGATATGTGTTTTGCTTGGAGCGTCTTGTATGATTTGAGTCTTTACTTTTTAGTTTACCATAATCATCCTTGCTGTACAAACCTTTTGAGAGAGCCATACATGATTTGGAATTTGTTAGAATACTCTATATGCTTCGCTTATATCTTTTGAGTTATGTAGTTTTGCTCTAGTACTTCACTTATATCTTTTAGATCACGGTGGTGGATTTGTTTTATAGAAACTATTGATCTTGCTTCACTTAGATTATTTTGAGAGTCTTAAATAGCATGGTAATTTGCTTAAAATCCTAATATGCTTGGTATACAAGATTAATAATAAAACTTTCGTATGAGTGTGTTGAATACTATTAGAAGTTTGATGCTTGATAATTGTTTTGAGATATGAAGATGGTGGTATTAAAGTTGTGATAGTTGAGTAGTTGTGAATTTGAAGAATACTTGAGTTAAAGTTTGTGATTCCCGTAGCATGCACGTATGGTGAACCGTTATCTGATGAAGTCAGAGCATAATTTATTTTTTGATTGTCTTTCTTATGAGTGGCGGTCGAGGACGAGCGATGATCTTTTTCTACCAATCTATCCCCCTAGGAGCATGCGCGTAATACTTTGCTTTGATAACTTGTAGATTTTTGCAATAAGTATATGAGTTCTTTATGACTAATGTTGAGTCCATGGATTATACGCACTTTTCTCACCCTTCCATCTTTGCTAGCCTCTCTAATACCGCGCACCTTTCGCCGGTATCATACACCCACCATATACCTTTCTCAAAACAGCCACCATACCTACCTTTTATGGCATTTCCATAGCCATTCTGAGATATATTGCCATGCAACTTTCCACCGTTCCGTTTATTATGACACACTCCATCATTGTCATATTGCTTAGCATGATCATGTAATCGACATCATATTTGTGGCAAAGCCACCGTTCATAATTCTTTCATACAGGTCACTCATGAGTCATTGCATATCTCGGTACACCGCGGGAGGCATTCATATAGAGTCATATTTCGTTCTAAGTATCGAGTTGTAATTGTTGAGTTGTAAGAAAAATAAAAGTGTGATGATCATCATTATTAGAGCATTGTCCCAGTGAGGAAAGGATGATGGAGACTATGATTCCCCCACAAGTTGGGATGAGACTCCGGACGAAAATAAATAAATAGAAGAGGCCAAAGAAGCCCAAATAAAAAAGGAGAGAAAAGAGGCCATAAAAAAAGAGAAGGCCCAAATAAAAAAATGAGAGAGAAGGGGCAATGCTACTATCCTTTTACCACACTTGTGCTTCAAAGTAGCACCATGATCTTCATGATAGAGAGTCTCATATGTTGTCACTTTCATATACTAGTGGGAATTTTTTATTATAGAACTTGGCTTGTATATTTCAATGATGGGCTTCCTCAAAATGCCCTAGGTATTCATGAGCAAGCAAGTTGGATGCACACCCACTTAGTTTCTTTTGTTGAGCTTTCATATACTTATAGCTCTAGTGCATCCGTTGCATGGCAATCCCTACTCACTCACATTGATATCTATTGATGGGCATCTCCATATCCCGTTGATACGCCTAGTTGATGTGAGACTATCTTCTCCCTTTTTGTATTCTCCACAACCACCATTCTATTCCACCTATAAGTGCTATGTCCATGGCTCACGCTCATGTATTGCGTGAAGATTGAAAAATTTAGAGAACACCAAAAGTATGAAACAATTGCTTGGCTTGTCATCGGGGTTGTGCATGATTTAAATATTTTGTGTGGTGAAGATGAAGCATAGCCAGACTATATGATTTTGTAGGGATAACTTTCTTTGGCCATGCTATTTTGAGAAGACATAATTGCTTTATTTGTATGCTTGAAGTATTATTATTTTTATGTCAATATTAAAATTTTGTATTGAATCTTTCTGATCTGAATATTCATACCACAATTAATAAGAATTACATTAAAATTATGACAAGTAGCACTCCGCATCAAAAAAATTGTTTTTATCATTTACCTACTCGAGGACGAGCAGGAATTAAGCTTGGGGATGCTTGATACGTCTCCAACGTATCTATAATTTTTGATTGCTCCATGCTATATTATCAATGTTTTGGACATTATTGGGCTTTATTTTCCACTTTTATATTATTTTTGGGACTAACCTATTAACCGGAGGCCTATCCCAGAATTGTTGTTTTTTGCCTGTTTTAAGGTTTCAAAGATAAAAGGAATATCAAACGGAGTCCAAATGAATGAAACCTTCGGGACGTGATTTTCTCAATGAACAAGACCCAGGAGACTTCGAACCTACGTCAAGACACAAAAGAGGAGGCCACGAGGTAGGGGACGTGCCTACCCCCCCCCCCCAGGCACGCCCTCCACCCTCGTGGGCCCCCTATTGCTCCACCAACATACTCCTTCCTCCTATATATACCTACGTACCCCCCAAACGATTAGATATGGAGCCAAAAACCTAATTCCACCGCTGCAACTTTCTGTATCCACGAGATCCCATCTTGGGGCCTGTTTCGAAGCTCCGCCGGAGGGGGCATCGATCACGGAGGGCTTCTACATCAACACCATAGCCCCTCCGATGAAGTGTGAGTAGTTTACCTCAGATCTACGGGTCCATAGTTATTAGCTAGATGGCTTCTTCTCTCTTTTTGGATCTCAATACAATGTTCTCCCCCTCTCTTGTGGAGAACTATTCGATGTAATCTTCTTTTTGCGGTGTGTTTGTTGAGACCGATGAATTGTGGGTTTATGATCAAGTCTATCTATGAACAATATTTGAATCTTCTCTGAATTCTTTTATGTATGATTGGTTATCTTTGCAAGTCTCTTCGAATTATCAGTTTGGTTTGGCCTACTAGATTGATCTTTCTTGCAATGGGAGAAGTGCTTAGCTTTGGGTTCAATCTTGCGGTGTCCTTTCCCAGTGACAGTAGGGGCAGCAAGGAACGCATTGTATTGTTGCCATCGAGGATAACAAGATGGGGTTTTTATCATATTGCATGAGTTTATCCCTCTACATCATGTCATCTTGCTTAAGGCGTTACTCTGTTTTTAACTTAATACTCTAGATGCATGCTGGATAGCGGTCGATGAGTGGAGTAATAGTAGTAGATGCGGGCAGGAGTCGGTCTACTTGTCTCGGACGTGATGCCTATATACATGATCATATCTAGATATTCTCATAACTATGCTCAATTCTGTCAATTGCTCAACAGTAATTTGTTCACCCACCGTAGAATACTTATGCTCTTGAGAGAAGCCACTAGTGAAACCTATGGCCCCCGGGTCTATCTTTATCATATTAATCTCCTACTACTTAGTTATTTCCTTTGCTTTTTTACTTTGCCTTTATTTTACTTTGCACGTTTATCACAAAAATACCAAAAATATTATCTTATCATATCTATCAGATCTCATTCTCGTAAGTGGCCCTGTAGGGATTGACAACCCCTATTTGCGTTGGTTGCGAGGATTTATTTGTTTTGTGCAGGTACGAGGGACTCGCGCGTAGCCTCCTACTAGATTGATACCTTGGTTCTCAAAAACTGAGGGAAATACTTACGCTACTTTGCTGCATCACCCCTTCCTCTTTGGGGAAAACCAACGCAGTGCTCAAGAGGTAGCACGGTGCACGTCGCCCCTCTTTTGCCTTGCCACCGACATGTGGGAACCCAGTAACCGGGAGCATCCCATCGTTCATCGCATGACACACTATCGTCACACTTTCTTCTGCACCGGTATCTCAGTTGAGCTACCGGAACCGATATGTTGTCATGGCATCATTTTCGTTATGGCCGCCATGTCACCCCTTTCTTTCCGTCATGGCGACCAAATGCTTCATATCATGGTCATGTCAAATTTTAACAAAATTGCATAAAACTTGCACATGTCACCCGCATCATGATAATAACATTTAAAATGTTTAAAATTGTTGTTTGCATCAATTGCTAAATGCACATGGGGTTTTTCCGGAATTATTGCTGTTGTTTCTAGTCTCATTTAAACTTGCCTAAATAGTTAGTTTATTTATGCTTCACCTCTTGCCACGTTTAACAACATTTAATATTGTTGAGTACATAACCGAGAGAGAACTAAATAAGTCATGTGGTGTTTCATCAATATGCAATTCGTTGCATATTGAGCTCCACTTAATTTGTAGTATTGTTTGTTGCACTTTGCCATGACTCTTTAAACCGGACATGCATCATACTTGATTGTGCATCATGCCATGTTTATGCTTGGTTGTTTACTATGTTGTTTGCTCCTTTCTGGTGTTGCTTCTTCTTGTGAGTTCTGGTAACGTCGCGTGTGTGAGGATTCGTTCGACTACGTCCGCTTGTATTTTTCATGGACTCGTTCTTCTTCCTTGCGGGATCTGGCAAGATGACCATACCCTCGAAATCACTTTTACCTTTGCTTGCTAGTTGTTCGTTCTATCGCTATGTCGCGCTACCTACCACTTGTTATATCATGCCTCCCATATTGCCATGTCAAGCCTCTAACCCACCTTCCTAGCAAACCGTTGTTTGGCTATGTTACCGCTTTTGCTCAGCCCCTCTTATAGCGTTGCTAGTTGCAGGTGAAGTTGAAGTTTGTTCCATGTTGGAACATGGATATGTTAGGATATCACAATATATCTTATTTAATTAATGCATCTATATACTTGATAAAGGGTTGAAGGCTCGTCCTTATGCCTGGTGTTTTGTTCCACTCTTCTCGCCTTAGTTTCCGTCATAGCGGTGTTATGTTCCTTGATTTTGCGTTTCTTACGCGGTTGGGTGTTATGGGAACCCCTTGACAGTTCGCTTTGAATAAAACTCCTCCAGCAAGGCCCAACCTTGGTTTTAACATTTGCCACCTAAGCCTTTTCCCTTGGGTTCCGCGGACTCAAGGGTCATCTTTATTTAAACCCCCGGGCCAGTGCTTCTTTGAGTGTTGGTCCAAACTAGAGCACCGTGCGGGACCGTCCCTTGGCAACTTGGGTTATGTTGGTACTTGTACGCTTAGCTTATCCGGTGTGCCATGAGAACGAGATATATGCAGCTCCTATCGGGATTTGTCGGCACAGTCGGGTGGTCTTGCTGGTCTTGTTTTACCATTGTCGAAGTGTCTTGTAATCGGGATTCTGAGACTGATCGGGTCTTTCCAGGAGAAGGAATATCCTTCGTTGACCGTGAGAGCTTGTGATGGGCTAAGTTGGGACATCCCTGCAGGGTATAAACTTTCGAGAGTCATGCCCGCGGTTATGTGGCAGATGGGAATTTGTTAATATTCAGTTGTAGAGAACTTGACACTTGACTTAATTAAAATGCATCAACCGCATGTGTAACCGTGATGGTTTCTTCTCGGCGGAGTCCGAGAAGTGGACACGGTCTTGTGTTATGCTTGAACGTAAGTAGTTTCAGGATCACTTCTTGATCACTTCTAGCTTCTCGACCGTTGCGTTGCTTTTCTTCTCGCTCTTATTTGCGTATATTAGCCACCATATATGCTTAGTGCTTACTGCAACTCCACCTCATCACCTTCTCCTACCCATAAGGTTAAATAGTCTTGATCTCGCGGGTGTGAGATTCCTGAGTCCTCGTGACTCACGGATACTTCCAAACAGTTGCAGGTGCCGAGGATACCAGTGCAAGGGGTGCTTCCGAGTTCAAGTGGGAGCTCGATAAAGATCTTGATCGTTGTGTTGTTCCTTTTCCGGTTGATCAGTAGTGGAGCCTAGTTGGGACGATCGGGGATCTAGCATTTGGGGTTGTCTTCATTTATTTTGGTTCCGTAGTCAAACCTTGATTGTACTCTGGATGATGTATGTTTACTTGTTAATTGTGTGAAGTGGCGATTGTAATGCAACTTTTTATTCCTTTCTTATTCAGTACATGAGATTGTGTGAAGATTACCTCTCTTGCGACTAAACCATCATGCGGTTATGCCTCTAAGTCATGCTTGGACACGTGGGAGATATAGTCGCATCATGTGTGTTACAATAACACTGGTAGGAATGTCCTTATCAGGAGTACAGGGGCTATAAGGATAATAGTGGTAGGAATGTCCTCATCATAAGTACATGGGCTATGAGGATAATAGTGATAGGAATGTCCTTATCAGGAGTACAACGCGATTTTAACTGACTTTGCATTTTATTTTATTTTTATTTTTGTTTGTCTTCGTTTCTCCTATCGCATGAGAAACAACAATATAAGACGACCCCCCCTCCATCGAGGGAATGTTGTTCCCTCGAGGTTTTTTTTATTTTGACAAGCAAGGCACATGCTTGTGTGTGCACTGCGAAAACATGCTAGATCGACTGAAGTTTGACTGGTGTAATATTTTGTGCGTATGAAGAAAAAGGAAAAGCCCAGGCAGTGATACTTTGTAGATAATGGACATGCCTAAAACAACGCCCGGCCCATTTATGTGACAAATCGTCAAGCCGACAACAACTATCACGACGGTGATAAAAAAGGCTGGGAAGACAGGGAACAGGCCGCAAATGATGGATGAGGCTGGTTGTAATGGGGAGTATCATATACTAGTATCATATGATACTAGTATATGATACTACCTCTCTAATGCATAGTATCATATATTAATATCATGTAGTACTTTATTTATTGTCATGCATGATACAAAGTAGTATAGCATTTATTATGATACGGTATCATGATATGATACTCCATCCTCTTTTTCTTTATTTAATGCTATGACATCTTATCAAAATTGCCTAGTTGACATGCATGATACTAGCTATGATACTACCATTACGACCAGCCTAACATCATCTTCAATTGCAATAATTACTTCTCATCTAGATACGCGGTAGAAAAGAATAGCAGTTTCCGAAGAACGTAATGAAGTACACCCAACTACAAGTTCATAAATAAAAAACAGCAAGTTCAGAAGAAGAAAAAACTGCAAGTGTATAAATTTGATACCCATAAAGATGAAAGTGCATCAAGATCTTTTCAGAAGGAAAAGCAAAGAACAGGAAAATTCAATGTCCTGAATGAAAAGAGGCACGTCAATTCAAGCGCACAAGTTGGAAACGTCGCGGGAGGAGAAAAGAAGCGCCCTGCGAGTTTCTTTGGCATTCCTCGTTTGGCTTGGCGCTTTGCGTACGTTGAACGGAACAGCACAGTGGCAAGAGGACGAGCTGGCTTGACTGCTATTTTGAACTTTTGACTGGAGCATGACATGACATGTGTGAAAGTCAAATTCCAGCTGCGCGGTGCCCTCATTCCAAGTCTATTCCTGTAGATTGGGATGGCGGAATTGCTCCCAGACCTTATCCATCCTTTGAAGTACTTTCTCCGTTTCAAAATATTTGACTTTCATTTATTTAAAAAATGGATGTATCTATATACTAAAACAGGTTTAAATATATTTATATTTTGATAAATGAAAGGCATGTATTGTGAAACGGATGGCGTAGGAAACACGAGCTTGGCTACTTCCAGTACCAGCATGTCTTACCGAGGCGAAAATGTCTAGCAGTAGTCGACATGCCAGTCGATAGCGAGACATCCATAAACATGTTTCTTCTAATTTTCGAAGGCAAATATGTATCTCCGATTGTGTGTGTGTTTGACCATTGAATCGTTTTACAACGCGCATGTGAATCCGCAGCTACTAGCTCACACGAGCCGCTCCCGTCGGCAAAGACTTCTGCTCACTGCACCTACACCCTTTGGTTAGCTCGCTTGTTTGACAACTATCCTGGAATTATCTGTCCCCCGTCCTCACATCACATCAACCATCTCAACGTGTCTACGAAAGAGAGATTGCCTAGCTTCAAAAAAAAAACCCAAACAGAATGATCATTTGCCGACACAAAACATAACTAACAAACATTGAGACGATTAAATTCTCCTCCAAAATTCAAGCGCAGCAGGATTTTTATGTGGAGATGCAAACAAACTGCAAGAGAACCTGATAAAAACCATGGGTAACCAGGAGCATGGGAGATAAAAATTATCATCACAATGTTTGGGGACAAATACAGTACAATATAGATAGGTTGCACAAATTTGCGCCACGGGGATACAAGTACATGCTCCAGTATGGAGATGATACCACCATCAGATTGCAACTGGGGGCCTTATTCTATAGATAGATAGATGCCGACCCTACTCTTACACGGTAAAAATACAAATCCCCAATATCAATTTTTGACTCCCAACACTCAGCAACCAAATGTGATCTCGACACTTGCCTTTGCGCATGCAGTAGGTGTGACTAACAAAATCCTTCATGGCGCAGGATTCTAGTTCATATTAGAATAAAGACATTAGATGGGAAAAGGGCGAGCATGATGAGGGTATATGACCCTAAGGGGCAACTTGTGCGGCGGGCAGCTTCTGTGGTGCATCAGCAGGCTGGAAATAGTCTTGCAATGCAAGAATCTCAATTGACTTGTTCTTCATACTCTTGATGGCGTCCATGGTGGCCCGTGCACCATCCACAGTTGTGATTATGGGCACCTTGTAGGCCAGAGCTAGCCTACGCAGCTGGAGGCCATCTCTCGAGTCAAGGTCATCGCCAGAGCTTGTTATCACCATCACCTGTATCTGACCATTCTTGAGCATATCTCTGGCATTTGGTCGCCCCTCGTGTATCTTCAGAACTGGCTCCACTGTAATGCCCTCAAGCTGAAGTACTTTGGCTGTTCCAGATGTTGCAATGATGTTGAACCCAAGTTCACGGAACCCACGCCCAATTTCAGCAAGGTGGCGTTTCGTCAAGTCGTTTAGGCTAACAAACACAGTGCCACTTACAGGGAGTATCTGTCCAGCGGCAATCTGGGCCTTTGCAAACGCGCCAGAAAACTCATAGTCAATGCCCATAACCTCTCCAGTGCTGCGCATCTCTGGTCCAAGAAGAATGTCACAGCCTTGGAATTTCTCAAATGGAAGAACAGCCTCCTTGACAGAAACATGCTTAGGAATCACTTCTTTCGTAAACCCAAGCTCTGGCAAGGTCACTCCAGACATGATCAGAGATGCATATTTAGCCAACGGGTGGCCAATTGCTTTTGAGACAAAAGGGACTGTGCGTGAAGCTCGCGGATTTGCCTCAAGAAGGTACACCTCACCAGTAGGAGTGATAGCGTACTGGCAGTTCATGAGCCCACAGACATTGAGACGCTTCGCAAGCTTTGTGGTCCATGACCGAATAATATCTAAGCACTTGGTTGAGACCGTTCTAGTGGGAAGGGAACATGCAGAATCACCAGAATGTATACCAGCCTGCTCAATATGCTCCATAATTCCACCGATCACAACATTCCCAACTGAGTCTGCCAATGCATCAATATCAATTTCAATTGCATCATTCAGATATTTATCCACCAGGACAGGTCGTTCTGGATCTACTTGCACTGCAGTCGCAAGGTACTTTATCAATTTTTCATCATTGTACACAATCTCCATTGCTCGTCCACCAAGAACATATGAGGGCCGGACAACAACAGGGTAGCCTACTTCTGAAGCAATTGACAACGCATCAGACTCACTTCTTGCTATCCCTCCTTTAGGTTGCTCAATCCCAAGCTCTTCAAGAATTGCGTTAAATCTTTTTCTGTCCTCTGCGGCATCAATAGAATCGGGTGACGTTCCCCATATCTTCACAAATCCTGTGCCTGAAGCAGACCGCAGCTTCTTCTCCTCTAGATGGCGTTGTATCGGAAGGGCGAGCTTTAGAGGAGTTTGCCCTCCGTACTGCACAATTATACCATCTGGGCGCTCCAAATCAATGACATTTGTTACATCCTCAACTGTCAATGGTTCAAAGTACAGCCGGTCGCTGGTATCATAGTCAGTTGAGACAGTCTCCGGATTGGAGTTCATCATTATAGTCTCATATCCGGCCTGACAAAGAAATTTATTACGTCAGCACTACAATTTTATATTTAAAAAAGGAGGCCTATACCAGAATGTAATTGCCTATTCAACTCGTGATGAAACACTGGCCATAAAAAGTAAGGTGGAATCAAATGAAGTAAAAACAAACCTCTCGGAGCGCAAATGAGGCATGGCAACAGCAGTAATCAAACTCAATACCCTGCCCTATCCTATTGGGTCCACCACCCAATATTAAGACTTTCTTCCGATTAGTTGGAGCTGACTCGCATTCATACTCATATGAAGAGTACATATACGGGGTGTTGGCTTCAAACTCAGCGGCACAGGTATCAACACGCTTGTATGTTGGAGTGACTCCTAATGCAGAACGCCTCGCTCTCACATCACTTTCTGACGAAGATGTCGCAAATGCAATCTGCTTGTCACTAAAACCCCTCCTCTTCACTTGATAGAAGTCATCTTTTGAGAGCTGGTCTAAGTTGTTTGAAATAAGGAACTGCTCAACATCAACTAGCTCCTTGAGCTCTGTAAGGAACCATTTATCAATAAAACTAATTTCATGAATGTCTTCAACCCTCATGCCTTTCTTGAAAGCAGCATAAACAGCATGGATACGATCTGGATTAGGTACACGTAAGCTATATTTTATCTTTTCCCAGTCCCAGTCAAGTTCCTTGATGGGCGCACAACCCCACCCTGCAAAGCCAGTCTCCAATGAACGAACAGCTTTCTGGAAAGATTCCTGGAAGGTCCGCCCTAATGCCATTGACTCACCAACAGACTTCATCTGTGTGGTTAATATTGGTTCAGAACCAGGGAATTTCTCAAACGCAAATCGCGGTATCTGCAAAGCAAATACAATACATTAGCTGAGCTGAACTAACAGTACAAGTACAACCTCCGAATGATGAAAAACATAAAGAGCATGCAAATGAGCAAATCAATATAAGTAGCAAGATCATTGTTTGCTGCTTCTCGAGTATATTCCAACATGCGGATGTTAAATTATTTGCAGTAAGAACAACATGAGATAATATCTAAGAAAAGCTATGAGATAGAAAGAAATTTACAAACATGACAGTCTCCTTGATATCAGGTTATGTTTTACAGATTAATATTTGGTGGGCTAGCAATTAGAAGTAGGAACACAGCAATTAGATTAGTCAAAGATGCAGAGCTCCAATATAAAGAACAAAATAGGAACTCATCTGATTGTGATGTTTGGATTCTGAATTGACTAATGTAGCCAAGAAGATAAGAATGATTAGTGAAGCAACATGAAGTAAACCGTGCAAGAGAGGATAACTAAACAGTACTACTTTATCTTTAGTCGAATAAAGAAGCACCATTGAACTTCTGACAGGGAGATGCCGATGCACATATGACAATTCCCTTAAGCAAGGAATAAGAAATTTTACTCATCCTGTTAAAATATCTTGAGTATACTGGCCAAACCAATCATTAGCAGTTGAAAAGTTCTATGGCATGCAGAGCACATAAAGAGTAAGCTATCGGTACTACAGTTGGAAGTTGCAGCAAACACCATCTACACAACACAAAGTTAATGTTGGATGGATGCAAAATTTCTACAATGAACCAAATACTATTTGCCCCAAGGAGGTTGCAAAGAGATTCAAAATGGCTACCTTTGTGACAACATAGTCAATGGAGGGCTCAAAGCTAGCAGGCGTCTTCTTTGTGATATCATTTGGAATCTGGTCCAACGTATAACCTACTGAGAGTTTTGCTGCCATCTTGGCTATCGGGAACCCAGTCGCCTTTGATGCAAGAGCTGATGACCTTGACACCCTGGGGTTCATCTCAATCACCATGACCTCCCCATCCGCAGGGTTAACCGCGAACTGCACATTGGAGCCACCGCATTCCACACCAATCTCCCGGATGATGGCCACCGAATGGTCCCTGAGTCTCTGGTACTCCTTGTCAGTGAGCGTCTGAGCAGGCGCTACCGTGATCGAATCACCTGTATGCACGCCCATGGGGTCGATGTTCTCAATGGAGCAGATGATGACCACATTGTCCGCCATGTCACGCATCACCTCCAGCTCATACTCCTTCCACCCGAGCAGGGATTTCTCCACAAGCACCTGCTGCGTGTGTGAAGCCGCCAGACCAGACCGGCAAATGTCCTCAAACTCGGCCCTGTTATACGCGATGCCTCCCCCAGTGCCACCAAGTGTGAAAGCAGGCCGGACAATCAGGGGGAACTCGCCAATGTCCTTGGCGATTGCGAGGCACTCCTCAAGCGTGGTGCCGATGCCAGAGGGGGGCGTCTTGAGTCCGATGCGGTCCATGGCCTGCTTGAAGAGCTGGCGGTCCTCCGCAGCGCGGATAGCAGGGAGGGAAGCGCCGATGAGGCGCACACCGAGGCGATCGAGCGCGCCGGATTCAGCGAGAGAGACGGCGAGGTTGAGCGCCGTCTGTCCGCCCATGGTGGGGAGGAGCGCATCGGGGCGCTCATTGGCGATGATGCCCTCGACGAGCGGCGGGGTCATGGGCCCGATGTAAGTGCGGTGGGCGAGGTCGGGGTCGGTCATGATGGTGGCCGGGTTGGAGTTGACGAGCACCACCTCGTATCCCTCCTCGACGAGCGCCTTGCAAGCCTGTGTGCCGGAGTAGTCGAACTCGCACGCCTGGCCGATGACGATAGGCCCCGCGCCGAGAATCATGATCTTCTTGACGCCGGCGAGCTTGCCGCCCTTGGTAGGCTCCGCGGCGAAGTGGCGTACGGTGACGGCGGTGTCCTGCGCGGCGCCGTTGGAGGAGGCGGAGCGGGCGGAGAGGCCGCGGCGGGAGGAGCCGTGGTGACGGCGCGGGAAGGGGAGGAGGGAGCGGGAGAGCACGGTGGCGCGGTGGGCGTGGGAGGGGCATGCGCGCAGCTGGGAGTGGGATGAGAGTGAGGTCGCCATGGCGGCGGCGGCGCGGAGGCGCGCGACAAGCAAGGTTGGTGGTGAAGAGGAGGCGGCGGCGAAGTGGAGGGTGGAAGGGGAGCGATAGGGATGTAGGGTTTTTTTGTAGAGGGAATGGATTAAGGGGCGGGGGCGTGTTACTGTGAGGGTTTAACCCTCTCAATTTTCTATTCGCTGTCGCGGGTGGTTTGGTTCTAGGCTACAAATCGTCGGCATGTTTTACTCTCCCTTCCTCCTAATTCCTATCGGACACGAATTTGGTGCCCAGGCCCATCTCATTCGTGTACCATAAATCTAATTTTCAATAAATTTTTGCATATTTTGTTGGGGTCCAAAATACTTGTAACCCTGAAATTCCGAACCCAATTCAAGCTAAAATTTAAATTTGGTTAAAAGCATTAAAATTTATTGAATATTGGAAACTCAGAATATGAAATGATTTTCAAATTTTCGCATATTTTGGTGATGTTCGAAATTTAAAACCTTGTCTTGTACAACCAGATCTTGGCATATCTCTATCCGTATGAACTCGAGCTATAGCCAACCGATACATTGTTCAGCCTTCTACTTTGCCTCCTCAAAATTACGAGTCGTCTCGATCATCCTCAGTGTGGCCTAATTCCTTCGTCATTGCTTCCAGATAGTGCTGCTACGCTAACACGGAGCTTGAAGTTGCCGCCATGAAAACCTAGTCTGAAAAGAGACCTCCAGCCTTCGAAACCCTACCTTCCGTGCCACCCACAAAATCCTAGCCAAGGGCATCCGGCGATGAAGGATCACACGCTTTGGTCCGAGCATGTTTCAAGCTCGAAGGACGGTGAGGGGATGCAGACTCAACCACCAGTGCAGATTGCATGCACCCACAGAAATAAGGCCTTTACACATCCAAATAAAAATCCGTCACCTAAGGCCTTGTTTGGTATTGGTCTTTTTCCCACATATGAGGTTTGAGGGGTTGGAGGGCTTTGGTGATCCCCTTCCCTCCACCCAATCCCATCAAACCCCCAAAATTCCCAAATCCCAATCCCTGCATATTTGGACCTTAGGAATTCATGTCACGTGTAGTATACAAAATAAAAAAAAAACTATGGTGACTGCCTAAGAGCTACCACAAGTCTACAACTAGCACATTATAGCACAAAAAATATATAACCTTTACAACGCATGGATAAATCTTCTAACGGAAATACCCCAAGATAAAGTTGTAACTAGAGTCGCCAAATAGAACAAGATAAATATTGTCGAAGTAATAGTTATGAATTTACACAGTATAAGCAATCAGTCTGCGTGTCTCAAATGCGTATCAAGTTATATTTCTCAAGCATAAGAACAATCAAATGGCCCACCAAAATGGCACCTCGAGCATCGGTCAGTCAGCACTCAGCACCTTTCTATCTGAGGCACATTCAATTTCTGCAGCAAGACCATGGGAAACTCAGGGCTTCTAAGGAGGGAATGCCCACCTGGGAGGCCCACAACGACATAAGGACCAGCTAAAGGACCAAGCCCACGAAGGTTACAGTCCATGATGTGGCCTAGTAAGTGGGTCATCTTCCAGTCAGGCGTCTTTTCCTCTAACCGGGCAAGGATTTCCAGTCGTTTTACCAACAGGCCAACAGTCAGCCAAGTAATGCAGCCTTAGCCCACAATCTCGAGTAAGCATTAAGTGTAGTCGTTTTCCGGTGACGTTATATCTAGTTAACTGCGGTCGTTATAACTAAGTTATAGCTAGGAAACAGTGGATCGTTCATGAACCTTAACTACATCATTAATACTGACACATCATGATACCCCTCTTGCCGCACTCTATATAGACCGGCGAGGGACATTGGGCTGAGGGTTGAACATCCTTGTGTACTTTACATGCAAGAGCAAGAACACCACATACACATGAGTAGAGTATTACCTCCACCATCGAGGTTATGGACTTGTCTAATTCTTTGTGTGCACTCACATCTACATCTTTCGATAGATACAACGCTCCTCCATACACACCCTTATACATAACTAAGGCTGGGGCGCCACCTGGTGGCGCCTCCTGAGGTGTGCCTGTGCGCTCTTATCTTGTTTCCGCATATTCGGCTGTCCGCCTAAGTTTTAGTTGGGGCCGTGTCAGGTTTCCACACATTCGGTTGTCCGCCTAAGTTTTAGTTGGGGCGGTGTCAGGTGAAAGGCGTCCCTTTCTGTTTGTTGTTTGCAATTTATGCCCAACTGCATAAAAGCAATGCTAGCCTGCTCTCAACATATTATTATAACAAAGCTTAATCGCATCAGAGTCAAAGGAGTTAATTTCGTACAAGAAAAAGAGCGGACAAAAAAATCCTTGCCAAAGCCACAAAGATTAAAATACGGTGCTAGCTACTGGCAAAAAATCGAGGTAAACTATATAGCTACAACAAGCAAAGATCTTCTAGAATGGCCTTCCGTAAGACCACTTGACTACTTGCAGACTTTCAATCAAGAATAGTTGACTACTTGTTGACTGGTTTTTTACTGTCAAATATAGCAGGAGACAGTAACATTTGCACCCTTTTGTAAAGGGTTACCTCCTTCAGGAGTTTTATAATAGTTCCATCGACTGGATCATTTTTGCGTTTTTGTCAATCTCAGCAATCTTCATAGCTAGTCAACTGATTACTCCCATGTGACCATCCATCCATAAGAGATAGACCTGCAATTGAAAAGCTTTCTATAAAAGGTCAAACTCACAAAATTGAAAACACATTGCATTATCAGGAGATATATCATCTAACCAAGCAGCATTGGTGAAATCACCACCCCAAATATCATTTTTCCAATGTCCTCATACCCACTGCCCATGATGCTTACTTGTTTAGAGAAGAAGTCTCAAGTGATGCTTATCTGTTGTGGTACTAAACAAGAAGATGATAAAAAATAGAAAGATATCGTAGGTTGTGGTTCTAAACAAGAAGATGATAAAAAATAGGAAGAGATTGTGGTTGTGGTTCTAAACCCAGTGCATCATTATAAAGCTTTACTAAACAACAGGAACAACTCCTAGGAACAATGTACAGAGCTAGGGACAATGAGAAAACCTCACGCACAAGAGTAAATTAAACATAAGCACAACACGCTTGAAACAGACATATCCTAATTTGTCAAAGTTGAAATATCTATTGTTTTTGTCCAATACTACCAACAAGCTTAGCTAGATGGGGTTGTATTGGAACACCATGAAGCATCGAATGTACAGTGTCAAGTAATACACACACATTGCCAGGTTCAACAACTAACCAAAAACATAGTAGTAATCAACACATACATTTTCTCTTACAAAGTTACAAAACATGGCAAAGCAATTGACGGGACTTGAGAATTCAATCATCTCTGTACACGGGTGGGAAGAGTCAACTTGTGCCCAAACATGAAGGGTTGTTTTAGAATATCATTTTCATCACGACGTATCCTACACACACACACACACGCAATGAGTGACAAACATTACCTTCCAGGAGAGTGCAGCAAGGCAAGGGATGCTAAACCCGACGGACCTATTCGGAACAAGGATTGTGATGACCTCTGCAAGATCGCCGTTGTCCAGCAGCTTCAGCTCCCTTATCACCTGCACAGTCAAACACATACTCGTTTGTGCAGATCCACTTGCCAGAACTGCAATATCTCATCCTTCTAACCTCCCCAGCCTTATCTTTCCTGCTACCATGTGTACACCCAGAGAAGGCAAGTATGTCCATCTCATACCGCAAGTGGAGAACCACAAAAGGGTCCATTCCGACGAAGAATTTGAACCACACACCTGCCCAACTCTTCTATTTCAGGGGGTAAATCCAAGTGCATGAAAACTGAAATGGCACCTCGGTTTCTGAATCTCCGTGGGTAGCCCATTATTTTCAGGCCGTGCACGTGTTTTATTCATATGAAGGATCATGTACTTCTTTATCATTGGTAAAATATGTTTTCCCATAAATTACTACTTACAATATTTATTTGGGTACGCATATGATTTAGATACATCACGAGAAATGGAGAGATGCAAAGAAACATGATTATGGTAATAGGATGTATCAGACCAACTGAAGGGCGGCAAGGAGCAAAGATAGCCCTATTCAACTCTCCTTTTCAGCCTTGGAAGCAGCTCTTGTAGTATCCGGACCTCACCTTTCAATGATGCTATGAAGTAGTATACATCAAATATATCTCGGAACTCACTGTAGGGAAAGGAAGAGAAAAGGGTAAGACAAAGGCAGTCCTTAACTGAAATGTTAAGAATTGCATTGACTGCAGAAAGAAATGCTGAACTGGGCAACCCAAAATGAAGTTTTATCCATGTACGGCACGATGATTGTGACATTCCAGTATCTTGCAACCGTCACCATGTCGCATACTGATTTAACAGCGAACCTTTCATGGTTCAGTTTTTTAGATCAAATGGTAGCACAGACTGCAATAGGGTTAGAAACTTAGAATTAGTATTCAACCACACATGAGACACAGACAAGTTAATCGAGCTATTGATATGAAGTTATGAACTGTTCACATCAAATACAGCATGGTTGCCTAAGCTCTAAGGTAGCCCAGGTTGATGGCGCCCTTGCCGGCTACATCCATGGATCCAAAGGTCTGCTATGTATTTTGTGACTGAGAATCCACGTTTCCAACATTCAACAACCCGAGAAAACTATCATCCATGTAGAACAAAGCTATACAAGCAACAATTCCTCCTCGTGTTCATTGACATAACATATCTGTCTGCAAGAAGGAATGCACATACTTCCTAGAAGGTAAACATATAAAAGGATTGTCAATAGAAAAATCTTTCAAAAAACACACTCGATCCATGATAATTCAGGCCATGGCAGCTAATTTCCGATTTAAGAGTTAATTGTGAAAATTCTAAGTTTGAAGTGTCGAGGAACAATTTTTAAAATAAAAATATAAAAGAAATTAGCACTATATATATTGCAATTTCTTGGAATAAACGCTATTTCACACAACTCTTAAGAAAGTATTTAAAACCCAATGCCTCATAGCAAACCCCAAAAGTAATAGTTTAGATAATGTACTAAACCAAAATATATTCAGATTCAAGTCCATGAAAATGAAGATTAAATTATACTTGCCTGTTTATAGCTGGAAATTAGCTGACATTGGTCGAAATACATAACACTGCTGATTGGCCAGTAAATTATCTATTAGAAGAGTTAGATTAGCCAATTTGAAGCAAGCATCCAACACAATATTCTCTGGATAAACATGTCTTGCAGTACTTTCTATTGCAAGATAAGTAGGTTCTTGCACCTCCTTCACACAAATGTATTATGTGATTCTTTGACATTGAGTTAGATCACAGTGGAGTAGATAGAGATGTTGGGCACATAGCACATTCCACATATTCCAGTCTGAGAACTATGCAAGCCGTCTTGCATTCATCTGAGAAAAAAAGGGCACATACTTATTATTAATTTTGCAACAAATTGTTTTTTATCAAAGGATAACCGGATACTGGGACCAGCACTATAATATTACGGCTATCATTCTACAAGTAATTTAATTCCATTTGGGGTAATTGCATAGCTGCATGTGTAACAATTAGTGAAGCACAAATCTATCCTGTATCTACAGGCGCTAGGCTATCCCATGCCCAACCACTCACAGTCATCCTCGCTCGAAGCACTGAATCGAACAACCCAAACAAATCAACACCTCTGGAGATCGACAAGGGGAGGAAGGGGGAGCAAGCGACTGTACATACCCTGCCTTTGGGTAGGATGAGCTGCAGGCCGGCGGGGGCGGTGATGACCTGGGCGACCTCGGCCAGCAGCAGCGACCTGCCGTTTGGGCAAGGTCGACGACGAGGATGCGAGCGCCGAGAACGACCTCCTCTGGGCGTGGCTGCTCCCCCTCCTCGCCTCTAGACGTAACTTGACCGGTAGCCTGGGCGGGCTAACCCTCTTTTGCGGCGAGGCCGACGTTAGCGAGGGGACGTGGCTGCGCACGCTCGTGGACCATGGAGACACCTCCTCGTGCGTGGAGCTCGTTAGGCGACGCTGCTCAAAAGACCGCTGGCGCGACCATCTCCATCTCGAGCCTCCCGCGACTTCCTCGGGATGAGAGCTCGCGGCGCCGCCCGCCTCGCGCTAGCACCACCATCGCCGGTTCTCAATTTGCCACCATCGAAGGACGAGACTAGAGGGGAGAAGGCGAGGGATGGTGGTGTAACACCCTGGATACAACTTTCCATATTTGTAACTCTGATTTTTGCCTTTTTCGGAGATGCGATATGAAATGTCTTTTCGTGGTTGGGTTTTGTCTTCGTTTTTGCATTCTGTTCATGTCATGCATTTCATATCATGTCATCATGTGCATCTCATTTGCATACGTGTTCGCTCATGCATCCGAGCGTTCTCCCCGTTGTCCGTTTCGCAATCCGACACTCCCACATGCACCAGCGTACCCCTTTTGTCTCTTTTCGTGAGCGGGTGTTAAACATTCTCGGAATGGACCAAGATTTGCCAAGTGGCCTTGGTACACCACCGGTAGACCGCCTGTCAAATTTCGTCCCATTTGAAGGCTGTTTTATACTCCAACGGTTAACCGGGGAACCGCTAAAGCCTCTTTTGTGTTGCAGCCCAACACCCCTCCAAAATGGCCCAATAACCCATCTAAACCAATTCCATGTCCTCCGTCATCGGATCACGATTGTGTGGGCAAAAACTACATCTCATTTGGACACTCCTACCTCCTCCTACCTATAAAAAGGCCTCCCCTCCGAAATTTCGGGCGAAACCCTAGATCCGCTCTCTCCTTCCGCGCCGGACACGTCCGCCCACGCCGGACGCGTCCACCAGCCGCGTCACCCCGACGAATCAAGGAGCGCCACGTCCGCTCCACCATTGCCCGAGCCAACCGCGGGGCGTCACATGTCGCCTCCACCGCGCCCCACTTCGTCGTCGGGCCCGCGAGCCCAGATCTGGCCCATGGGGCCAATCTCTCCGCCACCGGGTCGCGCCTCGCGCCCGAGTGTGAAGGAAATATGCCCTAGAGGCAATAATAAAGTTATTATTTATTTCCTTATATCATGATAAATGTTTATTATTCATGCTAGAATTGTATTAACCGGAAACATAATACATATGTGAATACATAGACAAACAGAGTGTCACTAGTATGCCTCTACTTGACTAGCTCGTTGATCAAAGATGGTTATGTTTCCTAACCATAGACATGAGTTGTCATTTGATTAACGGGATCACATCATTAGGAGAATGATGTGATTGACTTGACCCATTCCGTTAGCTTAGCACTTGATCATTTAGTTTGTTGCTATTGCTTTCTTCATAACTTATACATGTTCCTATGACTATGAGATTATGCAACTCCCGTTTACCGGAGGAACACTTTGTGTGCTACCAAACGTCACAACGTAACTGGCTGATTATAAAGGTGCTCTATAGGTGTCTCCAAAGGTACTTGTTGGGTTGGCGTATTTCGAGATTAGGATTTGTCACTCCGATTGTTGGAGAGGTATCTCTGGGCCCTCTCGGTAATGCACATCACTTAAGCAAGCATTGCAACTAATAAGTTAGTTGCGGGATGATGTATTATGGAACGAGTAAAGAGACTTGCCGGTAACGAGATTGAACTAGGTATTGAGATACCGACGATCGAATCTCAGGAAAGTAACATACCTATGACAAAGGGAACAACGTATGTTGTTATGCGGTCTGATCGATAAAGATCTTCGTAGAATATGTAGGAGCCAATATGAGCATCTAGGTTCCGCTATTGGTTATTGACCGGAAACGTGTCTCGGTCATGTCTACATAGTTCTCGAACCCGTAGGGTCCGCACGCTTAAAGTTCGGTGACGATCGTAATTAGGGTTTTTGTGTTTTGATGTACCGAAGGTTGTTCGGAGTCCCGAATGTGATCACGGACATGAAGAGGAGTCTCGAAATGGTCGAGACATAAAGATTGATATATTGAAAGCCTATATTTGGGTATCGGAAACGTTCCGGGTGAAATCGGGATTTTACCGGAGTACCGAGTGGTTACCGGAACCCCCCAGGGGGTTATTGGGCCTACATGGGCCATAAGGGAGAAGAGGAGGGCCGGCCAGGGCAGGCCGCGCGCCCCCTCCCCCCCTTAGTCCGAATAATAGGACAAGGAAGGGGGGGGGGCGCTCCCCTTTCCTCTTTATCCATTCCTCCTTCCTTTTCCAACAAGGCAAGAGAGGGGAGTCCTACTCCTGGTGGGAGTAGGACTCCTCCAGGCGCACTCCTAGGGCCGGCCGCACCTCCCCCTCTTGCTCCTTTATATACGGAGGCAAGGGGGCACCCCATGACACACAAGTTGATCTTCGTGATCGTTCCTCAGCCGTGTGCGGTGCCCCCTTCCACCATATTCCACCTCGGTCATATCGTAGCGGTGCTTAGGCAAAGCCCTGCGTCGGTAGAACATCATCACCGTCATCACGTCGTCGTGCTGACGAAACTCTCCCTCAACGTTTTGCTGGATCGGAGCTCGAGAGACGTCACCGAGTTGAATGTGTGCAGAACTCGGAGGTGCCGTACGTTCGGTACTTGGATCGGTCGGATCGGGAAGACGTACGACTACTTCCTCTACCTTGTGTCAACGCTTCCGTTGCCGGTCTACGAGGGTACGTAGACAACACTCTCCCCTCTCGTTGCTATGCATCACCATGATCTTGCATGTGCGTAGGAATTTTTTTGAAATTACTACGTTCCACAACAGTGGCATCCGAGCCTAGGTTTTATGCGTTGACGTTGTGCACGAGTAGAACACAAGTGAGTTGTGGGTGATATAAGTCATACTGCTTACCAGCATGTCATACTTTGGTTCGGCGGTATTGTTGGATGAAGCGGCCTGGACCGACATTACGCGTACGCTTACGCGAGACTGGTTCTACCGACGTGCTTTGCACACAGGTGGCTGGCAGGTGTCAGTTTCTCCAACTTTAGTTGAACCAAGTGTGGCTACGCCCGGTCCTTGCGAAGGTTAAAACAACACCAACTTGACAAACTATCGTTGTGGTTTTGATGCGTAGGTAAGAACCATTCTTGCTAAAGCCCGTAGCAGCCACGTAAAACTTGCAACAACAAAGTAGAGGACGTCTAACTTATTTTTGCAGGGCATGTTATGATGTGATATGGTCAAGACATGATGCTAAATTTTATTGTATGAGATGATCATGTTTTGTAACCGAGTTATCGGCAACTGGCAGGAGCCATATGGTTGTCGCTTTATTGTATGCAATGCAATTGCACTGTAATGCTTTACTTTATCACTAAGCGGTAGCGATAGTCGTGGAAGCATAAGATTGGCGAGACAACAACGATGCTACGATGGTGAGCAAGGTTTCATGCCGATGACGATGGTGATCATGACGGTGCTTCGAAGATGGAGATCACAAGCACAAGATGATGATGGCCATATCATATCACTTATATTGATTGCATGTGATATTTATCTTTTATGCATCTTATCTTGCTTTGATTGACGGTAGCATTATAAGATGATCTCTCACTAAATTTCAAGATAAAAGTGTTCTCCCTGAGTATGCACCGTTGCCAAAGTTCGTCGTTCTCAGACACCACGTGATGATCAGGTGTGATAAGCTCTACGTCCATCTACAACGGGTGCAAGCCAGTTTTTGCACACGCAGAATACTCAGGTTAAACTTGATGGGCCTAGCATATGCAGATATGGCCTCGGAACACTGAGACCAAAAGGTCGAGCGTGAATCATATAGTTGATATGATCAACATATTGATGTTCACCATTGAAAGCTACTCCATTTCACGTGATGATCGGTTATCGTTTAGTTGATTTGGATCACGTGATCATTTAGAAGATTAGAGGGATGTCTTTCTAAGTGGGAGTTTTTAAGTATTATGATTAATTGAACTTAAATTTATCATGAACTTAGTACCTGATAGTATCTTGCTTGTCTATGTTTGATTGTAGATAGATGGCCCATGCTGTTGTTCCGTTGAATTTTAATGCGTTCCTTGAGAAAGCAAAGTTGAAAGATGATGGTAGAAATTACACGGACTGGGTCCGTAACTTGAGGATTATCCTCATTGCTGCACAGAAGAATTACGTCCTGGAAGCACCGCTAGGTGCTAGGCCTGCTGCTGGAGCAACACCAGATGTTATGAACGTCTGGCAGAGCAAAGCTGATGACTACTCGATAGTTCAGTGTGCCATGCTTTACGGCTTAGAATCGGGACTTCAACGACGTTTTGAACGTCATGGAGCATATGAGATGTTCCAGGAGTTGAAGTTAATATTTCAAGCAAATGCCCGGATTGAGAGATATGAAGTCTCCAATAAATTCTACAGCCGCAAGATGGAGGAGAATAGTTCTGTTAGTGAACATATACTCAAAATGTCTGGGTATCATAATCACTTGACTCAACTGGGAGTTAATCTTCTTGTTGATAGTGTCATTGACAGAGTTCTTCAATCACTACCACCAAGCTACAAGAGCTTCGTGATGAACTATAACATGCAAGGGATGGATAAGACAATTCCCGAGTTCTTCGCAATGCTAAAGGCTACGGAGGTAGAAATCAAGAAGGAGCATCAAGTGTTGATGGTCAACAAGACCGCCAATTTCAAGAAAAAGGGCAAAGGGAAGAAGAAGGGTAACTTCAAGAAGAACAGTAAGCAAGTTACTGCTCAGGAGAAGAAACCCAAATCTGGACCTAAGCCTGAAACTGAGTGCTTCTACTGCAAGCAGACTTGACACTGGAAGCGGAACTGCCCCAAGTATTTGGCGGATAAGAAGGATGGCAAGGTGAACAAAGGTATATGTGATATACATGTTATTGATGTGTACCTTACTAGAGCTCGCAGTAGCACCTGGGTATTTGATACTGGTTCTGTTGCTAACATTTGCAACTCGAAACAGGGACTACGGATTAAGCGAACACTGGCAAAGGACGAGGTGACGATGCGCGTGGGAAATGGTTCCAAAGTCGATGTGATCGCGGTTGGCACGCTACCTCTACATCTACCTTCGGGATTAGTTTTAGACCTAAATAATTGTTATTTGGTACCAGCGTTGAGCATGAACGTTATATCTGGATCTTGTTTGATGCAAGACGGTTATTCATTTAAATCAGAGAATAATGGTTGTTCTATTTATATGAGTAATATCTTTTATGGTCATGCACCCTTGAAGAGTGGTCTATTTTTGATGAATCTCGATAGTAGTGATACACATATTCATAATATTGAAGCCAAAAGATGCAGAGTTGATAATGATAGTGCAACTTATTTGTGGCACTGCCGTTTAGGTCATATCGGTGTAAAGCGCATGAAGAAACTCCATACTGATGGACTTTTGGAATCACTTGATTATGAATCACTTGGTACTTGCGAACCGTGCCTCATGGGCAAGATGACTAAAACGCCGTTCTCCGGTACTATGGAGAGATCAACGGATTTGTTGGAGATCATACATACAGATGTATGTGGTCCGATGAATGTTGAGGCTCGTGGCGGATATCGTTATTTTCTCACCTTCACAGATGATTTGAGCAGATATGGGTACATCTACTTAATGAAACATAAGTCTGAAACATTTGAAAAGTTCAAAGAATTTCAGAGTGAAGTTGAAAATCATCGTAACAAGAAAATAAAGTTTCTACGATCTGATCGTGGAGGAGAATATTTGAGTTACGAGTTTGGTCTACATTTGAAACAATGCGAATAGTTTCGCAACTCACGCCACCCAGAACAGCACAGCGTAATGGTGTGTCCGAACATCGTAATCGTACTTTACTAGATATGGTGCGATCTATGATGTCTCTTACAGATTTACCGCTATCGTTTTGGGGTTATGCTTTAGAGACAGCTGCATTCACGTTAAATAGGGCACCATCGAAATCCGTTGAGACGACACCTTATGAACTGTGGTTTGGTAAGAAACCAAAGTTTTCATTTCTGAAAGTTTGGGGCTGCGATGCTTATGTGAAAAAGCTTCAACCTAATAAGCTCGAACCCAAATCGGAGAAATGTGTCTTCATAGGATACCCAAAGGAAACTGTTGGGTACACCTTCTATCACAGATCTGAAGGCAAGACTTTCGTTGCTAAGAATGGATCCTTTCTAGAGAAGGAGTTTCTCTCGAAAGAAGTGAGTGGGAGAAAAGTAGAACTTGATGAGGTAACTGTACCTGCTCCCTTATTGGAAAGTAGTACATCACAGAAACCGGTTCCTGTGACACCTACACCAATTAGTGAGGAAGCTAATGATAATGATCATGAAACTTCAGATCAAGTTACTACCGAACCTCGTAGATCAACCAGAGTAAGATCCGCACTAGAGTGGTACGGTAATCCTGTTCTGGAAGTCATGCTACTAGATCATGATGAACCTACGAACTATGTAGAAGCGATGGTGAGCCCAGATTCCGCAAAATGGCTAGAAGCCATGAAATCTGAGATGGGATCCATGTATGAGAACAAAGTGTGGACTTTGGTTGACTTGCCCGTTGATCGGCAAGCAATTGAGAATAAATGGATCTTCAAGAAGAAGACTGACGCTGATGGTAATGTTACTGTCTACAAAGCTCGACTTGTTGCGAAAGGTTTTCGACAAGTTCAAGGGATTGACTACGATGAGACCTTCTCACCCGTAGTGATGCTTAAGTCTGTCCGAATCATGTTAGCAATTGCCGCATTTTATGATTATGAAATTTGGCAAATGGATGTCAAAACTGCATTCCTGAATGGATTTCTGGAAGAAGAGTTGTATATGATGCAACCAGAAGGTTTTGTCGATCCAAAGGGAGCTAACAAAGTGTGCAAGCTCCAGCGATCCATTTATGGACTGGTGCAAGCCTCTCGGAGTTGGAATAAACGCTTTGATAGTGTGATCAAAGCATTTGGTTTTGTACAGACTTTTGGAGAAGCCTGTATTTACAAGAAAGTGAGTGGGAGCTCTGTAGCATTTCTGATATTATATGTGGATGACATATTATTGATTGGAAATGATAAGAGTTTTTCAATGAAAGACCTCGGTGAAGCTACTTACATATTGGGCATTAAGATCTATAGAGATAGATCAAGATGCTTAATTGGACTTTCACAAAGCACATACCTTGACAAAGTTTTGAAGAAGTTCAAAATGGATCAAGCAAAGAAAGGGTTCTTGCCTGTGTTACAAGGTGTGAAGTTGAGTAAGACTCAATGTCCGACCACCGCAGAAGATAGAGAGAAAATGAAAGATGTTCCCTATGCTTCAGCCGTAGGCTCTATCATGTATGCAATGCTGTGTACTAGACCTGATGTGTGCCTTGCTATAAGTCTAGCAGGGAGGTACCAAAGTAATCCAGGAGTGGATCACTGGACAACGGTCAAGAACATCCTGAAATACCTAAAAAGGACTAAGGATATGTTTCTCGTATATGAAGGTGACAAAGAGCTCATCGTAAATGGTTACGTTGATGCAAGCTTTGACACTGATCCAGACGATTCTAAATCGCAAACCGGATACGTGTTTATACTGAACGGTGGAGCTGCCAGTTGGTGCAGTTCTAAACAAAGCGTCATGGTGGGATCTACATGTGAAGCGGAGTACATAGCTGATTCGGAAGCAGCAAATGAAGGAGTCTGGATGAAGGAGTTCATATCCGATCTAGGTGTCATACCTAGTGCATCGGGTCCAATGAAAATCTTTTGTGACAATACTGGTGCAATTGCCTTGGCGAAGGAATCCAGATTTCACAAGAGAACCAAGCACATCAAGAGACGCTTCAATTCCATTCGGGATTTAGTCCAAGTGGGAGACATAGAAATTTACAAGATACATACGGATCTGAATGTTGTAGACCCGCTGACTAAGCCTCTTCCACGAGCAAAACATGATCAGCACCAAGGCTCCATGGGTGTTATAATCATTACTGTGTAATCTAGATTATTGACTCTAGTGCAAGTGGGAGACTGAAGGAAATATGCTCTAGAGGCAATAATAAAGTTATTATTTATTTCCTTATATCATGATAAATGTTTATTATTCATGCTAGAATTGTATTAACCGGAAACATAATACATGTGTGAATACATAGACAAAGAGAGTGTCACTAGTATGCCTCTACTTGACTAGCTCGTTGATCAAAGATGGTTATGTTTCCTAACCATAGACATGAGTTGTCATTTGATTAACGGGATCACATCATTAGGAGAATGATGTGATTGACTTGACCCATTTCGTTAGCTTAGCACTTGATCGTTTAGTTTGTTGCTGTTGCTTTCTTCATAACTTATACATGTTCCTATGACTATGAGATTATGCAACTCCCGTTTACCGGAGGAACACTTTGTGTGCTACCAAACGTCACAACGTAACTGGGTGATTATAAAGGTGCTCTATAGGTGTTTCCAAAGGTACTTGTTGGGTTGGCGTATTTCGAGATTAGGATTTGTCACTCCGATTGTCGGAGAGGTATCTCTGGGCCCTCTCGGTAATGCACATCACTTAAGCCTTGCAAGCATTGCAACTAATAAGTTAGTTGCGGAATGATGTATTACAGAACGAGTAAAGAGACTTGCCGGTAACGAGATTGAACTAGGTATTGAGATACCGATGATCGAATCTCAGGCAAGTAACATACCGATGACAAAGGGAACACCGTATGTTGTTATGCGGTCTGGCCGATAAAGATCTTAGTAGAATATGTAGGAGCTAATATGAGCATCCAGGTTCCGCTATTGGTTATTGACCGGAAACGTGTCTCGGTCATGTCTACATAGTTCTCGAACCCGTAGGGTCCGCACGCTTAAAGTTCGGTGACGATCGTAATTAGGGTTTTTGTGTTTTGATGTACCGAAGGTTGTTCGGAGTCCCGGATGTGATCACGGACATGACGAGGAGTCTCGAAATGGTTGAGACATAAAGATTGATATATTGGAAGCCTATATTTGGGTATCGGAAATGTTCCGGGTGAAATCGGGATTTTACCGGAGTACCGGGGGGGTTACCGGAACCCCTCCAGGGGTTATTGGGCCTACATGGGCCATAAGGGAGAAGAGGAGGGCCGGCCAGGGAAGGCCGCGCGCTCCCTCCCCCCTTTCCTCTTTCTCCCTTCCTCCCTTTTCCAACAAGGCAAGAGAGGGGAGTCCTACTCCCGGTGGGAGTAGGACTCCTCCAGGCGCACCCCTAGGGCCGGCCGCACCTCCCCCTCTCCCTCCTTTATATACGGAGGCAAGGGGGCACCCCATGACACACAAGTTGATCTTCGTGATCGTTCCTCAGCCGTGTGCGGTGCCCCCTTCCACCATATTCCACCTCGGTCATATCGTAGCGGTGCTTAGGCGAAGCCCTGCGTCGGTAGAACATCATCACCGTCATCACGCCGTCGTGCTGACGAAACTCTCCCTCAACGTTTTGCTGGATCGGAGCTCGAGGGACGTCACCGAGTTGAACGTGTGCAGAACTCGGAGGTGCCGTACATTCGGTACTTGGATCGCTCGGATCGGGAAGACGTACGACTACTTCCTCTACGTTGTGTCAACGCTTCCATTGCCGGTCTTCGAGGGTACGTAGACAACACTCTCCCCTCTCCTTGCTATGCATCACCATGATCTTGCGTGTGCGTAGGAATTTTTTTTGAAATTACTACGTTCCCCAACAGGGTGCCCCGCCGCCGCTTCGCCGGATCCCTCTGCCGCTGCCTCCTTCGCGCCACCGCGTCGCTCGCCGCCGGCGGCCCTGCTCCGTCGACCGTGCCGCGCGGCGCGGTGTGCCTCGCCGCCGCCGCCCTCATGCACCGCCGCCGCCGCCCTCGTGCACCACCTCCAGCGCGCTCCGTCCGCCGCCTCCCTGCTCCGCTGCACACCGGCAACTGTCCGCGCCGCCCCATCTCCACCAGATCCCGCCGGCGCCCTCGCCTCGTCGCCGGTGAGTGCCACCTGCCACTGTTTGTCGCCTTGTGTCTCCCCGATCGAGGCGGGTTCGGGAGGAGGACAACCTCCAAGTGGGCCCCGCCCCGCATCCGGCCCGTCAGGCCCACCTGCTTCCTCCTCTCTGGGCCGAGCCCATCTGGTGAGCGAACCCCCTCTATTCTTCGCCCGGTGCACACTTTAGCTTTCAGCGCCCACCTGTTTTTTTTCAAAACGACTAAGTCCCGGAAATCTTAGTAATTTTCATACCCACTTCAACAAGTCATATCTCGATGCTTGTTGATCCAAATCATGCATATGATATATCAAAATGTTCATTTGAGATGATCTTCATTTCATTTCATTGTGGCATGCTTGTTTGAGTTCATCTTGATGCCCTAATCATTGATGCAAGAGTGCTATAAATGTTAACTGTTGTTACTTATCATATCATGCTAATTTGTCATTTTTGTCACATTTGATGTGTGCTTCAGATGAGCATGAGCTCTACATGTGTTTTGATCTACAACATGCCATCTTTACAGAGGTGCTCGTCTTGCATTTTTGTGATCAATGTGGTGACTAGCACAAGCATGAAAACTAGGCTTCGTGATACTGCTATTTTCAGGGACTTAGGATTTTGCCAAGTCTTTTCCTGCTGTTATTTTTATGCCATGTAAACTTGATGCTACAGTGATATCCATGCTTGTTTTGAGATAATTCAGTAAGGATGTTTTGAACAAGTGGTTATGCTCTATGCATCGGAGCCCCTATTTGCAATTATGGAGTAACCTAGCATGTCTTATTCTTGCTCTACTTTTGCTATAAAATGTTCCTGGCAGAATGTTTACATGTTAATCAATTTTGCCATGGTTGTTGCTAGTGATCCATGCATGCTATGAACTTGCTCTTGCCATGGTTAGCTTCATGCACATGTCATCTTGCTGTTGGTATGCTTGTTTTGTCATGCAAGGCTTTGTGATGAGTGGTTTGAGCTCGCAAAGATGCCTTCGTAATTCTGTTTATGCCATGCTCTGTTTTCTGCCAAGTCTGAATCTGTTAATAAAACTTGCTATGTTTACATGGGTTTCATCATATCTTTTGTGACTTTTTGGGTCATGATCAGTAAGTGACTTTTCTTCCATTCATTTAGTACAATCATGCCATGCCTTGTTTTACTATGATATGTTCCTGTAGCATGTTGTTTGCTTGCTCTAAATAGTGCTTCCTGATGTTGTTTTTGACATGTTAGTATTTTCACTAAGTCTGTGAAGCTGTTATCTTTTGCACTTTTGCCATGCTTGTTTGAACCTGCTCTTGTGTGATTTAGCCGTATCTCAATATTCATGTTTTGTCAAGCATCTTGTGTAAATCACTGCCATATGCTTTGTTGTTATATTGGAGTGTAATAGCTTAGTTTCTTGTTGCATGCTAAGTAGCATCGTGCTGTTAAACGCAGAATTGTGCCATTCTCGTTTTGCTTGCCATTTGCATACCGTGCATCCGTTTCTGGTGATCTTTATATCATTTTCACCCAAAATCATCTCATATTTCCAGCGGCACACTTGGTTTGCCAAGTTGATGCCTTGATCTTTCTTTCCCTTCCGAAGCACGCATATGCATTGCATATCAAATCTTGCATATCATGCCATGTTTTGCATCATGTTGCTTGTGCATTGCACAGTGATTGATTGTTGGTCCTTTGATTGTGTTCTTCACTTGGGTAGAGCCGGGAGACGAGTACGTGATCGAGGAACCTGTTGAGTACGCTAACGAGGATCAAGCTTTCGACAACTCTGAGAACTTTGCAGGCAAGATGACCATACCCTCGAAATCACTTCTATCTTTGCTTGCTAGTTGCTCGCTCTATTGCTATGCCACGCAACCTGCCACTTGCTATATCATGCCTCCCATATTTCCATGTCAAGCCTCTAACCCACCTTTCCTAGCAAACCGTTGTTTGGCTATGTCACCGCTTTGCTCAGCCCCTCTTATAGCGTTGCTAGTTGCAGGTGAAGATGAAGTTTGTTCCATGTTGGAACATGGATATTGTTGGGATATCATTATTATATCTTATTTACTTTAATGCATCTATATACTTGGTAAAGGGTGGAAGGCTTGGCCTTATGCCTGGTGTTTTGTTCCACTCATGCTGCCCTAGTTTCCGTCATACTGGTGTTATGTTCCTTGATTTTGCGTTCCTTACGCGGTTGGGTGTTATGGGAACCCCTTGACAGTTCGCTTTGAATAAAACTCCTCCAGCAAGGCCCAACCTTGGTTTTACCATTTTCCTACCTACCACCATATACCTTTCCCTTGGGTTCTGCAGACTCAAGGGTCATCTTTATTTTAAACCCCCCCGGGCTAGTGCTCCTCTGAGTGTTGGTCCGAACCAAGCTGCCTGCGGGGCCACCTCGGGGAAATTTGAGGGTTGGTTTTACTCGTAGCTAGTCTCATCCGGTGTTGCCCTGAGAACGAGATATGTGTGACTCCTATCGGGATTTGTCTGCACATCGGGTGGCTTTGCTGTTCTTGTTTTACCATTGTCGAAATGTCTTGTGACCGGGATTCTGAGACTGATCGGGTCTTCCCGGGAGAAGGAATATCCTTCGTTGACCGTGAGAGCTTGTGATGGGCTAAGTTGGGACACCCCTGCAGGGTATAAACTTTCAAGAGCCGTGCCCGCGGTTATGTGGCAGATGGGAATTTGCTAATATCCAGTTGTAGAGAACTTGACACTTAACTTAACTAAAATGAATCAACCGTGTGTGTAGCTGTGATGGTCTCTTTTCGGTGGAGTCCGGGAAGAGAACACGGCCTTGTGTTATGTTTGAACGTAAGTAGTTTCACGATCACTTCTTGATCACTTATAGCTTCTCGACCGTGCGTTGCTTCTCTTCTCGCTCTTATTTGCGTATGTTAGCCACCATATAAGCTAGTGCTTGCTGCAGCTCCACCTCACTACCCTTTCCTACCCTTAAGCTTAAATAGTCTCGATCTCGCGGGTGTGAGATTGCTGAGTCCCCGTGACTCACAGATACTTCCAAACAGTTGTAGGTGCCGACGATACCAGTGCAGGCGATGCTACCGAACTCAAGTGGGATTTCGATGAAGATTTGGGTCGCTATTATGTTTCCTTTCCTGATGATCAGTAGTGGAGCCCAGTTGGGGCGATCGGGGATCTAGCATTTGGGGTTGTCTTTCTTTATTTTGGTTCCGTCGTTAGACCTTTGATTGTACTTTGAATGATGTATGGATTACTTGATTGTAAGCCGACTCTTTATCCCTTTCTTATTCAGTACATGGGATGTGTAAAGATTACCCCTCTTGCGACAGACCTACCATGCGGCTATGTCTCTAAGTCGTGCCCCGACACGTGGGAGATATAGCCGCATTGTGGGTGTTACAAGTTGGTAATCAGAGCCATCCCCGACTTAGGAGCCACCTGCTTGATCGAATCGCTGACGTTGTTGAGTCTAGCACAAAATGTTTTGAGTCTTAGGATTATATATATCAGAGAGTAGGATTCTTTTTACTTCTCAGTCCCTTCGTCACTCTGGTGAGGCCTCCTAACGCAGAAGTTTTGACTCTTCTCTTCTCAAATTTCATGATTTTTTTAGGATCACACGGGTATCTTGGAATTGTTCCGATAGTCTTGTGATGAGAACGTTGTTCTTGGTGCCTCTTGACATTTAGGGGTTGTGGCAGTGTCCCGGGGAGTTGAGCTCCGAGGTGTTGTCGTCACAATTTTATCGTTGCAGTTCTGTAATACCTGAGTTCATCGACATCGAAAATCTCTTTTATGCAGTTGTTGGTGAGATAAGCTCGACGCCACCCAGTACTGGGGCGGGAGTTCGGGAGTATTGCCATAACTCGTATAACGGATGCTTCTCGAAGGTTGAGGTACATGATTTCTGAAGGTTTCTTGGTTATGTGTTGAAGGATGGATACAGCTGGATGTAGGAATTGTTAGTTTGGGTGAGATATTATGCTTCCCCTGTATCCCCAACACTTGGTTGCATAACCAGAAAGTTTCGGGAGTTTATAAGTGGGAATTCAAGTAGCTCCTAGAATGTCTTTCCAACAGACACATGATACGATAGGGATCTATCATATGTTTGTTTTCGGCTTATTTTGCAAGCCAATCCTTTGTTTTCTTTTATTTGTGGTATTCGAGTTGCTTCGCTGTCAAGTGTTGATTCCATACCTTTCCTAAGCGATGCTCTCATATTTCTATGAGAGTATTAATCCTTCTGGATCATCAAGGTGGTCATGCCAATTCTTTCCCAACCGATGTTTTTCTCTTCAAGTGGATCCAATCATGTCAACATTCACAAGATCACCTCTCGGTTTTTCCCAATGTTGTTCGTTTCATCTGTCCCCAAGTTGCCTTTGTTTTCCCGCCCACCCACCCCTTTTTCTTTGAGGACTCATATTTCTTAATCAAATATGCATCTTATTGATGGGAAGTCTCTCCATTATTTTCCGTCAATATGCTTATCCGGTGATTCTCAGGAAGATACTAAGGAAGCCTCAAGTTCATCACTCTTCCCTCGTTTTCTTCTCCGGTGGATTCAATTCAAGCTTTGTCGATCATATATTTTCCTCGTTTCAAATATTTTCCCATGCCGGTGCTCCTCTTAATCATTCATCTCTCTCTATTCATGTCCGAAGTGTGGAAGATATCTCAGAAGATTCAAGTTTCCATTCTCAATTCGCTCAAGTTCTTTTGAAGATGTTACCTTATTCAAGCCATTTAATCCAACCGGTGCAATATCTCTTTTCAAGCAATCTCTTCAACGGTGTTTCTTTGGAGTGGGCACTAACCCACAGGTCTTTTCCCAGGATCTTACCCGACTCTCCTTATTTTCCCGGAGTTATTCTCAAATTCTCTCAAAGTTTGACGTAAGAATGAATTGTCATCAGTCATATGTTTTCTCCAATATCTTTCAAATTCTTTTCATCATTGGTTCAACCTTTCTAATTTTCATTCCGGAGTGTATCAACAATTCTTGATGGTGTTTCCCATCGTCATCCTCGGATTTTGAAGTTCGAGGAAGAGTTTCTCTTCAATCCTATATGTTCTCGTGAAGATTCATGGTTCTAGCTTCATGCCATCCTCTCATAATTGTTTTCGATTGTGAGAATTCTTTTCACCCATCCGGAGCAATTTAGGAGTATTTTCAGTTTGATTCTTCGGAGGCCATCATTTTAGATGATTTATTCATTCTCAACATTCAGCTCTCATTCCCCAATTCTACCGACAGGTGCATCGTTCAAATATCCTCTAATCGGTTCATGATCTCTTCGTTCTCATGGATTTAATTTCCCTCAAGTATCTTCATTCATTTTCCAATTCTTCCTGGTGATGCGTTCGTTTTCTTCGCTCGTTCTTTTAATCCTACCGGTGGTTCATTGAGTTTGCGCTATCTCTCTCTCTCTTAATCTTTTCAAGAAGAATAAGAAGTATGCCAAATCTGTGCTGGTCATTGCTACCTCTTGAGCACTTACGTTGGTTTTCCCTTGAAGAGGAAAGGGTGATGCAGCAAAATAGCGTAAGTATTTCCCTCAATTTTTGAGAACCAAGGTATCAATCCAGTAGGAGGCCGCGCACAAGTCCCTCGCACCTACACAAACAAATAAATCCTTGCAACCAATGCGATAAGGGGTTGTCAATCCCTACACGGTCACTTACGAGAGTGAGATCTGATAGATATGATAAGATAATATTTTTGGTATTTTTATGATAAAGATGCAAAGTAAAATAAATGGCAAAGGAAATAACTAAGTATTGGAAGATTAATATGATGGAAGATAGACCCGGGGGCCATAGGTTTCACTAGTGGCTTCTCTCAAGAGCATAAGTATTTACGATGGGTGAACAAATTACTGTTGAGCAATTGACAGAATTGAGCATAGTTATGAGAATATCTAGGTATGATCATGTGACGCCCCGAGACCGATATGCCAGGTGTCTTCCAGTTATTCGTTGTTGTTGCCTTGTCTTTTGCTTGCGTGTTGCATCTTGCCATGTCATCATCCGCATTGCATCATCATGTTTTCAAAACTTGCATCCGTCCCGGTCTCCTCGTTCCATCCGTTGTCCGTTCTGAGCCCAGACACACTTGCACGCGCCCGCGGCATGTCCAAAATAGTATTTTATAAGTGGCCGGAAAATGTTCTCAGATTGGGTTGAAAGTTGGCGTGTGGTCTTAATATAGTGTAGATAGACCGCCTGTCAAGTTTCATCGCATTCGGAGTTCGTTTGATAGCCTAACCGTTAAACTATAGCGGCAGTATAGCCGGTCTATCGTTGGACGTTTTTGGTCTCCGGAAACAGTCGCCGGGCCTCTCTCTTCTCTCTTCTCTTTTTCTCAGCCTGAGGCCTTCCGCACGGTCCACTACCTACCACCAGGCCCAACCTAACCTCTCTCGTCAGCCCACGTCCCTCCTCGCGCGCGCGTCCGAAATGTTGTCCCGGACCCGACCCGAGCAGTCGTCACTGTTGTGTCCAGATCATCCCCAAACATCTACAAAACGTCTCCGTTTTGTTAATTGGGCTTCCTAACATATTTATTTGCGATCGTCCGATTACGATCGGATGGACCGAGTAGCCCCTAACCTAACCAACCTACCTATATAAATAGTCAACCCTAATTTCTAGGGGAGTTGTCCCATCCATCCCTCTCGGCCGCCGCCGCTAATCCTCTCGGGATCCCCTCACTCAATCTCCCTCGATCCATCACCCAGCCAACCAGAGCCGCACTCCTCCCGATCCAAATCCTCTCCAACCCCTCCCTGTTTTTCAGCGCCGCCCAAATCACAGCAGCAGCAACCGAAGCCGATGATCCCTTGGCGCCTGCCTCCTCCTCGTTGCCTCGCTCGAGCCCAACAGGAGAGGAGCCCCGGCCACCGAAGCTCTCACCGTCGACGAGCCTTGCCAATCCCCCCGCCAGGTCAAGCGCTCCCCGTCGCTCCTCTTCCTCGCATGTTTCTTCTCCCTCCATTTCTCCCTCTCTCTGCTCCTCACCAGTGACGCCGCCCTACAGGAACCACTGCCGCCATGGGAGTTCGCCGGAGTGGAGCTCCTTCCTCGATGCAAAGCTCTCCAAGCCCCGCCGCCAGGGACCTCCTCCGCGCCCTATTGACCCACGCCCATCCGCCTCGAAGCCAACCTCCTCTGCATCTGCATCGTGCCCGAACCACTCGAAGCTCCAAGCTCTCCTGCCGGTGCATCCCGCCTCCATTCCGGCGCTGAGAATGGAACCCCCGCCATCGGATCCGCGCCTGCGCCCTGTTCCTGGTCGCCTCCACCTGGATCCGCCCATTCCTCGTCGCCGGGAGACGCCAGCGCCAGGTCCTCCGCCGCCTGCGTCCTCTGCTTCCAGAACGAGAGCAGCGCGCCTCGTCCCGCCCGCGTTGACCGCGCCTCCAGGCCGGCATGTCCTTCGCGGCCTGCCTCCTCCACTGAACTGGACCGTGGCCCATGTCAGCAGCCACGCCCAAACCCTCTACGCTTTGTTGGGCCAACAGAGATGGCCTGTTTCTTGTTTTTTTTCGTATAACGTTTTTCCTATTTTTCCAGAGACAACAGTTTTACAGAAAAACCATCCTGTTTCATGCATATAATAACTCAACAACCGTGCATCATATGTTAAAACATTATATATGAAACATGCTTAGAATTTTGTCTAGTTTCATAATATGTCACTTTCATCTATGTTTAAAAATGTTTAAAATGCGGTTTGGTTAAATTTTCCCCTATGTCATGTTAAAATGATTTAATTCATAGTTAAATAACCGTAGCTCCAAACCTAACAAACTTTATATGTAAATGGGGTAGAAAATGCCTAGTTCAACATGGTGTACTTGCTTTGCATGTTTAAAAAATATGGTTTAGGGCAGAACAGTACCAAACCTAAAATATGCATATGTGGATTTATCGGAATTGTTGTTCGTTGTTTCCGGCCTCATTTAAACTTGACTAGATAGGTAGTTTTACTTTGCTTCACCCTCTTGCCATGTTTAACAACATTTAATATTGTTGGGTACATAAACGAGATCGAACTTAATAACTTGAATGTGGTCTTTCGCCAATATGCAACGGAGTTGCATGTTGAGCTCCATATAATTTGTAGGACTGTTTGTGCACTTTGCCATGCCATGCTTCATTAAACCGGACATGCATCATACTTGTTTGCGCTTCATGGCATGATTATGTGGTGGTTGTTTACTATGTTGTTTGCTCTCTTTCCGGTGTTGCTTCTTCGGGTTGGTTCCGATAACGTTGCGTTTGTGAGGATTCGTTCGACTTCGTCCATTTGTCTTCTTCATGGACTCGTTCTTCTTCCTTGCGGGATCTCAGGCAAGATGACCATACCCTCAAAATCACTTCTATCTTTGCTTGCTATATGCCCGCTCTTTTGCTATGCCTATGCTGCGATACCTACCACTTGCTTATCATGCCTCCCATATTGCCATGTCAAGCCTCTAACCCACCTTGTCCTAGCAAACCGTTGTTTGGCTATGTTACCGCTTTGCTTAGCCCCTCTTATAGCGTTGTTAGTTGCAGGTGAAGATTGGAGTTTGTTCCTTGTTGGAACATGGATATTTGTTGGGATATCACAATATGTCTTATTTAATTAATGCATCTATATACTTGGTAAAGGGTGGAAGGCTCGGCCTTATGCCTGGTGTTTTGTTCCACTCTTGCCGCCCTAGTTTCCGTCATATCTGTGTTATGTTCCCGGATTTTGCGTTCCTTACACGGTTGGGTTATAATGGGAACCCCTTGACAATTCACCTTGAATAAAACTCCTCCAGCAATGCCCAACATTGATTTTACCATTCGCCACCTAGCCTTTTCTTTCCCTTGGGTTCTGCAGACTCAAGGTTCATCTTTATTAAACCCCCCTGGGCCAGTGCTCCTCTGAGTGTTGGTCCTACCGAGTAGACTGCGGGGCCACCTCGGGGCAACTTGAGGGTTGGTTTTACTCATAGGATGTCTCATCTGAGTGTGCCCTGAGAACGAGATATGTGCAGCTCCTATCGGGATTTGTCGGCACATTCGGGCGGTGTTGCTGGACTTGTTTTACCATTGTCGAGGATGTCTTGTAACCGGGATGCCGAGTCTGATCGGATTGCCTTGGGAGAAGGAATATCCTTCGTTGACCGTGAGAGCTTGTGATGGGCTAAGATGGGACACCCCTGCAGGGTTTTGAACTTTCGAAAGCCGTGCCCACGGTTATGGGCAGATGGGAATTTGTTAATGTCCGGTTGTAGAAAACCTGAAACTTAACTTAATTAAAATGCATCAACCGCGTGTGTAGCCGTGATGGTCTCTTTCCGGCGGAGTCCGGGAAGTGAACACGGTGTTGGTGTTATGCTTGACGTAGGTTGCTCTAGGATCACTTCTTGATCATAGTTTTCTCGGCCGTGCTTTGCCTTCTCTTCTCGCTCTCTTTTGCGTATGTTAGCCACCATATATGCTAGTGCTTGCTGCAGCTCCACCTCACATACCTTTTACCTACCCATAAGCTTAAATAGTCTTGATCGCGAAGGTGTGAGATTGCTGAGTCCCCGTGACTCACAGTTTACTTCCAAAACCAGCTTGCAGGTGCCGTTGAACCGTGCAGGTGACGCAATCAAGCTCAAGGAGGAGCTCGATGAATATTACGTTCGCTATGTTGTTTCATTTCCAGTTGATCAATAGTGGAGCCCAGTTGGGACGATCGGGGATCTGTGTAGCATTTGGGGTTGTCTTCTTTTATTTTGGTTCCGTAGTCGGACCTTGATTGTATCTGGATGATGTAATGCTCCATTCATGTATTGTGTGAAGTGGCGATTGTAAGCCAACTATGTATCTCTTTCCCTTATGTATTACATGGGTTGTGTGAAGATTACCTCACTTGCGACATTACTTTCAATGCGGTTATGCCTCTAAGTCGTGCTTCGACACGTGGGAGATATAGCCGCATCGAGGGCGTTACAAGTTGGTATCAGAGCCTTCCCCGACCTTAGGAGCCCCCTGCTTGATCAAATCATTGGCGTTGTTGAGTCTAGAAAAATGTTTTGAGTCATTTAGGATTATATATATTAGAGAGTAGGACTTCTTTTTACTCCTCAGTCCCTTCGTCGCTCTGGTGAGGCATCCTGACATAGAGTTTTGACTCTTCTCTTCTGAAATTTCACTAATTTTTTTTAGGATCACGTGGGTATCTTGGAATCGTTCCGATGGTTTTGTGACGAGAACATTGTTCTTGGTGCCTCCTGACATTTAGGGGTTGTGGCAGTGTCCTGGGAGTTGAGCTCCGAGGTGTTGTCATCACAATTTTATGGTTGCAGTTATGGAATACCCGAGTTTCGCCGACATCGAAAATCTCTTTTATGCAGTTGTTGGTGAGATAACCTCGACGCCACCCAGTACTAGGGCGGGAGTCCGGGAGTATTGTCATAACTCGTATAACGGATGCTTTTCGAAGGTTGAGGTAAACGATTTTCGATGGTTTCTTGGTTATGTGTTGAAGGATGGATACAGCTGGATGTAGGATTTGCTAGCTTTGGGTGAGATATTTTGCTTCCCTTGTATCCCCAACACCTGATTGAATAACCGGAAAGGTTCGAGAGTTTATAAGTGGGAATTCAAGTAGCTCTTAGGATATCTCTCCGAGAGATGTATGATATGAAATTGGGGTTCGACGTCTAGTGGCCCACCTATCCACGGTTGGTTTTACAGTGGTCTCGTTGCGTCTTAAAGAGTCCTTGGCTATGCTGACTCGGGGACGATTCGTATGTCATGTGCACTGCCTTGTACATGATGGTGCTGTACGATCGAGCCCGTGTGGGCCCCACCACGAAAACTTCGGACGAAATCTCTATCATATGTTTGTTCCAGCTTATTTTGCAAGCCAATCCTTTGTTTTGTTTTCAGTTGTGGTATTCGAGTTGCTTCAATGTCAAGTGTTGATTCCATACCTTCCCTAAGTGGTGTTCTCATATTCCTATGTGAATACTAATCCTTTTTGATCATCGAAATTGCCTTGTCAATTCTTTCCAACCGGCGTGCTTCTCTTCGAGATGATCCCATCATTCTCCCCATCCGTAAGATCAATTATCAGTTCTTCTCAACGATGTTTGTTTCATTCGCCCCAAGTTGCCTTTGTTTTCCCACCCTCCCACCCTTGTTTCTTCAAGGACTCGGATTTCTTAATCAAGTATTCTTTTATTCATGTGAAGTCTCTCCATTCTTTTCCTTCATGTTCTTACCTGGTGATTCTCATGAAGATTCTAACGGAGCTTCAAGTTCGTCACTCTTCACTCATCTTCTTCTCTGGTGGATCCAATTCATGCTTTGTTGATCTTTTTTTACTCGTTTCAAATACCTTCTCATGCCGGTGCACCTCATATTCGTTCACCTCTCGCTATTCATTTGTTCTGGAGTGCTGATGATATCTCGAAGATTCGTGTTTCCACTCTGCATTCGTTCAAGCTCTTTCGAGATGGTTATCTCATTCTGGCCATTTATTTCAACCGGTGCATTCTCCTCTTCAAGTAATCTTTTCAACGGTGTTTTCTTTTGAGTGGGCCCTAACCCACAGGTCTTTTTCCAGGATCTTAACTGACTCTTCTAATTCTCCCAGAGCTATCCTTAAAATTCTTTTCGAAGTTGGACGTAAGAATGAATTGTCATCAGTCAAAATGCCTTTCTCCAAGATCTTTCATTTCTTTTAATCGTTGGTTCAACCTTTCTAATTTTCATCCCGGAGTATCTCAACAATTTGGTGGTATTTCTCATCGTCATTCTCAGATTTTGAAGATCGAATAAGAGTTTTACCTCCATATCTTATCCGTTCTCTTCAAGATTCATGGTTCTAGCTTGCTGCCATCCTCTCATAATTGTTTTTCGATTGTGAGAATTATTTTCATCCTTCCGGAGCAAGTCAGGAGTCTTTTTAGTTTGATTCTCCAGAGCCCATCATCTCAGAGTGATTCATTCTCAGCTTTCAGTTATCATTCTCCAATCTTACCGGTGCATCGTTCAAGTGATCTCTAATCAGTTCGTGATCCCTTCGTTCTCATGTATCTAGATTGTCTCAAGTAGCTTCGTTCATTTCACAATTCTTACCCGGTGATCCATCCCTTCACTTCGTTCTTTTTCAATTCTTACGGTGGTTCGTTCAAGATCTCTCTTCCTTGGTTATCATATCAATTCATTCATTCTTCCAAATCCTAACGGGGGTTCGTGGAAGACATTCTCAAGTTCATGTTATATCTCTCTTAATTTTTTCTACGAGAATAAGTAATATGTCAAATCCGTTGTTTGTCATCAATTTAATTGGTGAAGGATAAGCATAATGCAATTCTTATTCTTGTTTCATCGAGTGAACTCAAGTCCCTATTCCGGAGGCTCATCAAATTCCCGATTTCAATTGTTTCATCTTCTCTTTTTCCCGGAGGTCCAACTTTTTTCAATTATTTCACCACGGAGATCCACCTAATCATTGCAAGTCTTCACCTTGTGTTTTTCAACTTTTCTTTCCTCTTGCTTGATCATTCTTTTACTACCAGAGTTCTTCATGAAGGTTCTACATGATAGTTCACCAATGAGTTAATTCCTTCTCGAAGTGATCATCAAGATTCTTTTCATAGGAGCTAGCATTCTTCATCTTGTATCCGGGGTGCAATTCTTTCTACCGTATCATTTGAGATGGTGTTATGTCATTCTTGATGATTTTCCCTCCGTGGTTCATGTTTCACAAGTAATCAAGAATGAGTTTTTTTAAATCCATCAATCTCGTCATTGGAGTTATCTTGGGTTATATTTCACCTAAAACCTTCCCTAAGGATTGTTGCTATTTATGGTGCTCATATATGATCCAAGTTCTTCATCTACCCTCCCGGTGAAATAAGTTTCTTGTCTCCTCGTTCATATCAATCCAATTCTTTTCCCGTAAGTGGTTGGTTGTTACCTCATAATTTGAGATGTATTCCATAAGACCATATCAAGTTTATTCTTTTCGTTGTTGGTGTTCCAACAACTCCGTTCGACCCTTCTCCTAAGGATGCCTTCTCAAGCTCTTTTGCGGCAGAAGTTGGCATTTTCTTCTCAATTCTCCTATTTCAATTATCTATCTTCTATTCTTTCGTTCCGGAGGCATTGCGATGTTGTTCTTTTAAACCGTCATCTCGTTTTGTCTAAGACCTTGTTCTTTTCATGCTTATCCTTTTAACCGGAGTGTGTGCCCGCTGCTCAAGTTCTTTTATTTTTATCAAGCCTTGCATATCTTTCCAACCGGAGTGCTGTTCGAATTTGTTCTTCCTTGTTCCTTTTCCTAACGGAGTGCTTTCAACTTCGTTCATTCTCGTTGCATTCTTTCTTTCAATTTGTTCAACCTCTCAAGGTTCGTGGTTTCACTCGTTTGTCAAAGAAGCAACTTAGTTTCACCTCACCTCTTCCTCATCCTTTTCCCTTGGGTGCCATCCCTAGGATCTCGGGTCGAGATCCTCTCGTAGTGGTGGAGTGTTGTGACCCCCCGAGACCGATATGCCAGGTGTCTTCCAGTTATTCGCTGTTGTTGCCTTGTCTTTTGCTTGCGTGTTGCATCTTTCCATGTCATCATCCGCATTGCATCATCATGTTTTCAAAACTTGCATACGTCCCGGTCTCCTCATTCCGTCTGTTGTCCGTTCTAAGCCCAGACACACTTGCACGCGCCCGCGACATGTCTGAAATACTATTTTATAAGTGGCCGGAAAATGTTCTCGGATTTGGTTGAAAGTTGGCGTGTGGTCTTAGTATAGTGTAGATAGACCGCCTGTCAAGTTTCATCGCATTCGGAGTTCGTTTGATAGCCTAACCGTTAAACTATAGCGGTAGTATAGCCGGTCTATCGTCGGACGTTTTCGGTCTCCGGAAACAGTCGGTGGGCCTCTCTCTTATCTCTTCTCTTTTCTCAGCCTGAGGCCTTTCGCACAGTCCACTACCTACCGCTAGGCCCAACCTAACCTCTCTCGTTAGCTCGCGGCCCTCCTCGCGCGCGCGTCCGAGAAGTTGTCCCGGACCCGACCTGAGCAGTCGTCACCGTTGTGTCCGGATCATCCCCAAACATCTACAAAACGTCTCCATTTTGTTAATTGGGCTTCCTAACATATTTATTGGCGATCCTCCGATTACGATCGGATGGACCGAGTAGCCCCTAACCTAACCAACCTACCTATATAAACAGTCAACCCTAATTTCTAGGGGAGTTGTCCCATCCATCCCTCTCGGCCGCCGCCACTAATCCTCTCGGGATCCCCTCACTCAATCTCCCTCGATCCCATCGCCCAACCAACCAGAGTCGCACTCCTCCCGATCCAAATCCTCTCCAACCCCTCCCTATTTTTTTCAGCGTCGCCCAAATCACAGCAGCAGCAACCGAAGCCGCTGGTCCCCTCGCACCTGCCTCCTCCTCGTTGCCTCGCTCGAGCCCAACAGGAGAGGAGCCCCGGCCACCAAAGCTCTCACCACCGACGAGCCTTGCCAATCCCCCTGCCAGGTCAAGCGCTCCCCGTTGCTCCTCTTCCTCGCGTGTTTCTTCTCCCTCCATTTCTCCCTCTCTCTGCTCCTCACCAGTGACGCCGCCCTACAGGAACCACCGCCGCCATGGGAGTTCGCCGGAGTGGAGCTCCTTCCTCAACGCCGAGATCTCCAAGCCCTACCGCCAGGGACCTCCTCCGCGCCCTGTTAATCCGCGCCCATCCGCCTCGGAGCCAACCTCCTCTGCATCTGCATCGCGCCCGAACCACTCGAAGCTCCAAGATCTCCTGCCGGTGCATCCCGCCTCCATTCCGGCATTGAGAATGGAACCCCCGCCGTCGGATCCGCGCCTGCACCCTGTTCCTGGTCGCCTCCACCCGGATCCGCCCCATCCTCGTCGCCAGGAGATGCCAGCGCCAGGTCCTTCGCCGCCTGCGTCCTCTGCTTTGAGGACGAGAGCAGCGCGCCTCGTCCCGCCCGCGTTGACCGTGCCTCCAGGCCGGCATGTCCTTCGCAGCCTGCCTCCTCCACTGAACTGGGCCGTGGCCCATGTGAGCAGCCACCCCCAAACCCTCTGTGCTCTGTTGGGCCAACAGAGACGGCCCGTTTCTTGTTTTTTCATATAACGTTTTTCCTATTTTTCCAGAGACAACAGTTTTTACAGAAAAACCCTCCTGTTTCATGCATATAATAACTCAACAACCGTGCATCATATGTTAAAACATTATATATGAAACATGCTTATAATTTTGTCCTGTTTCATAATATGTCACTTTCATCTATGTTCAAAAATGTTTAAAATGTTGTTTGGTTAAATTTGCCCCTATGTCATGTTAAAATGATTTAATTCATAGTTAAATAATCGTAGCTCCAAACCTAACAAACTTTATATGTAAATGGGGTAGAAAAATGCCTAGTTTAACATGGTGTACTTGCTTTGCATGTTTAACATGGTGTACTTGCTTTGCATGTTTAACAACTCTAAAATATGCTATAGGGCAGAACAGTACCAAACCTAAAATATGCATATGTGGATTTACCGGAATTGTTGTTCGTTGTTTCCGGCCTCATTTAAACTTGACTAGATATGTAGTTTTACTTTGCTTCACTCTCTTGCCATGTTTAACAACATTTAATATTGTTGGGTACATAAACAAGATCGAACTAAACAACTTGAATGTGGTGTTTCGTCAATATGCAACGGAGTTGCATGTTGAGCTCCACTTAATTTATAGGATTGTTTGTGCACTTTGCCATGCCATGCTTCATTAAACTGGACATGCATCATACTTGTTTGCGCTTCGTGCCATGATTATGTCGTGGTTGTTTACTATGTTGTTTGCTCTCTTTCCGGCCTTGCTTCTTCGGGTTGGTTCCGATAACGTTGCGTTTGTGAGGATCCGTTCGACTTCCTCCGTTTGTCTTCTTCACGGACTCATTCTTCTTCCTTGCGGGATCTCAGACAAGATGACCATACCCTCGAAATCACTTCTATCTTTGCTTGCTAGATGCCCGCTCTTTTGCTATGCCTATGCTGCGATACCTAACACTTGCTTATCATGCCTCCCATATTGCCATGTCAAGCCTCTAACCCACCTTGTCCTAGCAAACCGTTGTTTGGCTATGTTACTGCTTTGCTCAGCCCCTCTTATAGCGTTGTTAGTTGTAGGTGAAGATTGGAGTTTGTTCCTTGTTGGAACATGGATATTTGTTGGGATATCACAATATCTCTTATTTAATTAATGCATCTATATACTTGGTAAAGGGTGGAAGGCTCGGCCTTATGCCTGGTGTTTTGTTCCACTGTTGTCGCCCTAGTTTCCGTCATATCGGTATTATGTTCGCTGATTTTGCGTTCCTTACACGGTTGGGTTATAATGGGAACCCCTTGACAGTTTGCCTTGAATAAAACTCCTCCAGCAATGCCCAACATTGGTTTTACCTTTCGCCACCTAGCCTTTTCTTTCCCTTGGGTTCTGCAGACTCAAGGGTCATCTTTATTAAACCCCCCTGGGCCAGTGCTCCTTTGAGTGTTGGTCCGACTGAGTAGACTGCGGGGCCACCTCCAGGCAACTTGAGGGTTGGTTTTACTCGTAGGATGTCTCATCTGAGTGTGCCCTGAGAACGAGATATGTGCAGCTCTTATCGAGATTTGTCGGCACATTCGGGCGGTGTTGCTGGACTTGTTTTACCATTGTCGAGGATGTCTTGTAACCGGGATGTCGAGTCTAATTGGATTGTCTTGGGAGAAGGAATATCCTTCGTTGACCGTGAGAGCTTGTGATGGGCTAAGTTGGGACACCCCTGCAGGGTTTTGAACTTTCGAAAGCCGTGCCCGCGGTTATGGGCAGATGGGAATTTGTTAATGTCCGGTTGTAGAAAACCCGAAACTTAACTTAATTAAAATGCATCAACCGCGTGTGTAGCCGTGATGGTCTCTTTCTGGCGGAGTCCGGGAAGTGAACACGGTGTTGGTGTTATACTTGATGTAGGTTGCTCTAGGATCACTTCTTGATCATAGTTTTCTCGACCGTGATTTGCCTTCTCTTCTCGCTCTCTTTTGCGTATGTTAGCCACCATATATGCTAGTGCTTGCTGCAGCTCCACCTCCCATACCTTTTAGCTACCCATAAGCTTAAATAGTCTTGATCGCGAGGGTGTGAGATTGCTGAGTCCCCGTGACTCACAGTTTACTTCCAAAACCAGCTTGCAGGTGTCGTTGAACCATGCAGGTGATGCAACCAAGCTTAAGGAGGAGCTCGATGAAGATTATGTTCGCTATGTTGTTTCGTTTCCAGTTGATCAGTAGTGGAGCCCAGTTGGGACGATCGGGGATCTGTGTAGCATTTGGGGTAGTCTTCTTTTATTTTGGTTCCGTAGTCGGACCTTGATTGTATCTGGATGATGTAATGCTTCATTCATGTATTGTGTGAAGTGGCGATTGTAAGCCAACTATTTATCTCTTTCCCTTATGTATTACATGGGTTGCGTGAAGATTACCTCACTTGCGACATTGCTTTCAATGCAGTTATGCCTCTAAGTCGTGCTTCGACACGTGGGAGATATAGCCGCATCGAGGGCGTTACAGATCATGTATATAGGCATCATGTCCGAGACAAGTAGACCGACTCCTGCATGCATCTACTACTATTACTCCACACATCGACCGCTATCCAGCATGCATCTAGACTATTAAGTTCAAGAGAACAGAGTAACGCTTTAAGAAAGATGACATGATGTAGAGGGATAAACTCATGCAATATGATATAAACCCCATCTTGTTATCCTTGATGGAAACAATGCAATACGTGCCTTCCTGCCCCTACTATCACTGGGAAAGGACACCGCAAGATTGAACCCAAAGCTAAGCACTTCTCTCATTGCAAGAAAGATCAATCTAGTAGGCCAAACCAAACTGATAATTTGAAGAGACTTGCAAAGATAACCAATCATACATAAAAGAATTTAGAGAAGATTCAAATATTGTTCATAGATAAACTTGATCATAAACCCACAATTCATCGATCTCAACAAACACACAACAAAAGAAGATTACATCAAATAGATCTCCACAAGTGAGGGGGAGAACTTTGTATTGAGATCCAAAAAGAGAGAAGAAGCCATCTAGCTAATAACTATGGACCTGAAGGTCTGAGGTAAACTACTCACACTTCATCAGAGGGGCAATGGTGTTGCTGTAGAAGCCCTCCGTGATCGATGCCCCCTCCGGCGGAGCTTCGGAAAAGGCCCCAAGATGGGATCTCGTGGATACAGAAAGTTACGGAGGTGGAATTAGGGTTTTGGCTCCGTATCTGGTAGTTTGGGGGTATGTAGGTATATATAGGAGGAAGGAGTACGTCAGTGGAGCAACAGGGGGCCCACGAGGGTGGA
>NC_041384.1:372304677-372330797 GCF_002162155.2 Triticum dicoccoides | reverse complement strand
TCCAAGTCCTCTGGATCATGTTCGTTCCGAAAATCACGTTCCTGAAGGTTTCATTCCGTTTGGATTCCATTTGATATTCTTTTTCTGCGAAACCCTAAAATAGGCAAAAAAACAACAATTCTGGGCTGGGCCTCCGATTAATAGGTTAGTCCCAAAAATAATATAAAAGTGTATAATAAAGCCCAATAATGTCCAAAACAGAATATAATATAGCATGGAACAATAAAGAATTATAGATACATTGGAGACATATTAGTCATCAATATAAAGTGATTAAGGATAAGCATAATGTAATTCTTATTCTTGTTTCATCCAAGTAATTAATTCCTTATTCCTGAGGTTCATCAAAATTCTTGATTTCATTTGTTCATCTTTCTTTTCTGGAGTTCCAGGTTTTCCGCATTATGTTGTCGCGAAGCTCCATCTAAATCATCGCAAGGCTTCACCTTGTGTTTTCAACTTCTCTTTCTTTCGTTTTTTATTACTAGAGTTCTTCATGGAGGCTCTACGTGATGGCTCATCAAAGATTTAATTCCTTCTCAAAGTGTTCATCGAGATTCTTTTCAAAGGAGCTCAAGTGTCCTTCATCTTGCATGCCGAAGTGCATTCGTTCTACCTTATCTTTTGAGGTGGTGTTATGTCATTTTGATGGCTCCCTTCTTGTTTCATGATTCACAAGTCGGCCGAAATGACATAGGTTAAACCCATCATTTTCAATTCCTCCATGAGATCCATTGCAACCCTTCAGTCTCTTCATTGCAGTTATCTTGGGTTATAATTCACCGAAGCTTTGCCTAAGGATTGTAGCTATTAGTGGTGCTTGTAAATGACCCAAGTTCTTCATTTATCTTCCCAGTGAAATAAACTTCTCGTGTTCTTGTTGATATCAATCCAATTTTTTTGTTTCCGTAGTGGCAATATTCCGCCTCAATTTTGAGAAGTTTTCCATAAGCCCACTACAAGTTTATTCGTTTCGTTGTTGGTTTTTCCAACAACTCCGTTATAACCTTCTTGGAAGGATGCTTTCCAAGCTCTTTTGTGGCAGAAGTTGGCATTTTCTTCTCCATTCTTTCATTCTAATGATCTATCTTCTTTCATTTCTTCCGGAGGCATTGTGATGTTGCTATCTTGTCTCATCATCTCAAGTTGTGAAGATCATGTTTTCTTCCTTTGCTTACCCATTTAACCGGAGTGGTTTCAATATCTATCTGTCACTCAACTTCTTGGTTCTCATCGTGTCCCATGTTTCTCTTATCTAACGGAGTGTTCGCAATCTCGTTCATCTCCATTGTATTCTTCTTTCAATGGCTTAACCTCTCAAGGTTCTTTGGTCTCACTCGTTTGTGAAAAGAACCAACTTAGTTTTACCTCTTCTCTTCCTCTTCTGTTTTCTCTCCGGTGCCATCCTAGATCTCGGGACGAGATCCTCTTGTAGTGGTGGAGTGTTGTAACACCCCGGATACAACTTTCCATATTTGTAACTCTGACTCTTGCCTTTTCCGGAGATGCGATATGAGATTTCCCATCGTGGTTGGGTTTTGTCTTCGTTTTTGCATTTTGTTCATGTCGTGCATTTCATATCATGTCATCATGTGCATCTCATTTGCATACGTGTTCGTCTCATGCATCCGAGCATTTTCCCCGTTGTTCGTTTCGCAATCCGACACTCCCACATGCACCGGCGTACCCCTTTTGTCTCTTTTCGTGAGCGGGTGTTAAATGTTCTCGGAATGGACCGAGATTTGCCAAGTGGCCTTGGTACACCATCGGTAGACCGCCTGTCAAATTTCGTCCCATTTGGAGGTCGTTTGATGTCCAAGCCTCCAACGGTTAACCGGGGAACCACTAAAGCCTCTTTTGTGTTGCAGCCCAATACCTCTCCAAAACGACCCAATAACCCATCTAAACCACTTCTATGTCCTCCGTCGTCGGATCATGATCGTGTGGGCGAAAACTACACCTCATTTGGACACTCCTACCTCCTCCAACCTACAAAAGGCCTCCTCCTCCGAAATTTCGGGCGAAACCCTAGATCCGCCCTCTCCCTCCGCGCCGGACACGTCCGACCGCACCGGACGCGTCCACCGGCCGCGTCACCCCGACGAATCAGGGAGCGCCATGTAAGCTCCACCGCCGCCCGAGCCAACCTCGGGGCGCCACGTCGCCTCGACCGCGCCCCACTTCGCCACCGGGACCGCGAGCCCAAATCTGGCCCATGGGGCCCATCTCTCCGCCACCGGGCTGCGCCTCGCGCCCGAGTGCCCCGCCGCCGCCTCCTTCGCGCCACCGCGCCGCTCGCCGCCGGCGGCCCTGCTCCGTCGACCGTGCCGCGCGTCGTGCCTCGCCACCGCTGCCCTCACGCACCACCACCGCCGCCCTCGCGCACCACCTCTAGCGCGCTCCGTCCGCCGCCTGCCTGCTCCGCCGCACGCCGGCAACTGCCCGCGCTGCCCCATCTCCACCAGATCCCGCCGGCGCCCTCGCCCCGTTGCCGGCGAGCGCCTCCCGCCGCCGTTCGTCGCCTCCTGTTTCCCCGATCTAGGCGGGTTCTGGAGGAGGACGACCTCCAAGTGGGCCCCGCCCCGCATCCGGCCGGTCAGGCCCACCTGCTTCCTCCTCTCTGGGCCGAGCCCATCTGGTGAGCGAACCCCCTCTATTCTTCGCCCAATGCACATTTTAGCATTCAGCGCCCGCCTGTTTTTTTTCCCAAAACGACCAAGTCCCGGGAATCTCAGTAATTTTCATACCCACTTCAACAAGTTATATCTCCATGCTCGTTGATCCAAATCATGCATATGATATATCAAAATGTTCATTGTGAGATGATCTTCATTCCGTTCCATTGTGGCATGCTTGTTTGAGTTCAGTTGATGCCCTAATCATTGATGCAAGAGTGCTATAAAATGTTAACTGATGTTACTTATCATATCATGGTGATTTGTCATTTTTGTCACATTTGATGTGTGCTTCAGATGAGCATGAGCTCTACATGTGTTTTGGTCTACAACATGCCATATTTATAGAGGTGCTTGTCTTGCATTTTTGTGATCAATGTGGTGACTAGAACAAGCATGAAAACTAGGCTTCGTGATATTGTTGTTTTCACGGACTTAGGATTTGCTAAGTCTTTTCCTGTTCTTATTTTTGTGCCATGTAAACTTGATGCTACAGTGATATCCATGCTTGTTTTGAGATACTTCAGTAAGGATGTTTTGAACAAGTGGTTATGATCTATCCATCCATGCCCCTGTTTGAAATTATGGAGTTCCCTAGCATGTCCTATTCTTGCTCTACTTTTGCTATAAAATGTTCCTGGCAGAATGTTTACATGTTAATCAATTTTGCCATGGTTGTTGCTAGTGATCCATGCATGCTATGGACTTGCTCTTGCCGTGGTTAGCTTCATGCGCATGTCATCTTGCTGTTGGTATGCTTGTTTTGTCATGCAAGGCTTTGTGATGAGTAGTTTGAGCTCGCAAAGATGCCTTCATAATTCTATTTAAACCATGCTCTGTTTTCTGCTAAGTTTGAATCTGTTAATAAAACTTGCTATGTTTACATGGGTGCCATCATATCTTCTGTGCCTTTTTGGCTCGTGATCAGTAAGGGACTTTTGTTCCATTCATTTAGTAGAATCATGCCATGCCTTGTTTTACTATGATATGTTCCTGTAGCATGTTGTTTGCTTGCTCTAAATAGTGCTTCCTGATGTTATTTTTGACATGTTAGTATTTTCACCAAGTCTATGAAGCTGTTATCTTTTGGACTTTTTCCATGCTTGCTTGAACCTGCTCTTTTGTTATTTAGCCGTAGCTCAGTGTTCATGTTTTATCAAGCATCTTGTGTCCATCACTGCCATATGCTTTGTTGTTATGTTGGAGTGCAGTAGCTTAGTTTCTTGTTGCATGCTAAGTAGCATCGTGCTATTAAATGCAGAATTGTGTCATTCTTGTTTTGCTTGCCCTTTGCAAACTGTGCATCCATTTCCGGTGATATTTATGTCGTTTTCATCCGAAATCATCTCATCTTTCTAGCGGCACACTTGGTTTGCCAAGTTAATGCCTTGATCTTTCTTTCCCTTCCAAAGCACGCATATGCATTGCATATCATGTCTTGCATATCATGCCATATTTTGCATCATGTTGCTTGTGCATTGCACCGTGGTTGATTATTGGTCCTTTGCTTGTGTTCTTGCCTTGGGTAGAGCTGAGAGACGAGTACGTGATCAAGGAACCTATTGAGTACGCTAATGAGGATCAAGATTTCGACAACTCTGAGAACTTTGCAGGCAAGATGACCATACCCTCGAAATCACTTCTATCTTTGCTTGCTAGTTGCTCGCTCTATTGCTATGCCGCGCTACCTACCACTTGCTATATCATGCCTCCCATATTGCCATGTCAAGCCTCTAACCCACCTTTCCTAGCAAACCGTTGTTTGGCTATGTCACCACTTTGCTCAGCCCCTCTTATAGCGTTGCTAGTTGCAGGTGAAGATGAAGTTTGTTCCATGCTGGAACATGGATATTGTTGGGATATCATTATTATATCTTATTTACTTTAATGCATCTATATACTTGGTAAAGGGTGGAAGGCTTGGCCTTATGCCTGGTGTTTTGTTCCACTCTTGCGGCCCTAGTTTCCGTCATACCGGTGTTATGTTCCTTGATTTTGCGTTCCTTATGCGGTTGGGTGTTGTCACATCCCTAGTTCTGGTATGACCTAGACTAGCTAGTCATTTTGTGCATCATGTTTAAATTCCATTTAAATTTGAAATGAGGATTTGTGAAACCCTCAGAATCATTTCTGGAAATGACCCAAATAAGAAATTGCTCCAAAAAGGTCCAAGAAAATGCTCATGTTGCTCTCTGAAAATATTGGACAGAGATAAAAATCAACCCAATATTTTTAAGAGCTCATAAGTATTTATTTTGGGCATTTGGAATTAATCTAGTAATTAATTGCTTTGGATATATATATATATTTGCTATATATATAATATATGTCCAAAAATTCTGTTAATTGGTGAGGAGTTTTGGAGCAATCCAACTAGTTCCTACAAAAATTTACAGAAGTAAATAAAATGATTTAGTATTATTATTAAATCAAAACAAATGTCAGAAAAAATAGAAAAGAAACAAACTGGGAAAAACCTACCTGGACTTTACCTAGGCTGATTTACCTGGCCTGCTGCCGCTCTGGCCCAGCCCAACTGGCCACCGCACCGTCCCCCACCTCGCGCCAGTAGGCAAGGCGCGTGCCCGGCGCGTGCGCGCGCTTCGTGCGCCACGGGAGCTGCCTACCTGCCTGGCTCCCTCTCGCCATTGGATGTTCCGCGCGACGTCACGCGCCGCCCCGGAACCCCTCTCACTCTCATCCCCCTTCCCTGCGTCCTCTGCTCTCTCTCTCGCTGGACCGAATGAGCCGGTCGCCGCCGATCGCTGCCCCCGCGCTCCCCGCCATCCCCTCGCCCCTCCGTCGTGCCCAGAAGCTCCACCACCTCGTCCGCTACCTCTCCGCCAAGCTGTGCATCGCCAGACGCCCCGTGGAGCCGTCGCTGTTGCCTTCTTCACCTCCGGCCGCCGTGGATCTCCATCATCGCTCGCCGCCGTCAGCGCGTCCCCAAGCCCGCTGAGCTACTCTTCCGGTGCACTGTGAGCCTCGTGTCGGTTCCCCCTTCTCCCCTGCCTCCCCATGCATCGTAGCGCTGCGCCCGCTCGAGCCGAGCTCCAGCTGCTGCCGCGAGCTTCGCTCCGGCGAGCTTCGCTGCCCCCGCAGCCTCCTGTCTGCTCCCCAGATGCGCGCGAGCACCAGCTCCTCGAAGATGGTCTTCGCGGCCCATTTGGTCACCGCAGGACCAAATCTGAGGCCCTCCGCCGCGTCTGACCTCGTCGGCATCGAGTCGCCGGAGGGTTTGACCCCACTGACCAGGGGTTTGACCTCCCTTGGATCGCTGACAAGTGGGCCCAGGCCCCTGCTAATTTTAGTTAAGTGTTATTTAGACCTAATTAGCCTGCTGATACTGACATGTGGGCCGAGAACCTTAACTAAGCTAGATTAGGATTTGATTAGTGCTAATTAACTTAAGTTAGTTAGTTAGACACTGACGTATGGGTCCCACTGGTCAGGTTTGACCCGGACCGACCCGTTGACCTGCTGATGTCACTCAGACATCATGCTGACACAATTAATTCTTCTCTGGTTTTAAATTAAATCAGGAAATTCCAGAAAATTAGCTATACTTCAAAAATTCATAGAAATTCAACCGTAGCTCAGATTGAAATAAGTTATATATGAAAAATTATCAAAAAAATTCAATCTATCCATCTGTACCATTTTCATGCATGACAAACTAACCTATGCATGCTGTATATATGAAAACACACTTATGGCATTTAAAGGGACTTAAATTAGAGTTGCATTTGAACCTTTCGTTCAAATGGACCTCTTCCAAGTTGAATGCTAAATGCATTAGCTCAAAACACATCACATATTCATGCCATATTCATGCATCATATTGTTGCATATGCTTGTGTTTGATTGTCGACACTGTTCCTTCTCGATAGGTCTTGCTCCGGAGACCGTTCCAGAGTACCTGTCTGAGGAGCAGTGCCCCCTCTGTTGATCTACCACGCAAGCAAACCCCTTGTTCATTCCGATACAATCCTACTCTCTCGCAACTGCTCTCTGTTATTGTATTAGGACAACAACAATTCAATTGCTACTTTGTGCTGCGGTAGTTGAACCCATTCCTCTGCATGACCTGTCATTGCCACAGTAAATAGTTGAAACCCACTAGCATGTGTAGGAGTTGATTGAAGCCATTGTTGTGTTCCTACCATGCCTTGCTTACTATTGCTTAGAGTGTGTTAGGTCTGATTCATTGGGAATGAATTGGAGTGCAATGTTCGATGTTCTGATGCTGAGAGTGAAGTGTGTGAACACGATTTGGTAAAGGTAGCGGTGAGAGGCCATGTAGGAGTACATGGTGGGTTATCTCACTGGAACCGTCCTTAAGCACTGAGTTCTATGTATGTTGTCCAATGACTCGATAATACCACACATTGGGATCCTTAATTGACTCTCTCGACTTATTAACCAACTTGATCTCTGTCCAGGAGTCGCAACTAGTTTCTGGTGTTTGTAGGTAGTGCTATTTTTCTACTGAGTGGCACCCGGCAGGGTGGACTTGGGACAGACTAGGCACAGTGGCATGGTGTACCAAGTGGCACCCAGATGGTGGGCTTGGGAACCCTGCTCACATCGTTTGGGGCCGTGAGCGACACCCCGGCCGGATCTCCTTGCGGATGGAACCCGAATAGGCAATAAACCTGTACTAGAGTCTTGTATGGTTAGTCAGGTCGTGGCCGACACCCTCGCCAGGCTTCCGCTTGAAGGTTCCCGAGATACATGATGTGTACATGGCGGTAAGTGGCGAGAGCGTGTGTGAAGAAGTACACCCCTGCAGGGTTAACATGATCTATTCGAATAGCCGGGTCCGCGGTTATGGACTTCTTGGATGCTTACGTGGTACATAGACAACTTAAAGTGGATACTCTAAAATGCTCAAGACAAGTGTGAGTGCTATGGATGGCCTTCTCGTAGAGAGACAGGGATGAATCCATAGTAGTGTATTGATGTGGTGATTAGTGGACTCGTGTGCGCTTTCTTTCAAAGAAGTTTCTCGTAGTCATAGAACAGGATAGCCACTGATGTAAGTCTTGTTGAGTACCTTTGTACTCACATTTGCTTTATTTATGTTTTGCAGGTGAGACATCTATCTCACTAGTAGTACCGCTTGGACTTCGATGAGTAGCTTGTTACCTCAGCTACGATCTTGTACCCTTGGGAGGGACTTGTAGATAGTCAGGCTTCTCAGCCTTTTTCTTTTGTAGTTGTCTGTACTCAGACATGTAATGCTTCCATTGCTTGTATGCTCTGAATGATGGGTCATGAGACCTCTGTTTGTATTATTGCTATGTGGCTCTTCTGGGCCTTTATCTATATGAGTTTGAGTTATGTTGTGATGCCATGTTGTACAACACATACTTGCATGTTATGCGTACATGTGACGTGTATTGCTATGTGTGGGATCCGACAACCTAGTTGTTTATCCTTGGTAGCCTCTCTTATGGGGAAATGTAGTCTAGTGCTTCCACTGAGCCATGGTAGTCTGCTACTGCCCGGTTCACCGGAGTCCTGCTAGCCCAGCACTACTGCTCAGGAACACCTAGACTGGCCGGCATGTGATTCACATTGTTCCTGTGTCTGTCCCTCCGGGGAAATGTCACGTGGTGACATCCAAAGTCCTGCCTAGCCTGCTACAGCCCGGGTTCCCGGAGTCCTGTTAGCCCAGTTGCTACAACCCGGATTCACACGCTGCTGACCGACATGCTCGATGTTGTTTCATGTATGCCTATCCCTGTAAGTTAGTGCCACTTTGGGTTCACGACTAGTCATGTTGGCCCGGGTTCTCTGTCATATGGATGCTAGCGACACTATAATATACGTGAGCCAAAAGGCGCAAACGGTCCCAGGCCATGATAAGGCAACACCCATGGGAATGCCGTGCATGAGGCCGCAAAGTGATATGAGGTGTTACATGCTCGATCGGTGTGACCTAGAATCAGGGTCCCGATAGCTTTGGTATCAGAGCTTGACTGCCTGTAGGACTACCAAGCCGACCTGGCCGAAGTTGAGTCTAGAAATTCTTTAGTTATATAGGGGAATTGATTGTGGAAGGGAACGTAAGGCTCTTTTTACTCCTCATACCTTATGCCTTCTGATCTGAGTCATCCTACCTTCCTACGGGGTTAAGGAACTAGGCTTTCTCCTCCGTCTATCAGGATCACGTGCTACTACTCCGTAGTCTCTTAGGATTGGTTGATCAGAGTCATATTCCAGTTTTCGAGTACTTCCGGTGTAGTCTGTTTAGTACTATCACAGAACCTTGAGTGATGATGTTGAGTATGGTGCTACCCCATCTTTTGCAGAATGTCTCATTTTGAGCATTTACTCCTGTTATGCTGCCGGAATTGTCCTAGGAGTTCAAGAGATAGTATTTTCCTTGTACTATATTCTACATCCTTATGATGATACTGAATCCATCCTTGTTTCCTTGGTTGGTTCTTCAGGATGTCGTCAGTTAACCGAAGTTCTATTGCTCGTAGCCGGAACCCCGTTGATGGTAGGGATGAGGATCCCCGACCAGCCTTCGTTGGCAGAGTTCATGTTAGAGATGGAGAAGAACAAGCGAGAGTCTAACTGCTTGTTAGCACGTATTGAGGAGAACACCGTCCATCAGTACAAAGAGTCTGCGTCCATTCATGACTTCATTGGCCTGAAACCACCTACCTTCCATCATTCCATTGAACCACTCAATGCAGATGACTAGCTCCGTAGTATCACACACAAGCTGCGTTCCGCGAGCATAGCTGAAGGTGACAAGGTCACCTATGCTGCATATCACTTGGAAGGTCCTGCTAGTCTTTGGTGGCAGAACTATGAGGCTATGCTTCCAGCTGGCCAGATACCCACCTGGAGAGATTTCACTGAGGCTTTTCGCGAGCATGACATTCCTCAAGCCCTCATTGACCGCAAGAGAGAAGAGTTCTGTAGTTTCACCCAAAGTAAGATGGCTGTTGATGCTTACAGCAGAGAGTTGGAGAACCTTGCCCGCTATGCTACCGAGGAGGTGTCCACAGACGCCAAGAAGCAGGCTAGGTTCCTAAAGGGTCTCAACCCCAAGTTGCGTCGTGATCTCCACCTGCATCACTGTGATACATTCCAGGCCCTTGTGAACAAGGCCATTAATGCAGAGACAACTCAGCTCACTTATGAGGAGTCTCGTAAGCACACCCGTGATTTGGGTTCTTCCTCCGTTTCTAGTTCTCAGAAGCGCCGGATTTGGGTTCCGAACTCCGCTCTTCCACCCGGTTATTCGCCGAGGCCATCCTATGTGGTACCTCCCCCAGTTAAGTTGTATGCTCCACCCAGGTCTATTGGTAGACCTCTTGTCAATGCGGGTCCACGTCCTACCTCAGGGACTTGCTTCACATGTGGAGAGACAGGACACTATGCACGTGACTGCTCTCAAGACAACTATGCTCCACCCCAGCCCGAGGAGTCTGCTCTTCGTGGTAAGCCATCACGCAAGACAATCAGTGTCAAGTTAGCTTCCACTGAACGTGGACATGTGTATCATGTCTCAGCTAAAGACGCTCATGATGATCCGAATGTTGTTCTTGGTACACTCCTTATCAATTGCCATCCAGCTTCGGTTCTGTTCGATACCGGAGCATCTCACTCCTTCATTTCTGAAAGCTATGCTAACTTGCACAACATTTCATTTTGTGATATGCCCTCTCCACTAGTCATTCAAACTCCTAGATCCAAATGGCAAACTTCTAGTGTAAGCCACGGTAATGAAATCCTTGTCGACAGACTTGTATTCCTTGCATCACTTATAGCCCTCAAGTCTACAGATATTAACATCATCTTTGGTATGGACTGGATGAAAGCTCATTATGCCAAGGTTGATTGTTACACAAGGTCTGTTCAGCTTACACACCCATCTGGCAAGTAGTCACTGTCTCCACCAGAGTTGCAAGGCGTCAGCTCTATTCTCTTAATGCCAACCCTCTTCCTGATCTTGGAGATATCTCGGTAGTCCGTGACTTTCCGGATGTCTTTCCAGAGGAACTGCCAGGTATTCCACCTGACAGAGATGTAGAGTTTGTCATAGATCTTATCCCAGGAACCGCTCCAATCTCTAGGAGACCTTACAAGATGGCACCCTTAGAGCTAGCTGAGCTTAAGAAACAACTTCATGAGTCCTTACAAAAGGGTTTCATCCGTCCTAGTTCTTCTCCCTGGGCTTGCCCCATCCTCTTCGTCAAGAAGAAGGATGGTACGGACCGAATGGTTGTAGATTATCGTCCCGTTAATTTGGTCACGATAAATAACAAGTGTGCGCTCCCCAGGATCAACGACCTATATGATCAGCTCGCTGGATCCTCAGTCTTTTCAAAGATGGATTTGAGGTTAGGCTACCACCAAATGAAGATCAGAAATGGGGACATTCCTAAGACGGCTTTTGTCACTCATTATGGCCAGTACGAGTACACCGTCATGTCCTTTGGTCTAACCAATGCTCCAGCTACATTCTCTCGCTTGATGAACTCAATCTTCATGGAGTACTTAGATAAGTTCGTCATGGTTTACCTCGATGATATTCTTATTTACTCGAAGAATGAGGAAGAGCATGCCGAACATCTTAGACTTGTGTTAGAGAAACTCAGAGAGCACCGCCTTTATGCCAAGTTCTCCAAGTGCGAATTTTGGTTGCCAGAAGTGATACCTGGGCCACGTGATATCTGGTAAGGGCATTGTTGTCAATCCCGAGAGAGTTCAGGCCGTTCTTGATTGGACTCCGCCTGAAACGATTAAGCAAGTTAGGAGTTTCCTTGGCCTAGCCAGTTATTGTCGCCGCTTCGTTGAGAACTTCTCCAAAGTGGCCAAACCTCTCACGGAACTTCTCAAGAAAGATAAAAAGTTTGAGTGGTCCCCACAGTGTGAGCATAGTTTTAAGGAGCTGAAAAGACGTCTGACTTCTGCTCCCATACTTGTGCCACCGGATTTCACTAAAGACTTTGTTATCTAATGCGACGCCTCACGACAAGGACTAGGTTGCATTCTTATGCAGGATCGTCATGTGATTGCCTATGCATCTCGGCAGTTGCATCCACATGAGGAGAATTATCCTACTCATGATCTAGAGCTTGCATCCGTAGTCTATGCACTTAAGACATGGCGACATTACCTTCTTGGTAAACATTGCGAGATTTACACCGATCACCAGAGTCTCAAGTATATTTTCACCCAACCAGATTTGAACCTTAGGCAAAGACGTTGGTTGGAGTTGATCTCAGATTATGACTTAGGGATTACCTACACCCCAGGCAAGGGCAATGCCATGGCTGATGCTCTAAGTCGTAAATCCTATTGCAACAATCTCATGTTGCGGCAGGGCCAACCACTTCTCCATGAGGAATTCTGTAAGCTTAATCTTCACATTGCTCCTCATGGATTCCTTTCTACCTTGGTGGTGAAACCTACTCTTGAGGATCATGTCATAACTAGCCAGCAATATGATATGGGTATTTCTCGAATCAAGGATAACGTTCGGAAGGGAGTTGCTGGTAGTTTCTTTGTTGATGATCGAGGTGTTGTTTTCTTCGAGAACCGTCTGGTGGTTCCCAAGAAGCAACATCTTCGACAACTGATCCTTAAGGAGGCGCATGAATCTCCTCTCACGATTCATCCCGGTAGCACTAAGATGTATCAGGACCTACGCCAGAGGTTCTGGTGGACTAGGATGAAGAGAGAAATTGCTCAGTTCATTTCTAACTGTGACGTTTGTCGTCGCATTAAGGCAGAGCATCAAAGGCCTGCTGGCACCCTTCAGCCTTTAGCTATTCCTGAATGGAAATGGGATAAAGTTAGTATGGACTTCATCACCGGCTTTCCCAGGACCAAGAGAGGGAATAATGCTATCTTCGTAGTCATTGATCGTCTTTCCAAAGTGGCTCACTTCCTACCTGTTCGAGAGAGTATCACTGCTAGTCAGCTCGCTGACTTATATATTTCTCGAATAGTGTCACTTCATGGTGTTCCACTAGAGATCAATTCAGACCGTGGTAGTCTTTTCACTTCTCATTTCTGGGATAGTTTCCAAACTGCCATGGGCACCCATCTTTCCTTCAGTACCGCTTTCCACCCTCAATCAAGTGGTCAGGTGGAAAGGGTCAACCAAATTCTCGAAGACATGCTTAGAGCTTGTGTTATCTCATTCGGCATGGATTGGGAGAAGTTTCTTCCCTTCGCCGAGTTTGCTTATAACAATAGCTACCAATCCAGCCTCAAGAAAGCTCCTTTTGAGGTTCTGTATGGACGAAGATGTCGAACACCTTTGAACTGGTCAGAAACCGGTGAAAGACAATTCTTTGGACCGGATATGATCCAGGAGGCAGAAGAGCAAGTTTGCATCATTTGTGAGAATTTGAAAACAGCCCAATCTCGTCAAAAGAGCCAGTATGACCGTCGTCATAAGGAAGTGGCTTATGAAGTTGGCGACAAGGCTTATCTTCGGGTTAATCCTTTGAAGGGTACCCATCGTTTCGGTATCAAGGGAAAGTTGGATCCTCGTTACATTGGTCCTTTTCACATTCTCGCTAAACGAGGAGAGGTTGCCTACCAGTTGGAACTACCCCCACATCTTTCTCAAGTACATGATGTCTTCCATGTCTCTCAACTCAGGTGTTGCTTCTCGGATTCCATCCGTGAAGTGGACCATGAAACGCTTGATCTCCAAGATAACCTCACATATCGAGAGTACCCTGTTCGCATTCTTGATCAAGCAGAGCATGTCACTCGACGTCATAACATCAAGTTTCTCAAAGTTCAGTGGTCTCATCATTCCGAGAGAGAAGCTACTTGGGAGCGAGAAGACCGTCTTCGACTGGAGTACCCCACTTTATTTCTGTCGACCCATGAATCTCGGGACGAGATTCTTTCAAGTGGGGGCGAGTTGTCACATCCCTAGTTCTGGTATGACCTAGACTAGCTAGTCATTTTGTGCATCATGTTTAAATTCCATTTAACTTTGAAATGAGGATTTGTGAAACCCTCAGAATCATTTCTGGAAATGACCCAAATAAAAATTGCTCCAAAAAGGTCCAAGAAAATGCTCATGTTGCTCTCTGAAAATATTGGACAGAGATAAAAATCAAACCAATATTTTTAAGAGCTCATAAGTATTTATTTTGGGCATTTCGAATTAATCCAGTAATTAACTGCTTTGGATATATATTTTCTATATATATAATATATGTCCAAAAATTCTGTTAATTGGTGAGGAGTTTTGGAGCAATCCAACTAGTTCCTACAAAAAATTACAGAAGTAAATAAAATGATTTAGTATTATTATTAAATCAAAACAAATGTCAGAAAAAATAGAAAAGAAACAAAATGGGAAAAACCTACCTGGACTTTACCTGGTCCAATTTACCTGGCCTGCTGCCGCTCTGGCCCAGCCCAACTGGCCACCGCACCGTCCCCCACCTAGCGCCAATAGGCGAGGCGCGTGCCCGGCGCGTGCGTGCGCTCCGCGCGCCACGGGTGCTGCTTGCCTGCCACCCTCGCCGCCTGGATGTTCCGCGCGACGCCACGCGACGCCTTGGAACCCCTCTCACTCTCACCCCCCTTCCCTCCGTCCTCTGCTCTCTCTCTCGCTGGACCGAATGAGTAGGTCGCCGCCGTTCGCTGCCCCCGCGCTCCCCGCCGTCCCCTCGCCCCTCCGTCGTGCCCAAAAGCTCCGCCACCTCGTCCGCTACCTCTCTGCCAAGCCGTGCATCGCCGGACGCCCCGTGGAGCCGTCGTTGTCGCCTTCTTCACCTCCGGCCGCCGCGGATCTTCGTCGCCGCTCGCCGCCATCAGCGCGTCCCCGAGCCCGCTGAGCTGCTCTTCCGGTCCACTGTGAGCCTCGCGTCGGTTCCCCCTTCTCCCCTGCCTCCCCATGCATCGTAGCGCTGCGCCCACTCGAGCCGAGCTCTGGCTGCCGCCGCGAGCTTCGCTCCGGCGAGCTTCGCTGCCCCCGCAGCCTCCCGTCTGCTCCCTAGATGTGCGCGAGCACCAGCTCCTCGGAGATGGTCTTCGCGGCCCATTTGGTCACCGCAGGACCAAATCTGAGGCCCTCCGCCGCGTCTGACCTCGTCGGCGTCGAGTCGCCGGCGGGTTTGACCCCGCTGACCAGGGGTTTGACCTCCCTTGGATCGCTGACAAGTGGGCCCAGGCCCCTGCTAATTTTAGTTAAGTGTTAATTAAACCTAATTAGCCCGCTGATACTGACATGTGGGCCCAGGACCTTAACTAAGCTAGATTAGGATTTGATTAGTGCTAATTAACTTAAGTTAGTTAGTTAGACACTGACGTATGGGTCCCACTGGTCAGGTTTGACCTGGACCGACCCATTGACCTGCTGATGTCACTCAGACATCATGCTGACACAATTAATTCTTTTCTGGTTTTAAATTAAATCAGGAAATTCCAGAAAATTAGCTATACTTCAAAAATTCATAGAAATTCAACCGTAGCTCAGATTGAAATAAGTTATATATGAAAAATTATCAGAAAAATTCAATGTATCCATTTGTACCATTTTCATGCATGACAAACCAACCTATGCATGCTGTATATATGAAAACACACTTATTGCTTGTGTTTGATTGTCGATACCGTTCCTTCTCGGTAGGTCTTGCTCCGGAGACCGTTCCAGAGTACCTGTCTGAGGAGCAGTGCCCCCTCTGTTGATCTACTAGGCAAGAAAACCCCCTTTTTCATTCCGATACAATCCTACTCTCTCGCTCCTACTCTCTGTTATTGCATTAGGATAACAATGATTCAATTGCTACTTTGTGCTACGGTAGTTGAACCCATTCCTATGCATGACCTGTCATTGCCACAGTAAATAGTTGAAACCCACTAGCATGTGTAGGAGTTGATTGAAGCCATTGTTGTGTTCCTACCATGCCTTGCTTGCTATTGCTTAGAGTGTGTCAGGTCTGATTCATTGGGAATGAATTGGAGTGCAATGTTCGATGTTCTGATGCTGAGAGTGAAGTGTGTGAACGCGATTTGGTAAAGGTAGCGGTGAGAGGCCATGTAGGAGTACATGGTGGGTTGTCTCACTGGAACCATCCTTAAGGACTGAGTTCTATGTATGTTGTCCAATGACTTGATACTACCACACATTGGGATCCTTAATTGACTCTCTCGACTTATTAACCGACTTGATCTCTGTCGAGGAGTCGCAACTAGTTTCTGGTGTTTGTAGGTAGTGCTATTTTTCTATCGAGTGGCACCCGACAGGGTGGACTTGGGACAGACTAGGCACAGTGGCACGGTGTACCAAGTGGCACCCGGGTGGTGGGCTTGGGAACCCTTCTCACATCGTTTGGGGCCGTGAGCGACACCCCGACCGGATCTCCTTGCGGATGGAACTCGAATAGGCAATAAACCTCGACTAGAGTCTTGTATGGTTAGTCAGGTCGTGGCCGACACCCTCGCCAAGCTTCCGCTTGAAGGTTGCCGAGATACATGACGTGTACATGGCGGTAAGTGGCGAGAGCGTGTGTGAAGAAGTACACCCCTGCAGGGTTAACATGATCTATTCGAATAGCCGGGTCCGCGGTTATGGACTTCTTGGATGCTTACGTGGTACATAGACAACTTAAAGTGGATACTCTAAAATGCTCAGGACAAGTGTGAGTGCTATGGATGGCCTTCTCGTAGAGAGACGGGGATGAATCCATAGTAGTGTATTGATGTGGTGATTAGTGGACTCGTGTGCGCTTTCTTACCTCAAAGAAGTTTCTCGTAGTCGTAGAACAGGATAGCCACTGAGTCAAAGCTGGCTTGCTGCAACTAGACCCCACATTACCTTCTTGATACAAATGCATGTATGATAGGATCTGATGTAAGTCTTGCTGAGTACCTTGGTACTCGCGTTTGCTTTATTTATGTTTTGCAGGTGAGACATCTGTCTCACTAGTAGTACCGCTTGGACTTCGACGAGTAGCTTGTTACCTCAGCTACAATCTTGTACCCTTGGGAGGGACTTGTAGATAGTTAGGCTTCTCAACCTTTTTCTTTTGTACTTGTCTTTACTCATAAATGTAATGCTTCCATTGCTTGTATGCTCTGAATGATGGGTCATGAGACCTCTGTTTGTATTATTGCTATGTGGCTCTTCTGGGCCTTTATCTATATGAGTTTGAGTTATGTTGTGATGCCATGTTGTACAACACATACTTACATGTTATGCGTACGTGTGATGTGTATTGTATGTGTGGGATCCGACAACCTAGTTTTTTATCCTTGGTAGCCTCTCTTATGGGGAAATGTAGTCTAGTGCTTCCACTGAGCCATGGTAGTCTGCTATAGCCCGGTTCACCGGAGTCCTACTAGCCCAGCACTACTGCTCCGGAACACCTAGACTGGCCGGCATGTGATTCACATCATTCCTGTGTCTGTCCCTTCGGGGAAATGTCACGCGGTGACATCCAGAGTCCTGCCTAGCCTGCTACAGCCCGGGTTCCCGGAGTCCTGTTAGCCCAGTTGCTACAGCCCGGATTCACACGCTGCTGACCGACATGCTCGATGTTATTTCATGTATGCCTGTCCCTGTAAGTTAGTGCCACTTTGGGTTCACGACTAGTCATGTCGGCCCGGGTTCTCTGTCATATGGATGCTAGCGACACTATCATATACGTGAGCCAAAAGGCGCAAACGGTCCCGGGCCATGGTAAGGCGACACCCATGGGAATGCCATGCGTGAGGCCGCAAAGTGATATGAGGTGTTACATGCTAGATCAGTGTGACTTAGAATCATGGCCCCGACAGGTGTTATGGGAACCCCTTGACAGTTCGCTTTGAATAAAACTCCTCCAGCAAGGCCCAACCTTGGTTTTACCATTTGCGTACCTACCACCATATACCTTTCCCTTGGGTTCTGCAGACTGAAGGGTCATCTTTATTTTAAACACCCCCGGGCTAGTGCTCCTCTGAGTGTCGGTCCAAACCGAGCTACCTGTGGGGCCACCTCGGGGAAACTCGAGGTTTGGTTTTACTCGTAGCTAGTCTCATCCGGTGTTGCCCTAAGAACGAGATACGTGCGACTCCTATCGGGATTTGTCGGCACATCGGGTGGCTTTGCTGGTCTTGTTTTACCATTGCCGAAATGTCTTGTAACCGGGATTCCGAGACTTATCGGGTCTTCCCGGGAGAAGGAATATCCTTTGTTGACCGTGAGAGCTTGTGATGGGTTAAGTTGGGACACCCCTGTAGGGTATAAACTTTCGAGAGCCGTGCCCGCGGTTATGTGGCAGATGGGAATTTGTTAATATCCGGTTGTAGAGAACTTGATGCTTAACTTAATTAAAATGAATAAACCGCGTGTGTAGCCTTGATTATCTCTTTCTGGCGGAGTCTGTGAAGAGAACACGACCTTGTGTTATGTTTGAACGTAAGTAGTTTCAGGATCACTTCTTGATCACTTATAGCTTCTCGATCGTGCATTGCTTATCTTCTCGCTCTTATTTGCATATGTTAGCCACCATATAAGCTAGTGCTTGCTGCAGCTCCACCTCACTACCCTTTCCTACCCTTAAGCTTAAATAGTCTTGATCTCGCGGGTGTGAGATTGTTGAGTCCCCGTGACTCACAGATACTTCCAAACAGTTGCAGGTGCCGACGATACCAGTGTAGGCGATGCTACCGAACTCAAGTGGGATTTTGATGAAGACTTAGGTCGCTATTATGTTTCCTTTCCTGATAATTAGTAGTGGAGCCCAGTTGGGGCTATCGGGGATCTAGCATTTGGGGTTGTCTTTCTTTATTTTGGTTCTGTAGTCGGACCTTTGATTGTACTTTGAATGATGTATGGATTATTTATGTATTGTGTGAAGTGGCGATTGTAAGCCAACTCTTTATCCCTTTCTTATTCAATACATGAGACGTGTAAAGATTACCCCTCTTGCGACAGACCTACCATGCGGCTATGCCTCTAAGTCGTGCCCGGACACGTGGGAGATATAGCCGCATTGTGGGTGTTATAGGTGGGTGGAGGTGGCACACATGGCGAGGAGGAGACAGGTGTGGCGGAAGAGGCGGCGGCTGGTGGGAGGAGGCGACAAGAGAGAGAAGGGAATTGGAGAAGGAGGCAGAACCCTACCTCCACTCGAGGAGAAGACGAGAGAGAGATTTTTTTCAAAAGGTGAGAGAGAGGTGGGACGTATTTACATTGGGGAGGTGTTATCCTGGGGTAAATCCCGCGATAGTAAAAATCGTGAACATGGCATAGGCGAGGGTGCGCCCTTTGCGCCACCGTTAATGGGTTTCATGTCAAAGAAATAACCATTGCATGCACTTAATGACTCAAATATATCAAATTAACCTAGAGAAGTGCCAAATTTGAACGTGGAGGATGCTATGGTCTATGTTGATCATAGAAAAAAATCAAGGTCAAACAATGAAGTAGATGTTAATTCGTCGTTAAATCTGACGCATTCCCTCTCGAAACCACAATTTTTCTTCGGAGATGGTTCGATTTCTAAAGAGTGCACGCCAAAACTTTTTGTGAAACCTTCTCGGCATAATGTTCTGATGTCATGATACCGTGTTAAGTTTTATATTTTTTTCAAACTTCATTTACAATACCAATAAACTCCATATTTGTGGTTGACTCTTGCCATAGAGATGTTTGAAATTCCTTTTCATTTATTGCATAAGATATATAAATATACTCAACATCATAGTTATGGGTTTTAAACCATTTTTGCACTATTTCACGTACTCGTAATTCAAATTTGAATTATATCCATCGATGCCTTGAAATGCACTTAAAACTCACATATTGCAAATGAACCCCGAAAAATGCCAAATTTGAACTGAGAGAACGCCATGGTATGTGTTGGGTGCAAAAAATGAAGTAGATCATTTCACCTTTAAACCTCACGTGTTCCCTCTTGAAAACATGATTCTTGTTCGGGGATGGTTCAATTTCTAAAGAGCGTACACCAAAACATTTGTGAAACCTTCACAAATTTTCACCACAATATCACAAGCTCATATCATGACACCATGTCAAGTTTCCTATTTTCATACTTCATTTACATTTTCTAGAATTTAAAACCCAATGAACTTCATGCTTGTGGTTGACTCTTGCCATAGAGATCTTTGAAATTCCTCTTCTTTCTAGTATAAGACATACAAGTATACTCAACACCCTAAATATGTTTTCCCAAATTATTTTCTACACATTTCTCACGTGCTTATAGTTCGAAATTTTAGTTTATCTATTAAACGTCTAGAAATACACTTAATGACTCAAATATAGCAAATGAACCCAGAAAAGTGCCAAATTTGAACAGGGGGATGCTATGGTCTATCTTGGGTGTAGAAAAAGAAGGTCAAACGATGAATAAAATTCAATTCAACTTCAAACCTGATGCAATCCCTCTCGAAACAATGATTCTTCCTTGAGAATGGGGTTTCTAAAGAGTGTATATCAAAAAAATTGTGAAACCTTCTCCAAATTTCCCCACGTCATAGTGAGGTCATATCGTGACACCATGTCAAGTTTCATGTTTTTATATATTTTTATATTTTCTAGAATTAAAAAACCAACAAACTCCATGTTTCTGGTTGATTGTTGCCATAAAGATCTTTGAAATTCCTCTTCTTTCTTGCTTGTGGTTGACTTTTGCCATAGAGATCTTTGAAATTCCTCTTCTTTCTTGTATAAGACATACAAGTATACTCAACGCCCTAAATATGTTTTTCCAAATTATTTTCTACACATTTTCATGTGCTTATAGTTCAAAATTTTACGAGTCGTCTCGATCATCCTCTCTTGGGTGTAGAAAAAGAAGGTCAAACGATGAAAAAATGTCAATTCAGCTTCAAACCTAATGCAATCCCTCTCGAAACGATGATTCTTCCTTCAGAATGGGGTTTCTAAAGAGTGTACATCAAAACTTTTGTGAAACCTTCTCCAAATTTTCCCACGTCATAGTGAGGTCATATCATGACACCATGTCAAGTTTCATGTTTTTTATATTTTCTAGAATTAAAAAACCAACAAACTCCATGTTTCTGGTTGATTGTTGCCATAAAGATCTTAGAAATTCCTTTCCATTTCTTGTACAAGCCATACAAATATACTCATACCCTAAATATGATTTTTGAAACCATTTTGTTCACTATTTCATTTACTCGTAGTTTAAATTGATTATATCCACTAAGCTAAAGATACATGACTTAAATATAACAAATAAACTCGTAAAAATACCAAATTTTAACAAGAGAATGTTATGGTCTATCTTTGATGAAAAAATAATTCAAGGTAAAACTACGAAGCAAATGTCGATTCACTTCAAATCTATCGCAAAAAACTATTTTTCTCAGAAAAACTTAGCAAGGAATCACACATGGTTGCGTTTATAAAACTGTGCACATATTTAAAAAAAACACGTGCAAGGCATCACACATTTGTAAATTGTGTGCAATGATAAGCTACATTACACACTCACATTACTATTATTATTATTGAAAAAACTATGTTGCATGGTGTCACACATGGTTGTGTTTCTAAAACCATGTGCGGTGATAAGGTACATCGCACAGACATCTTTTATAGAAGTCGTATCACATACGGTTGCATTTTTTAAACCGTGTGCAATGGTATGCTACGTCGCACATATATTTTTTCACACAACTTTTGTTTTTAAAATCTGCGTGCAATCATGGGCTACATCACCCACACAGCTTTTGCGAAGACTTGTGCATGATATCGCACAAATTGTGTTTTTAAACTATTTGTAATATTATACATATCACACATTTTTCTTATACTGTGTGCGATGTTATCACACATTACTTTTGTAACGTGTGTGATAACTGTGTATTAATCACACCATTCTACACTAGTGAATGCCGTCTGACGGCGAGAGGACGTGATCCTAACAAGATGGGGAAAACAATATTCATTATGCATTTGTGTTATAGTCATCTATGGTGGTTGTTGTTCTGGTGTGCTGGTCCTACAGGGTCTTAGCACGATGACTTCCCAACTGTCTACTACAACAAGTTGTGTCGACTCTGGTGATGGAGGGGCGATGACAGCGGCACGCCTTCGGCTCGCTTCAGTGCTTGTATTCGTCGCTAGGTGGTCTACGAATCTGAATGTAATTTTTTATTATTTCTAGTATTCATTGTACTATCATGATTGAAAATGAAAAGATCAAAAAATTTCTCGCAAAAAAAACAATACATTATGTCTAGATATAAGCACAACAATAGTTAAAAAAACTATTTCCAACACAATACAATCGCACATGCCCATGTACACGAATATATATATTCATCTCTTTGAACGTACGCATACATAGTCTACCCCTATGAGCATATCTGAGATGCCAAGTCAGCATCACATCTTGTCTTGATGTGTGTATAAATATGAGATATTATAGAATTTTAATTAATTTTGTTTCAACATAAATATTTTTCTTTCTATGCATATACCATATGACATATTCATGTTTAATTTCAATATATGTTTCACATAATGGAAGTGACACGAGATGAAAGAAAATGTTTGTTTTACACCGGTTCAAAACAACGCAACACAAGCCTCCTGCGTTGCTCGACACATGCCCCTCTAGCCCAAGCCACCGCTTGCCCCTCCGGCCCGCCTTATATATTTGCACGCCCCCCTCTCCTCCACACGGCTCCTCACTTCTGTTTTCCCCCTTTACCCATTTCCGTTTTCCATGGCGATGCTGAGTAGCCACCCACGGTGTTGCGACCCAAGGAGAGGCGACGACACCCACAAGCTGCTGCATCTCGTCGTGCCACCAATGCCATGTTGCAACCCCGCAAGGCAACGCTCGTCGCACTCATGCGATGCAACACGCAAGGGGGTAGGCGCCGCCGACGATGAGATGTGGCGCTCGTCGACTATCGTCGATGCTGGATCCCAGCAACTCGTTCACAACCGCCGGTTCTTGGACGCAACAATCTCTGACGTTGCATCCCACTCCGTACACTAGATGAAAAGGCTCCGCCGCCACCATTGCTACTGCTGCTGCAAACCGGCGTTTCAATGGAGCTTCCCCATGGTTTCTATTGCTACAAATCCGATGCCTAGTACTTTATTGGAGCTTCGTCGGGATGCCGCTGGTGGTGTGTTGGAGCTTCGTCATGCTGCCCCGCGCGGGGATGCAATGGAGCGTTGTCCGACGCTGCAATGGAGCTTCACCGGCACATCGTCGGGGTCATTAGGCTGCAATAGAGCTCCGCTGGTGCTGCAATGGAGCTTCACCGGCGCCGGCAGTGCTGCATTGCAACTTCGTCTCGCCGCCGAGGGTTGCAATGGAGCTCCCCGGGGGCTGTTTGTCCGGGCTATGCTTGTCGTTGCTCTAGATATCACCCGAGGGCTCCTATTGCCATGCTAGATTCGACGTCCACAACACCAGATCAGATGGCTGGCGAGGCGGATAATTTCTCGAGTTGCCGAGGAGTCGTGTCCGCATCTCCGCGTGCAGTTGGTGTTGGGGAACGCAGTAATTTCAAAAAAATTCCTACGCACATGCAAGATCTATCATGGTGATGGATAGCAACAAGAAGGGAAGAGTGTTGTCCACGTACCCTCGTAGACTGTAAGCAGAAGCGTTATGACAATGCGGTTGATGTAGTCGTACGTCTTCACGATCGACCGATCCTAGTCCGAACGTACGACACCTCCGCGATCTGCACACGTTCAGCTCGGTGACGTCTCGTGAACTCACGATCTAGTTGAGCTTCGTGGGAGAGTTTCATCAGCACGACGATGTGATGACGGTGATGATGTTGCTACCAGAACAGGGCTTTTCCTAAGCACCGCTACGATATAACCGAGGTGGATTATGATGGAGGGGGGCACCGCACACGGTTAAAAGATCAACTGATCAACTGATCAACTTGTGTATCTATGGGGTGCCCCCTGGCCACATATATAAAGGATGGAGGGAGGAGGAGGCCGGCCCTCATAGGGTGCGCCCAAAGTGTGGAGTCCTACTAGGACTCCCTAGTCCTAGTAGGATTCCACCTCCCACATAGAATAGGAAAAAGGGAAGGGAGAAGGAGAAGGAAGGAAGGGGGCGCCCCCTTTCCCTAGTCCAATTCGGACCAGTCCATGGGGAAGGGGCGCGGCCACCCTTGAGGCCTTTCTCTCCTTTCCCGTATGGCCCATTAAGGCCCAATACGAATTCCCGTAACTCTCCGGTACTCCGAAAAATACCCGAATCACTCGAAACCTTTCCGATGTCCGAATATAGCCTTCCAATATATCGATCTTTACATCTCAACCATTTTGAGACTCCTTGTCATGTCCCCGATCTCATCCGGGACTCCGAAGAAACTTCGGTCATCAAATCACATAACTCATAATACAAATTGTCACAGAACATTAAGCGTGCGCACCCTACGGGTTCGAGAACTATGTAGACATGACCGAGACTCATCTCCGGTCAATAACCAATAGCAAAACCTGGATGCTCATATTGGTTCGTACATATTCTACAAAGATCTTTATCGGTCAAACCGCATAACAACATACGTTGTTCGTTTTGTCATCGGTATGTTACTTGCCCGAGATTCGATCATCGGTATCTCAATACCTAGTTCAATCTCGTTACCGGCAAGTCTCTTTACTCGTTCCGTAATGCATCATCCCGCAACTAACTCATTAGTCACATTGCTTGCAAGGCTCATAGTGATGTACATTACCGACAGGGTCTAGAGATACCTCTCCGATAGACGGAGTGACAAATCCTAACCTCGATCTATGCCAACTCAACAAACACCATCGGAGACACCTGTAGAGAATCTTTATGATCACCCAGTTATGTTGTGACATTTGATAGCACACAAGGTGTTCCTCCGGTATTCGGGAGTGGCATAATCTCATAGTCAGAGGAACATGTATAAGTCATGAAGAGACCAGTAACAATAAAACTGAACAATCATTATGCTAAGCTAACGGATGGGTCTTGTCCATCACATCATTCTCTAATGATGTGATCTCGTTCATCAAATGACAACACATGTCCATGGCTAGCAAACTTAACCATCTTTGATTAACGAGCTAGTCAAGTAGAGGCATACTAGGGACACTCTGTTTGTCTATGTATTCACACATGTACACGTGACTCGTTGTCGGGAGTCAAAGCTTGACTTGTCTTGCGCGAACCTCCCCAGCAACGGCGCCAGAAATCCTTCTTGCTACCTCTTGAGCACTTGCGTTGGTTTTCCCTTGAAGAGGAAAGAGTGATGCAGCAAAGTAGCGTAAGTATTTCCCTCAGATTTTGAGAACAAAGGTATCAATCTAGTAGGAGGCCGTGCACAAGTCCCTCGCACCTACACAAACAAATAAACCCTCGGAACCAACGTGATAAGGGGTTGTCAATCCCTACACTGTCACTTATGAGAGTGAGATCTGATAGATATGATAAGATAATATTTTTGGTATTTTTATGATAAAGATTCAAAGTAAAATAAATGGAAAAGGAAATAACTAAGTATTGGAAGATTAATATGATGGAAGATAGACCCGAGGGCCATAGGTTTCACTAGTGGCTTCTCTCAAGAGCATAAGTATTTATGGTGGATGAACAAATTACTGTTGAGCAATTGACAGAATTGAGCATAGTTATGAGAATATCTAGGTATGATCATGTAGATAGGCATCATGTCCGAGACAAGTAGACCGACTCCTGCCTGCATCTACTACTATTACTCCACACATCGACCGCTATCCAGCATGCATCTAGAGTATTAAGTTCAAGATAACAGAGTAACACTTTAAGCAAGACGACATGATGTAGAGGGATAAACTCATGCAATATGATATAAACCCCATCTTGTTATCCTCGATGGCAACAATGCAATACATGCCTTGCTGCCCCTATTGTCACTGGGAAAGGACACCGCAAGATTGAACCCAAAGCTAAGCACTTCTTCCATTGCAAGAAAGATCAATCTAGTAGGCCAAACCAAACTGATAATTCGAAGAGACTTGCAAAGATAACCAATCATACATAAAAGAATTCAGAGAAGATTCAAATATTGTTCATAGATAAACTTGATCATAAACCCAAAATTCATCGATCTCAACAAACACACCACAAAAGAAGATTACATCGAATGGATCTCCACAAGAGAGGGGGAGAACTTTGTGTTGAGATCCAAAAAAGAGAGAAGAAGCCATCTAGCTAATAACTATGGACCCAAAGGTGTGAGGTAAACTACTCACACTTCATCGGAGGGGCTATGGTGTTGATGTAGAAGCCCTCTGTGATCGATGCCCCCTCCGGCGGAGCTCCGGAAAAGGCCCCAAGATGGGATCTCGTGGATACAGAAAGTTAGGACGGTGGAATTAGGGTTTTGGCTCAGTATCTGGTAGTTTGGGGGTACGTAGGTATATATAGGAGGAAGGAGTACGTCGGGGGAGCAACAGGGGGCCCA
>NC_041384.1:372177280-372304378 GCF_002162155.2 Triticum dicoccoides | reverse complement strand
CATGCCTTCCTCATTGATTGCTTGACGTAGGGTCCAAGTCCTCTGGATCATGTTCGTTCCGAAAATCACGTTCCCGAAGGTTTCATTCCGTTTGGACTCCGTTTGATATTCTTTTTCTGCGAAACCCTAAAATAGGAAAAAAAACAGCAATTCCGGGCTGGGCCTCCGGTTAATAGGTTAGTCCCAAAAATAATATAAAAGTGTGTAATAAAGCCCAATAATGTCCAAAACAGAATATAATATAGCATGGAACAATCAAAAATTATAGATACGTTGGAGACGTATCAAGCATCCTCAAGCTTAATTCCTGCTCGTCCTCAAGTAGGTATATGATAAAAACAGAATTTTTTATGTGGAATGCTACTTGGCATAATTTCAATGTAATTCTTCTTAATTGTGGTATGAATATTCAGAACCGAAAGATTCAAGACAAAAGTTCAATATTGACATAGAAATAATAATACTTCAAGCATACTAACTAAGCAATTATGTTTCTTCAAAATAACATGGCCAAAGAAAGTTATCCCTACAAAATCATATAGTCTGGCTACGCTCTATCTTCACCACACAAAGTATTTAAATCATGCACAACCCCGATGAAAAGCCAAGAAATTGTTTCATACTTTTGGTGTTCTCAAACTTTTTCAATCTTCACGCAATACATGAGCGTGAGCCATGGACATAGCACTTTAGGTGGAATAGAATGGTGGTCGTGGAGAAGACAAAAAAGAGGGAAGATAGTCTCACATCAACTAGGCGTATCAACGGGCTATGGAGATGCCCATCAATAGATATCAATGTGAGTGAGTAGGGATTGCCATGCAACGGATGCACTAGAGCTATAAGTATATGAAAGCTCAACAAAAGGAACTAAGTGGGTGTGCATCCAACTCGCATGCTCACGAGGACCTAGGGCATTTTGAGGAAGCCCATCATTGGAATATACAAGCCAAGTTCTATAATGAAAAATTCCCACTAGTATATGGAAGTGATAACATTGGAGACTCTCTATCATGAAGATCATGGTGCTACTTTGAAGCACAAGTGTGGCAAAAGGGTAGTACGTTGTCCCTTCTCTCTTTTTCTCTCATAGTTTTTTATTTGGTCCTTTTTGGCCTCTTTTTTTGTTATTTTATTTTTCGTCCGGAGTCTCATCCTGACTTGTGTGGGAATCATAGTCTCCATCATCCTTTCCTCACTTGGGACAATGCTCTAAAAATGATGATCATCACACTTTTATTTACTTACAACTCAACAATTACAACTCAATACTTAGAACAAAATATGACTCTATGTGAATGCCTCTGGCGGTGTACCGGGATATGCAATGAATCAAGAGTGACATGTATGAAAGAATTATGAACGGTGGCTTTGCCACAAATACAATGTCAACTACATGATCATGCAAAGCAATATGACAATGATGGAGCCTGTCATAGTAAACGAAATGGTGGTAAGTTGCATGGCAATATATCTCGGAATGGCTATGGAAATGCCATGATAGGTAGGTATGGTGGCTGTTTTGAGGAAGGTATATGGTGGGTGTATGATACCGGCGTAAGGTGCGCGGTATTAGAGAGGCTAGCAATGGTGGAAGGAAGAAAGTGCGTATGATCCATGGACTCAACCTTAGTCATAAAGAACTCATATACTTATTGCAAAAATCTACAAGTTATCAAAGCAAAGTATTACGCGCATGGTCCTAGGGGGATAGATTGGTAGGAAAAGACCATCGCTTGTCCCCGACCGCCACTCATAAGGAAGACAATCAATAAATAAATCATGCTCCGACATCATCACATAACGGTTCACCATACGTGCATGCTACGGGAATCACAAAATTTAACACAAGTATTTATAAAATTCACAATTACTCAACTAGCATGACTCTAATATCACCATCTCCATATCTCAAAACAATTATCAAGTATCAAACTTCTCATAGTATTCAAGACACTTATAAGAAAATTAGTATTAATCTTGAATGCCTAACATAATTAAAGCAAATTACATGCTGTTTTGTAGGACTCTCAAGATAATCTAAGTGAAGCATGAGAGAACAATATTTTCTATAAAACAAATCCACCGACGTGCTCTAAAAGATATAAGTGAAGCACTAGAGCAAAAACTATATAACTCAAAAGATATAAGTGAAGCACATAGAGTGTTCTAACAATTTCTGAATCATGTGTGTCTATCTGAAAAGGTGTGTACAGAAAGGATGATTGTGTAAAACTAACAAATAAAGACTCAAATAATACAAGACGCTCCAAGCAAAACACATATCATGTGGTAAATAAAAATATACCTCCAAGTACAGTTACCGATGGAAGTAAACGAAAGAGGGGATGCCTTCCGGGGCATCCCCAAGATTTGGCTTTTAGGTGTCCTTAGATTATCTTGGGGTGCCATGGGCATCCCCAAGCTTAGGTCTTTCCACTCCTTGTTCCATAATCCATCAAATCTTTCACCCAAAACTTGAAAACTTCACAACACAAAAACTTAAAGTAGAAAATCTCGTGAGCTCCGTTAGCGAAATAAATCAAAAAACCACTTCAAGGTACTGTACTGAACTCATTATTTATTTATATTGGTGTTAAACCTACTGTATTACAACTTCTCTGTGGTTTATAAATTATTTTACTAGCCATAGATTCATCAAAATAAGAAAACACCACACGAAAAACAGAATCTGTCAAAAACAGAACAGTCTGTAGTAATTTGTAGCTAACGCAAGATATGGAACCCCAAAAATTATAAAATAAATTGCTGGACGTGAGTAATTTATCTATTAATCATATGCAAAAATAATTAACTAAATATCACTCACCAAATAAAAATGGAAGCAATTCTCGTGAGTGCTAAAGTTTCTTTGTTTTACAACAAGATTAAAAAGACTTTCCCCATGTCTTCCCAACGGTTCTACTTGGCACAAACACTAATTAAACACAAAAAACACGACCAAAACAGAGGCCAGATAAATTATTTATTACTAAAAAGGAGCAAAAATCAAGGAATAAAAAAAAAATTGGGTTGACTCCCAACAAGCGTTATTGTTTAACGCCCCTAGCTAGGCATAAAAGCAAGGATAGATCTAGGTGTTGCCATCTTTGGTAGGCAATCCATAAGTGGCTCTCATAATAGATTCATAAGGTAATTTAATTTTATTTTTGGGGAAGTGTTCCATGCCTTTCCTCAACAGAAATTGGAATCTAATATTCCCTTCCTTCATATCAATAATTGTACCAATCGTTCTAAGGAAAGGTCTACCAGGAATAATAGGACATGAAGGATTGCAATCTATGTCAAGAACAATAAAATCTACGGGCACATAATTCCTATTTGAAAAAATAAGAACATCATTAATTCTTCACATAGGTTTCTTAATAGTGGAATCCGCAGGGTGCAAGTTTAAAGAGCAATCATCAAAATCACGGAAACGTAGCAAATCACACAAAGTCTTTGGAATCGTGGAAACACTAGCACCCAAATCACACAAAGCATAGCATTCATGATCTTTAATTTTAATTTTAATAGTAGGTTCCCACTCATCATAAAGTTTTCTAGGGATAGAAACCTCCAACTCAAGTTTTTCTTCTTAAGATTGCATCAAAGCATCAATGATATGTTTAGTAAAAGCTTTATTTTGACTATAAGCATGAGGAGAATTTAGCACGGATTGCAACAAGGAAATACAATCTATCAAAGAGCAATTATCATAATTAAATTCCTTGAAATCCAAAATAGTGGGTTCATTAATATTTAAAGTTTTGACTTCTTCAATCCCACTTTAAATAATTTTAGCATCAAGATCTAAAGACTCCGAATTTTTGGAACGCCGTCTAGGTAAAGGTGGATCATATTCAGTACCATCATTACCAAGATTCATATTGCAAAACAAAGATTTAATAGGGGACACATCAATAACTTTTAGATCTTCATCTTTATTATCATGTAAACTAGAAGAACACACTTTTATAAAGCAATCTTTCTTAGCACGCATCCTAGCGGTTCTTTCTTTGCACTCATCAGTGGAAATTCTCATGGCTTTGAGAGACTCATTGATATCATGCTTAGGTGGAATAGATCTATGTTTCAAAGAATCAACATCAAGAGAAATTCTATCAACGTTCCTAGCCAACTCATCAATCTTAAGCAATTTTTCTTCCATCAAAGCAATGAAATTCTTTTGCGAAGTAATAAATACTTTAATGTTAGATTCAAAATCAGAGGGCATCTTATTATAATTTCCATAAGAATTGTTGTAGGAATTACCATAATTATTAGAGGAATTACTAGGATACGGCCTAGGATTAAAGTTTCCTCTATACGCGTTGTTACCAAAATTATTCCTTCGAACAAAATTCACATCCATAGATTCATTATTATTCTTAATCAAAGTAGACAAAGGCATATCATTAGGATCAGAAGAAACACTTTTATTAGCAAATAATTTCATAAGTTCATCCATCTTTCCACTCAAAACATTAATTTCTTCTATCGCATGCACTTTCTTATTAGTAGATCTTTCAGTGTGCCATTGAGAATAATTAACCATAATATTATCTAGGAGTTTAGTAGCTTATCCTAAAGTGATTTCCATAAAAGTGCCTCCCGCGGACGAATCTAAAAGATTTCTAGAAGCAAAATTCAATCCAGCATAAAATTTTTGTATAATCATCCACAAATTCAAACCATGCGTAGGGCAATTACGTATCATTAATTTCATCCTCTCCCAACATTGTGCAACATGTTCATGATCAAGTTGCTTAAAATTCATAATATCATTTCTAAGAGATATGATCTTAGCGGGAGGAAAATACTTAGAGATAAAAGCATCTTTGCACTTATTCTACGAATCAATACTATTTTTAGGCAAAGACGAAAACCAAGCTTTAGCACGATCTCTAAGCGAAAAAGGAAATAGCTTCAATTTAACAATATCATTATCCACATCTTTCTTCTTTTGCAAATCACATAAATCAACGAAGCTATTCATATGGGTAGCGGCATCTTCACTAGGAAGGCCGGCAAATTGATCTTTCATGACAAGATTCAACAAAGCAGCATTGATTTCACAAGATTCAGTATCGGTAAGAGGAGCAATCGGAGTGCTAACGAAATCATTGTTGTTGGTATTGGTGAAGTCACACAATTTAGTATTATCTTGAGCCATCGTGACAAGCAAGCAATCCAACACACAAGCAAACAAGAAACGGTCAAAAAGAGGCAAATAGAGAAAGAGAGGGAGGATGGGGAGAGAGGGCGAATAAAATGGCAAGGGTGAAGTGGGGGAGAGGAAAATGAGAGGCAAATGGCAAATAATGTAAGGCGGGAGATACGGGTTTGTGATGGGTACTTGGTATGTCTTGACTTGCAACGACGCCACAAGTGACTCGTTGTCGGGAGTCAAATCTTGACTTGTCTTGCGCGAACCTCCCCGGAAACGGCGCCAGAAATCCTTCTTTCTACCTCTTGAGCACTTGCGTTGGTTTTCCCTTGAAGAGGAAAGGGTGATGCAGCAAAGTAGCGTAAGTATTTCCCTCAGTTTTTGAGAACCAAGGTATCAATCCAGCAGGAGGCCGCGCACAAGTCCCTCGCACCTACACAAACAAATAAATCCTTGCAACCAACACGATAAGGGGTTGTCAATCCCTACACGGTTACTTACGAGAGTGAGATCTGATAGATATGATAAGATAATATTTTTGGTATTTTTATGATAAAGATGCAAAGTAAAATAAATGGCAAAGGAAATAACTAAGTATTGGAAGATTAATATGATGGAAGATAGACCCGGGGGCCATAGGTTTCACTAGTGGCTTCTCTCAAGAGCACAAGTATTTACGGTGGGTGAACAAATTACTGTTGAGCAATTGACATAATTGAGCATAGTTATGAGAATTTCTAGGTATTATCATGTAGATAAGCATCACGTCCAAGACAAGTAGACTGACTCCTGCCTGCATCTACTACTATTACTCCACACATTGACCGCTATCCAGCATGCATCTAGAGTATTAAGTTCAAGAGAACAGAGTAACGCTTTAAGCAAGATGACATGATGAAGAGGGATAAACTCATGCAATATGATATAAACCCCATCTTGTTATCCTCGATGGCAACAAAGCAATACGTGCCTTGCTGCCCCTACTGTCACTGGGAAAGGACACTGCAAGATTGAACCCAAAGCTAAGCACTTCTCCCATTGCAAGAAAGATCAATCTAGTAGGCCAAACCAAACTAATAATTCGAAGAGACTTGCAAAGATAACCAATCATACATAAAAGAATTCAGAGAAGATTCAAATATTGTTCATAGATAAACTTGATCATAAACCCAAAATTCATCGATCTCAACAAACACACTGCAAAAGAAGATTACATCGAATAGATCTCCACAAGAGAGGGGGGGAACTTTGTATTGAGATCCAAAAAGAGAGAAGAAGCCATCTAGCTAATAACTATTGACCCGAAGGTCTGAGGTAAACTACTCACACTTCATCTGAGGGGCTATGGTGTTGATGTAGAAGCCCTCTGTGATCGATGCCCCCTCTAGTGGAGCTCCGGAAAAGGCCCCAAGATGGGATCTCGTGGATACAGAAAGTTACAGCAGTGGAATTAGGGTTTTGGCTCCGTATCTGGTAGTTTGGGGGTACGTAGGTATATATAGGAGGAAGGAGTACATCGGTGGAGCAACAGGGGGCTCACGAGGGTGGAGGGCGCGCCTGGGGGGGGTAGGCGCGCCCCCTACCTCGTGCCGTCCTCGTTGATTGCTTGACGTAGGGTCCAAGTCCTCTCGATCATGTTCGTTCCAAAAATCACGTTCCCGAAGGTTTCATTCCGTTTGGACTCCGTTTGATATTCTTTTTCAGCGAAACCCTAAAATAGGCAAAAAAAACAACAATTCTGGGCTGGGCCTCCGGTTAATAGGTTAGTCCCAAAAATAATATAGAAGTGTATAATAAAGCCCAATAATGTCCAAAATAGAATATAATATAGCATGGAACAATCAAAAATTATAGATACGTTGGAGATGTATCAAGCATCCTCAAGCTTAATTCCTGCTCGACCTCAAGTAGGTAAATGATAAAAACAGAATTTTTGATGTGGAATGCTACTTGGTATAATTTCAATGTAATTCTTGTTAATTGTGGTATGAATATTCAGATCCAAAAATTCAGGACAAAAGTTCAATATTGACATAGAAATAATAATACTTCAAGCATACTAACTAAGCAATTATGTTTCTTCAAAATAACATGGCCAAAGAAAGTTATCCCTACAAAATCATATAGTGTGGCTATGCTCTATCTTCACCACACAAAGTATTTAAATCATGCACAACCCCGATGACAAGCCAAGCAATTGTTTCATACTTTTGGTGTTCTCAAACTTTTTCAATCTTCACGCAATACATGAGTGTGAGCCATGGACATAGCACTTTAGGTGGAATAGAATGGTGGTTGTGGAGAAGACAAAAAAGAGGGAAGATAGTCTCACATCAACTAGGCGTATCAATGGGCTATGTAGATGCCCATCAATAGATATCAATGTGAGTGTGTAGGGATTGCCATGCAACGGATGCACTAGAGCTATAAGTATATGAAAGCTCAACAAAAGGAACTAAGTGGGTGTGCATCCAACTCGCTTGCTCACGAAGACCTAGGGCATTTTGAGGAATCCCATCATTGGAATGTACAAGCCAAGTTCTATAATGAAAAAATCCCAGTAGTATATGAAAGTGATAACATAGGAGACTCTCTATCATGAAGATCATGGTGCTACTTTGAAGCACAAGTGTGGTAAAAGGATAGTAGCATTGTCCCTTCTCTCTTTTTCTCTCATATTTTTTTATTTGGTCCTTTTCTTTTTTTGGCCACTTTTTATTTTATTTTATTTTTCGCCCGGAGTCTCATCCCGACTTGTGGGGGAATCATAGTCTCCATCATCCTTTCCTCACTTGGGACAATGCTCTAAAAAGAGTATCATCACACTTTTATTTACTTACAACTCAACAATTACAACTCAATACTTAGAACAAAATATGACTCTATGTGAATGCCTCCGGCGGTGTACCGGGATATGCAATGAATCAAGAGTGACATGTATGAAAGAATTATGAACGGTGGCTTTGCCACAAATACAATGTCAACTACATGATCATGCAAAGCAATATGACAATGATGGAGCGTCTCATAGTAAACGGAACGGTGGAAAGTTGCATGGCAATATATCTCGGAATGGCTATGGAAAAGCCATGATAGGTAGGTATGGTGGCTGTTTTGAGGAAGGTATATGGTGGGTGTATGATACCGGCGAATGGTGCGCGGTATTAGAGAGGCTAGCAATGGTGGAAGGAAGAAAAGTGCGTATGATCCATGGACTCAACCTTAGTCATAAAGAAAAGCAAAGTATTACGCGCATGCTCCTAGGGGGATAGATTGGTAGGAAAAGACCATCGCTCGTCCCCGACCGCCACTCATAAGGAAGACAATCAATAAATAAATCATGCTCCGATTTCATCACATAACGGTTCACCATACGTGCATCCTACAGGAATCACAAACTTTAACACAAGTATTTCTCAAATTCACAATTACTCAACTAGCATGACTCTAATATCACCATCTTCATATCTCAAAACAATTATCAAGTATCAAACTTCTCATAGTATTCAATACACTCATAAGAATTTTTTTTATTAATCTTGAATGCCTAACATAATTCAAGAAAATTACCATGATGTTTTGTAGGACTCTCAAAATAATCTAAGTGAAGCATGAGAGAATAATAGTTTCTATAAAACAAATCCACCAACGTGCTCTAAAAGATATAAGTGAAGCACTAGAGCAAAAACTATATAACTCAAAAGATATAAGTGAAGCACATAGAGTAGTCTAACAATTTCCGAATCATGTGTCTCTCTCTCAAAAGGTGTGTACAGCAAGGATGATTGTGGAAAAGTAACAAATAAAGACTCAAATAATACAAGACTCTCCAAGCAAAACATATATCATGTGGTAAATAAAAATATAGCTCCAAGTACAGATACCGATGGAAGTAGACGAAAGAGGGGATGCCTTCCGGGGCATCCCCAAGATTTGGATTTTAGGTGTCTTTAGATTATCTTGGGGTGCCATGGGCATGCCCAATCTTAGGTTCTTTCCACTCCTTGTTCCATAATCCATCAAATCTTTCACCCAAAACTTGAAAACTTCACAACACAAAACTTAAAGTAGAAAATTTCGTGAGCTCTGTTAGCGAAAGAAAACAAAAAACCTCTTCAAGGTACTGTAATGAACTCATTCTTTATTTATATTGGTGTTAAACCTACTGTATTCCAACATCTCTATGGTTTATAAACTATTTTACTAGCCATAGATTCATCAAAATAAGCAAACAACACACGAAAAACAGAATCTGTCAAAAATAGAATAGTCTGTAGTAATCTGTAGCTAACGCAAGATATGGAACCCCAAAAATTCTAAAATAAATTGCTGGACGTGAGGAATTTATCTATTAATCATCTGCAAAAATAATTAACTAAATATCAGTTTCCAAATAAAAATGGAAGCAATTCTCGTGAGCGCTAAAGTTTCTGATTTTTTACAGCAAGATTAAAAAGACTTTCTCCAAGTCTTCCCAACGGTTCTACTTGGCACAAACACTAATTAAACACAAAAACACAGACAAAACAGAGGCTAGATAACCTATTTATTAATAAACAGGAGCAAAAAACAAGGAATAAAAATAAAATTGGGTTGCTTCCCAACAAGCGCTATCGTTTAACGCCCCTAGCTAGGCATAAAAGCAAGGATAGATCTAGGTATTGCCATCTTTGGTAGGCAATCCATAAGTGGCTCTCATAATAGATTCATAAGATAATTTAATTTTCTTTCTAGGGAAGTGTTCCATGCGTTTCCTCAACGGAAATTGGAATCTAATATTCCCTTCCTTCATATCAATAATTGTACCAATCATTATAAGGAAAGGTCTACCAAGAATAATAGGACATGAAGGATTGCAATCTATGTCAAGAACAATAAAATCTACGGGCACATAATTCCTATTTGCAACAATTAGAACATCATTAATTCTTCCCATAGGTTTCTTAATAGTGGAATCCGCAAGGTGCAAGTTTAAAGAGCAATCATCAAAATCACGGAAACCTAGCAAATCACATAAAGCTTTGGAATCGTGGAAACACTAGCACCCAAATCACACAATGCATAGCATTCATGATCTTTAATTTTAATTTTAATAGTAGTTTCCCACTCATCATAAAGTTTTCTAGGGATATAAACTTCCAACTCAAGTTTTTCTTCATAAGATTGCATCAAAGCATCAACGATATGTTTAGTAAAAGCTTTATTTTGACTATAAGGATGAGGAGAATTTAGCACGGATTGCAACAAGGAAATACAATCTATCAAAGAGCAATTATCATAATTAAATTCCCTATAATCCAAAATAGTGGGTTCATTAATATTTAAAGTTTTGACTTCTTCAATCCCACTTTTAATAATTCTAGCATCAAGATCTAAAGACTCATAATTTTTGGAACGCCGTCTATGTAAAGGGGGATCATATTCAGTCCTATCATTATCAAGATTCATATTGCAAAACAAATATTTAATAGGGGACACATCAATAACTTTTATATCTTCATCTTTATTATCATGGAAACTAGAAGTGTTGGGAATATAGCTACCAGGTAAGACCCGCCCAGGAGGGGCCGGGTCAACCCCAATGGCGGGTTACAAAAGAAGCCCAGTAATATTCAAGGTGATAGTTTATTAAGACTTGTAGAAGGCCTAAGCCCAGAGGCGGATTAAGGCCCAATATTGTAAACCGCCAGGCGTCAACCGAGCCGGACACGTTTTATGAGCCGGTCGGGACTCTGTAGGCCGCCAGGCGTCAACCCATGTATATAAGGGGACGACCCGGCGGCGGCTTAGGACAAGAAACAAGAGATCGATAGCCAAGCTAGCGGATTAGCTCCTTGGTCATCGAAACCCCAGCAATTCCAACACAACTAGACGTAGGATTTTACCTTCATTGTAAGGGGCCGAACTAGTATAAACATCTCGTGTTGTTTGTCCTGATTAACCCCTTTAAGCTTCCTAGTTGCGATGGACCTACGACTAAGTCCTTTTGCTAGGACATCTGTCGTGACAATTCCACGACAGTTGGCGCCAACCGTAGGGCCAGCGCACGGTAGATTTGAGTTCTTGAAGGGAAACTTCGAAGGGCTAAAGGGATGCGTTGTGGGCCGGATGACCAAGAGTCGTCGCGGCAAGCTCTACATCGACGACGAAGGCTGGGGCCCCGAGGCCGGCTCAATTGAGTACGGGTACCGGATCCCCTTCAGCGGAATCCATGTCTTCATTGGCCAGATCGGCGAGTCAGACCCTGAGCCGGACATCTACACCAACCTTATCGAGACGGCTCAGCACGCGAGATCTGCCCGGGCTCAACCTGCCATGAGGCATGCCTTCGTGGGTTGCATCCATGGAGGTGAATTCTCTGAAGGATCAGTGGATGGTGGTGAGACGACCATCTGTTCCGACGCTACGTCATCAACAGACGAGACAAATTCTTTGTATCAGCTGCAAGCTAGCATGCTTGGGGGCTGTTCCGATGGCAACAGTATTCCGGACCCCTTTGAGCCGCCGAATCGAACAGGAGTCTTCATGGCTGGCACTCAACCCGGGCAGAACTCCACGGCTGCAGCAGCAATAACCACCAGGTCGGCAGCGGCCGAATCAGGAGACCCCGCACGCCCCCCGACTCAGATGTTAATGGACCTCATGTATATGTTGATGGCTCTGTTGACTGCTGTGGTGGAGCCGGCGGATAAGGCTCAACATGACACGGAGGTGGCACAGCTACGCGAAGAGATGGCACTGGCCAAGGAAAATTTAGCAGCAGAAGAGGTCAGGATGGCCGCGGAGCGGGCGACTTTGGATGCTCATGCTCAGCAGCTTCAAGCGGAGACTTTCTGGCTCTCGGTGGATCTGAATGCGTCAAACGAGGTCATGAGGAGAAGGCACCAGAAAAGTCAGTCACGTCTGCCTCTGATGTATGATCCTAGGAACCTTTTCCACACACCCCGGGCTGGTCCAAGTAACCCACCGGAGGCAAACCGGATCACGACACCCGGGGCTGGGGCGCTGGTTCAACCGCGGGCCATGGAACCACCTCGTATGAATACCGCTCTGCCTCATTACACACCAATACCACCAGGTCACTTTTCTAACCCTTTGGAGAATCTCATTGCTGCATCGGCTCGTTTGGTGGCTCTCCCGATGGAAGGCGACTCTTCGACAACAATTGAAACACGAAGGGTGAGAGAACTTCTTCAGACGGCTCTGGCGCAGCAGGATGCGTACTCTTACAGTCGAGACAGAATCCATTCAACCCCTCGCCCAAGCCGGAGCCTGAGCTATAGCAGGCATATGGACTCAGCCGCTATGTCGAGCAACGCTCAACGCCGTAACCAACCGCGTATGCATGAGCCGGCGCAGGGTGGAGCCCTTAACTTGGCGGATCAGGAGAGAATCCGTCAAGAGGCTGAGCGGGCTGCTCAACTGGCAGCTGAGCAGGCGGCTCACCAGGCTTTTCCGGTTTATCCGGCAACCTCTGTTGAGGCAGGAGTAGCCACAAGAACAGGAGGTGTCCCTTGCTTGGTGCCGGCTATACGGAATGAGAGCTTGCCAAAAGACTTTAAGGGGCCTCGTAAAGTGCCTAATTACACGGACGACTTGCAGCCTGGGGCATGGATTGAAAGTTATGAGATGGCGATGGAGCTGTTGGAGGTCAGCGATGCAGCAATGGCTAAGTATTTCACTATGATGTTGGACGGAACGGCTCGCACTTGGTTGAAAGGGTTGCCACCCAATTCCATCGGCTCATGGGCGGAGTTAAATGCCCGGTTCATTCAGAACTTCAAGGACACATGTAAACAACCTATGTCAATCATGGACCTGACTAATTGTAGGCAAGAGGAAGGTGAGTCCACGACCCATTGGGTGCGCCGGGTCAAGGAGATAATACATTCATCTGATAAGATGGATGCAGGCTCTGCAGTCTTAATGTTGGAGAAAAATTGCCGTTTTGAACCTCTGAAGCAGAAGCTGGGGCGGCTCAAGCATGACTGTAATGACATGGGCCAGTTGATGGCTGCCCTGGTCAAATATGCTGATTCTGACAGTACCGAGGATTCCGTGTCTGATGAAGAAAAAACAAGGAAGGGAAAGAAGAACGGTAACGGCAAGGGTCACCAGCATAACCCGGCAAATCAAGGAGGTAATAAACATAAGGCTGACGAGTTTGTGGCTAACACCAATACACAGGGCAACAACCAACGGCGCAAGGGTAGGCCACCTCAGTCAGGTGGGTCAAGTCCCACCCTCGAGCAACTACTGAATGAACCTTGTCCAAGACATGGCACCCGGGAGAAGCCAGCTACCCATCTATGGAAGGACTGTATGATCATGAAGGCATTTAAAATTTCCAACATGTTTGATTGTAGCCACAGACGTGGCAGCGGTTTAGGCGGAGGCGGCTTTCATGGCCCGGGCGCCGGTTCAAGCGGAGGCGGTTTTCACGGTTAGGGCCATCCGGGTAACCAGGGTGGTTATAATCAGCAACCCGTCCAAAGTAATCAGCAGCAACAGCAGCAACAGTCCGGGTATCAAAGCAACCCAAAATAGTTGAATAGTGGGCAGTACCATGTATTTACCACTAGTTTATGCAAGAGGGACTAGAAGCTTCATAAGAGGGCTATCAATGCCGTTGAGCCGACAATTCCACGTTATTTGAGGTGGTCAGAACATCCTATTGTGTGGAGCAGGGAAGATCACCCTCCCCGGGTTGATAATCCGGGTCACTTGGCCTTGGTGGTGGCACCTTAGGTTGGTGGATATAAATTCACTAAGGTGCTCATGGATGGAGGTAGTAGCATCAACTTCCTCTATTATGAGACGTTTCGTCGGATGGGGTTGACTGATACGAGTCTTAAACAATCGATGATTGTTTTTCATGGTGTTGTGCCTGGTAAGTCGGCATATCCAGTTGGTAAGATTGAACTGGAAGTGGCCTTTGGGGATGAATATGATTCCAGGGCTGAGAAGTTAACTTTTGAGGTGGTTAAGATCAAAAGCCCATATCATGCTCTTTTTGGACGGCCGGCTTATGCCAAGTTCATGGCTCGGCCGTGTTATGTGTATCTACAGCTCAAGATGCCGGGTTATAAAGGCACCATCACAGTACATGGAAGCCGTAAAATAGCCCTGGAATGTGAAGAATGTGATGCCGCTTATGCTGAGTTTTTTTGTGCGACAGAGGAGTTAAAGTTTTATAAAGATAATCTTGACCCGACAGACATGACATCTTTGAAGAAGCCAACTACGAAGCATGAACTAGTGATGCAATTTAAGTCAGCTGATGACACCAAGATGGTTGATTTTGTGCCTGATGACTCATCCAAATAGTTCATCATTAGTGCCAACTTGGATCCAAAATAGGAAAGTGCGCTCATCAAGTTCATCCGTGAGAACCGGGACATCTTTGCATGGAAACCTTCTGACATGCCAGGTGTCCCGCGAGAACTCGCTGAGCATACTCTTAATATTGATCCGAAGTTCAAGCCGGTCAGGCAGTTTCTTCGACGGTTTAACGAGGAAAGGCGCAAGGCCATTGGAGAAGAGGTGGGCCGACTCTTGGCGGCCGGGTTCATTGTTGAAGTTTTTTACCCAGAATGGTTGGCTAACCCGGTGCTTGTACTCAAGAAGAATGGCACCTGGCGTATGTGTGTGGATTACACAGATTTGAACAAGGCTTGTCCAGCCGACCCTTTTGCTCTCCCTCATATTGATCAGATCATTGATGCTACGGCGGGTTGTGAGCGTTTGAGTTTTTTAGATGCATATCCAGGTTATCATCAGATCAAGATGGCAATTAAGGACTAGGAGAAGACGACTTCCTCACTCCGTTTGGAGCCTTCTGCTATGTGTCTATGCCTTTTGGACTGAAAAGTGCCCAGGCGACTTATCAACGATGTGTACATAATTGTCTTCACAGTCAGATTGGGCGTAACATTCATGCTTATGTGGTTGACATAGTGGCGAAATCCAGAGAGAAGGAAACCTTGGTAACTGATCTAAAGGAGACCTTTGATAACCTCCGGGTCTACAAGATGATGCTTAACCCGGCCAAATGTGTTTTTGGAGTCCCAGCTGGCAAACTTTTGGGTTTTTTTGGGTGTCTAATAGAGGTATTGAGGCTAATCCGGAGAAAATTAAGGCAATTACATCTGTGGCCAAACCGGTGTGCATCAATGACGTTCAGCGTTTGGCGGGTCGCGTCGCTGCCTTAAGCCGGTTCATAAGACGGTTAGGGGAGAAGGTGATGCATTTGTATCAAATGATGAAAAAGGCGGATGACTTTGTCTGGAGTGATGCTACTAACTTTGCTTTTGAGGATCTGAAGAAGCAGCTTGCTGAGCCGCCGGTTCTTGCTGCTCCGGTTGAGAAAGAGCCGTTGTTATTATATGTAGCTGCTAACTCACGTGTTGTCACTGTGGCCATTGTTCTGGAGCGCAAGGAGGCTGGCAAAGAACATCCGGTCCAAGGGCCGGTTTACTACATCAGTGAGGTGCTGATTGAATCTAAACAAAGATATCCACATTGGCAGAAGCTCGTTTATGGGGTGTTCATGGCAAGCCGGAAGCTCAAACATTACTTTCAGGGTCACCCAATCACTGTGGTTAGCCCTGCTCCTCTAGGAGACATCATTCAAAATAGAGAAGCCACAGGACGAGTCGCCAAGTGGGCTATTGAACTTGGGTCTCATGGTTTGAAGTATATGCCACGTACTGCGATCAAATCTCAAGCGCTAGTTGACTTCATTAACGACTGGAAAAAGTTGCAGATGCCAGAGGAGAAACCAGACAACACATATTGGACGATTCATTTTGATGGGTCCAGACAGTTGGAAGGCTCGGGGGCTGGAGTTGTTTTAACTTCGCCTCAAGGGGACAAGTTTTGTTATGTATTGCGATTGATGTTTCCTTGTACTAACAACACAGCAGAATATGAAGCCTTGCTCCATGGTCTTCGAATGGCTAAAGAGATGAGTCTGAGCCGGGTCCGGTGCCTTGGCGATTCAGATTTGGTGGCTCAACAGGTGTCAGGCAAGTGGGATTCCAAGGATCCTCTCATGGCGGCTTATCGCCGTGAGGTCGACACTGTTGCAGGGCATTTTAAGGGTTATCAAGTGGAACACATTGACCACAGAAAGAACGAAGCGGCCGATGCCTTAAGCCGGTTGGGATCTCAGCGTAAGCCGGTACCCCCTAACACCTTTTTGGATGTTCTACATAACTCGTCTGTTAAGTTACCTACAAAGGAAGATTTGGCCATTCCTGACCCGGAGGCACAGTTAGTGGTGGATACTCATGTTATTCCAGATTGGACAGCACCATTCCTGGCTTACATGACCCGGGGAGAGTTGCCAGAGGACGAGACCCTGGCCCGACAGATAACCCGGTGGTCCAAGTCAATGACGATTTCTGACGAAGAGTTGTATCATCGCAGCGTCACTGGAGCGTTTCAACGTTGTGTTTCTCCTGAAGAAGGTCAAGAAATACTTCGTGAGATCCATGAAGGGGATTGTGGTCATCACGCCGGGTCAAAGTCTCTTGTGGCCAAAGCTTTTCGTCATGGTTTTTACTGGTTAACGGCTCACGCTGATGCAGAGGATCTGGTCAGTAGGTGTGATGGATGTCAAAAATTTGCACGACGAGCGCATGTGCCGGCTCAAGAGTTGCGGATGATTCCAATCACTTGGCCGTTTGCAGTTTGGGGGCTTGACATGGTTGGACCTTTCAAAAGGTCTAAGGATAAAAAGACACATCTTTTAGTGGCAGTTGACAAATTCACAAAATGGGTTGAGGCAGAGCCAGTGAGTAAGTGTGATGCAACCATGGCGGTTCAGTTCATGAAAAAGGTGATTTTTCGCTTTGGTTTTCCACACAGCATTATCACTGATAATGGCACTAATTTGTCCCAAGGTGCTATGGAGGAGTTCTGTCAACGTGAGCATATCCGGCTTGATGTTTCTTCCGTAGCTTACCCTCAATCTAATGGTCAGGCTGAGAGAGAAAATCAGGAAATCTTAAAAGGTCTCAAGCCCCGGCTTATGGTTCCCTTACAACGGACGTCGGGTTGTTGGGTAGAGGAATTACCCTCGGTGCTGTGGAGTATCAACACCACTCCTAACAAGTCTACAGGTTATACACCTTTCTTCATGGTTTATGGAGCGGAAGCGGTGCTGCCCAGTGACATGCGTCATGACTCGCCTCGCGTGGGGGCTTACGTTGAAGCTAATAATGAACAAGCCCGACAGGATGCACTTGACTTGTTAGATGAGGAGAGAGACTTGGCGGCGGCTCGATCAGCAATTTATCAATAGGACCTGCGCCGTTATCACAGCCGCCGGGTTAAGTCCAGGACCTTTCAAGAAGGTGACCTGGTGCTCCGGCTCATTCAGGATCTATCGGATGCACACAAACTATCCCCGCCTTGGGAAGGACCTTTTGTGGTCAGTAAGAATTTAAACAACGGTTCATATTACCTCATTGACATTCGAGAGCACGAAGACTCACGTAAGTCGGAGGAGGAGACCCGCCGGCCGTGGAACATTGCTCAGCTCTGGCCATACTACACCTGAGCTACCGGCTCTCGTCATGTACATACCTTGACGTTGTGTATATTGTGATAAGTAATAAAGCAGGACCTCTGCCTTTTTCTTCTTCAAAGATCATATATCTTTACTATTTTCATGACTATTAAGGAGGTGATCATATCTGAATCTAGCTTAACCTTTCCGGTCCGGCTTATGAGCGTATTTGAATCTAGCTGTAAATCTCATTATCACTTGGGGGCTTCCTGTTCAAACATAGGTCGTATTCGAACCAAAGAGAACATAGCTGTCATAACCCTCTTGATCGGCTCAAAGCCAAACTCACTAGGGGGCTTCTTGATCGTATCCGAATCATAGCTTAACCCCTTTTGGGTCTGACTTGGATCGTATTCGAATCAGGGTCGTTAAAAATCTCTCAAGGTCATTTGGGGGCTTCCTGTTCAAACATAGGTCGTATTCGAACCAAAGAGAACATAGCTGTCGGTACCCTCTTGATCGGCGCAACGCCAAAGCCACTGGGGGCTATATGATCGTATTTGAATCTTAGCTTAACCCCTTTGGCCCGGTTTACTGATCGTATTCGAATCAGAAACCCCCAAATTTCAGTTAAAAGTTAATTTATGTTGTTTGAAATATGCTATTTTGTTTTACTGGTCTTTGTTGTCTCAAATCTAAATGATCGGCATGGTTTTTTCACCGGCTTGACTATTTGACAATGAACCGCCAAGGCATGATAGTCATCAGGCATATAGAAGCATTGACTTCTCAAAAAAAAACTGGGTCATCAACCTCATCACCCGGGTCATATAGACTGGTAGTCGAGATGTAAAGAACACAGGTATGACTATGTTATTCATGAACAAATTTTTCTGTGTTTTTTCATTAATCAAAGGTTGTTTCAACCTTGTTTATTTCACATCTGGTTCTGTTTTTTCTACTATGATAAAATCATTGGTCCTGTACCGGGTGTTCTGACCCGTCCGGTGCTAAACCACCAAGCCAGTTTTTTCCTTTTCTATAGGAATAGAGTTGAAATATTACAGATGTAACCATAGATGTGATGCATATATTAACATCAGGAGCAAAGAGTCACACACGGCATCTTATGCATGATGGCATAGGCAAAATATGCAATTTTTTAAACTAACCTATTACAAGGCATTAAGAGCCCAAAAGGTTACTATTTCTCTCTCTTAATACAAGTCCTCAGCTAAAAGCTGGATTGTTCAGATGGTTATGACTCCCCCTGGCCGGTTCACCTCCCTCCACTGGTTGAAAGCCGGGATTGGACCAATCAAAGCCGTTCAGAGCAATGAATTCAGCCTCATCATCAATGAAGCTGGTCGGGTCAATCTCTAGGGCAAATGTATGTGGGCGAACCGACGGGATAAGATCTGTCACTTTATAAGAGGGAGTCGCCATCTTCTTATTTTCCATATCAAAACCCGGCAGATATTTATCGATGTTGGTCTCATCTCCAAGGACGGTAGCTTGAGGTCGAACTCCCCTCACGCAGGCAATGAAGTCATCTTGCTCAAATAGAGTCCCGTCTTCCTTCACGGTAGGGTACCCCTTAGCTACATCCGCCGGGTCTAGATCTGGCACCCAGGCTTTGGAGCGGCTCAGGGTAGTCAAGGCTCCGGCTCTGGCACATGATCGTTTGACCTCTTGAAACCTGGCGGGTAAGATCGATAATTTCTTCAAAAAGTCACTCAGCCAGTTGGGTCCTTGGTTAGCAGGGGAGGTAGCAGCAAGTGCTCGTTGAGTACCAATATACAACTGCTCCACTAAGGTATAAACCGCCTTCAGTTTGGTCACACTATCTTGGCTCAGATTTTGGCTTCGTGGACCTACGAGTTATTTTCAACAAAGGTTCAGCAGGTAGTTTATATTCCTGGTCACAATAAGGTATAAGTGATTAATACAAATGACTTACCGAAGATGGCGGAGACCATTTGAGAGACACGGTTCTTTAAGCCAGTGAGCTCTGAGGTAACCTCTTCAAGAGCCGCCTCAGCTGTTTCGGCACGTTGAACCAGCAACGTATTTTCTTCGGCCCATGATTTCTACTTTGCAGTTAAGCTGGTCTTTAATTTTTCTGTCTCAGAAAGACTCAATTGGAGTTTAGAGTCAGCAGTTTTGATTTCTGCCTCTTGATCCGCCAGCCGGGTTTTTGCTTCAGTTAATTGGGAGCCCAATTCAGATAGGGCATTCTGCAAAACATACACAGATATGTCAAGGCTTAAACTAAAAGTTATAAGGGTTCAAGTCTCAAGTACTTTGCACTGCAATACCACTTGACACTTGGGGGCTAATGTCCGGCAAAGAAATTTTTTATGACTCTTATATGTTTCAAGTCCCAAGTGTTTTACAAAGTAACAACACTTGGCACTTGGGGGGCTAATGCATGATATTCAGAAAGTTCTTCAAGACCGAGTCGAATTGCAGTACTTATTGGGACTAGTAAAAGACAGTTATAAAGTTAAGTACTGGTTCATTTATGATAAATTGAGCCGGCCCTTGGGGACTACAGGTCAAGTTTATGCTACTCTATTGGACTTTCAGAGGCAAAGTTTCAACCTATATCATAAAGTCTACAGATCATTCAGGATCATCATCTGAAGACTTGGGGGCTGACAGAGTATAAATAAGCCGGAAAACATACCTCATATTTTAGCTGCAATTGCTTGACCATCTCAATTTCTGACTCACGGCTGGAATGCACATAACTGAGATAGCCGGACAGTATGTCACTAGCATTCAGATGAGTATAGCGAGAGATATCAAACTGTACTTTCTGCCTTTCTAAGGCCTCCTGTTTGGCAGAATGCCTGGCTAGCACAGTTGGATTACCCGGCGCAACAAATCTGCTGCCAGTGATCAGAACGTCATGATCAGAAGATGTTGGCGGGTTAGCTGAACTAGATGGTCTAGCGGTAGAGGGATTAACAATGGTATCATCAGCTGACGGCTCAGGAGGGTCCAATTGAGTATCAACAGCCGAGTCTTTTGGTGCTTCAGTTCGAGGGGGAGAAGTTGGCATGGCCGGTTCAGGTGCAAGAACTGACGGGTCTTCCGCTGGTTTAATCACCTTGTCCTTCTTGGACTTGGCTTAACCACTAAGAAAGATTTTATGAGATAGTTAGTACAATGATGCAGTTTTAAAGATACAGAGGAAAACTGATTTTTCCTTACCCAAGAGCAGTTTTGAAAGTCGGAAACTGAGTCTGAGATGAGTCGCCAGAAGAGCGAGAAACCTCCAGCAAAAGGTAAAATAAAGTCAGTGAGACAAGGGAATAGATTCGTTAATGAAAGCAACAAATGAAGATGAAAGAAACCTCATTCTGGCGCTTTCGAGGAGTTTGTTGTAAAACGGAAGGCGGTTCATCGTCGTCATTATTCCGGGCCTGACGGCGGCTCTCATGTTGCTGTTTTTTCAAAAGAAAATGAGGGTCCAAATAAGCCAAAGGGTGCGAAAACCTTACTTTCCGGGTTACTAGTCGAAGTTTCTGTCTTGGCAAATGGGCTGAGTCGGAGGAAATAGTTACCTCTTCTTCTATCGCCTGACTGGCCCCCGTGTCGTCCTGGCAATAGTCAGTGTCAATAAGGTTATTAAAAAACTGGCCAAGGGACTCAAGGGTACCTCCGACTCAGAATCATCGTCAAGCTTTAACAGCTCCGAAGCAGTGCTCCTTTTCTTCTTGGACCTCCGGGTCATCTTCCTGGCGGTTATGGCGGCGGCTCTAGCCTTCTTGGCAGCTTCATGGTCATACTTGGCTTTCCATAAGTCGGATTTGGCCCGTAAACAAATAAACAGGATAAAAGGTCATGCAAGTATTTAAAACTACTGAGGAAAAACACAAAAAGAGGAGGTCAGGGGTTTCTCACCTCTAGTGCCGGGTTAAGTTTACAGAAGGGGTTTAACCCAACTTTACTGCAGTCCTCATACTTGCCGTTCACAAGGATGGTTGACATTGAAACAATATCTTCTTCAGTTAGTTGTACAGAGTTGTAACGCAGAGATTCATCTGGGCCTCCGCCATATTCATGCATCAATTTGGATCGGCGGCTTAGAGGAATGACCCGCCACGAGATCCAGCAGCGGATCAAGTCAACGCCGGTTAAGCCATTCCCCAGTAAGGCATTGATCCTTTTTAATAGATGGAATAAGCTTCTTGCGTTCAGCGGCAGTAAGCTTCTCAGGGAGCACAAACTTGGAGTCCAGACACTCCACGCGGTAACCCAGCAGTGGTTTTTCATTGGCTGGAGACGTATCTTGGCAATAGAACCAGGTCTAATTCCAATCTTTGGGATGACTCGGTAAGACTATTAGGGGAAAGACGACGCCTTGTCGATGCTGAATTGATATTCCACCAAGTTCCAAGCTAGGGCCATTGGTACACTCATTCTGGCAGTTCAGATAGAAGTGCTCTCTAAAGAGTTCCACAGTCAGCTCTTCTTGAAGATACACCTCACAGAGAACTTGAAAATTGCAGATGTTGGATATGGAATTGGGTCCAATATCTTGAGGGCGAAGTTTGAAAAAATGAAGAACGTCTCTGAAGAACTTTGCGCCGGGTGGTGTAAAACCCCGACTCATGTTGTCAGAGAAGACAATAACTTCACCGTCTTTGGGATTAGGCCGTTCCTCGTCCAGGTCAGGTGCACGATAAGACATAACATTTTTCCCTGGCAAAATCCTATGGTGAAGAATTCCTTCAAGGTATCTTCAGTGACTGTGGAAGGGACCCAGTTGCAGACAGTCGATGCTTTTGACGGCATGATGATCAAAGGACGAACTGAAAAGAAAGTAACGTGCCGGTTCAATTCAATGGTGAAGTTAAATGATGGTGCAAATGAGTAATGGCGGCTTAAGTAAGGGCTAATGTCATATAAGGGAAAAGTGAGCCGGCGTAATAAGCCGCCATGGTTACAGATATTTGAGAAATGCCAGGAACAGAATTAGCCAAGTGTTGAGGCAAACAAGTTTCCTAATTTCTTGATATTATTCTGGATCAAATGGCCGTTCAAAATGGAAAATATTCTAGACCTAAAATCTAGCACAGATGAGTTCGTCAGTTCTAATGAGGTCTTTGTACCAGAAAATGGGATCTACTAGTATCAAGAATGGGTACAAAACAACTACCACGCGAGTATAGGTTCTTTTTGGATCAAGAAGAAGCTGCAGTGGAAGAACTACAAAGAAACTGTGATGAACTATGAAGAACACGCAGAAACCTAGAAACCCTAATGCGGATCTGAGGAGCAGGAAGGTAAAACACTTACAGCCACAGATCTTCTGCGGAGGGTCGTCGCCGTTCTCTGGACCGATTCAGGTTGATGCAGCGGCCAAGGTCGACGAAGACGAGGTGCTCTGCGACGGCGGCGGAGCTCGGGCAGCAGTAGGGTTGCGAGAGGAAGAAGACGAAGAGAGGGAAGAATGAGAAAAGACCGGGTCGTGCCCCTTTATAAGGGGATAAGCGAACAGGCAGGCGCAAAAATCGAGGAAGACCCAAATAATGATTATCCAACTAAATGGACGCCTCGATTCTCGGAAGACATTTAAGGATAAAGATCTGTTGAAGATGACGTCATAGCAGGCTTTCTAGTTTTCAGAAGATGACGTCATGGCGGGTTACAGAGTTTTTACAGAGAGAGGAAGATGGATTTCGTTTAAGTATTGAAGATTGACAAAGAACAAAGTTCAAGTCAACCTGGGGCCTAATGTTGGGAATATAGCTACCAGGTAAGACCCGCCCAGGAGGGGCCGGGTCAACCCCAATGGCGGGTCACAAAAGAAGCCCAGTAATATTCAAGGTGATAGTTTATTAAGACTTGTAGAAGTCCTAAGCCTAGAGGCGACTTAAGGCCCAATATTGTAAACCGTTGTATGTAAAGAAAGACTTGTAAAGAAAGGCATATAAAAGAAGTCACCGAGCCGGACATGTTTTATGAGCCGGCCGGGACTCTGCAGGCCGCCAGGAGTCAACCCATGTATATAAGGGGACGACCCGGCGGCGGCTTAGGACAAGAAACAAGAGATCGATAGCCAAGCTAGCGGATTAGCTCCTTGGTCATCGAAACCCTAGCAATTCCAACACAACTAGACGTAGGCTTTTACCTTCATCGTAAGGGGCCGAACTAGTATAAACCTCTTGTGTCGTTTCTCCCGATTAACCCCTTTAAGCTTCCTAGTTGCGATGGCCCTACAACTAAGTCCTTTTGCTAGGACATCTGCCGTGACAATTCCACGACAAGAAGAACACACTTTTATAAAGCAATCTTTCTTAGCACGCATCCTAGCGGTTCTTTCTTTGCACCCATCAATGGAAATTCTCATGGCTTTGAGAGACTCATTGATATCATGCTTAGGTGGAATAGATCTAAGTTTCAAAGAATCAACATCAAGAGAAATTATATCAACGGTCCTAGCCAACTCATCAATCTTAAGAAATTTTTCTTTAATCAAAGCATTGAAATTCTTTTGCGAAGTAATAAATTCTTTAATATTAGATTCAAAATCAGAGGGCATCTTATTATAATTTCCATAAGAATTGTTGTAGGAATTACCATAATTATTAGAGGAATTACTAGGATACGGCCTAAGATTAAAGTTTCCCCTATACGCATTGTTACCAAAATTATTCCTTCCAATAAAATTCACATCCATAGATTCATTATTATTATTAATCAAAGTAGACAAAGGCATATCATTAGGATCAGAAGAAACACTTTTATTAGCAAATAATTTCATAAGTTCATCCATCTTTCCACTCAAAACATTAATTTCTTCTATCGCATGCACTTTCTTATTAGTAGATCTTTCAGTGTGCCATTGAGAATAATTAACCATAATATTATCTAGGAGCAAAGTAGCGTAAGTATTTCCCTCAGTTTTTGAGAACCAAGGTATCAATCCAGTAGGAGGCCGCGCACAAGTCCCTCACACCTACACAAACAAATAAATCCTCGCAACCAACGCGATAAGGGGTTGTCAATCCCTACATGGTCACTTACGAGAGTGAGATCTGATAGATATGATAAGATAATATTTTTGGTATTTTTATGATAAAGATGCAAAGTAAAATAAATGGCAAAGGAAATAACTAAGTATTGGAAGATTAATATGATGGAAGATAGACCCAGGGGCCATAGGTTTCACTAGTGGCTTCTCCTAAGAGCATAAGTATTTACGGTGGGTGAACAAATTACTGTTGAGCAATTGACAGAATTGAGCATAGTTATGAGAATATCTAGGTATGATCATGTATATAGGCATCATGTCCGAGACAAGTAGACCGACTCCTGCCTGCATCTACTACTATTACTCCACACATCGACCTCTATCCAGCATGCATCTAGATTATTAAGTTCAAGAGAACGGAGTAACGCTTTAAGCAAGATGACATGATGTAGAGGGAAAAACTCATGCAATATGATATAAACCCCATCTTGTTATCCTCGACGGCAACAATGCAATACGTGCCTTGCTGCCCCTACTGTCACTGGGAAAGGACACCACAAGATTGAACCCAAAGCTTAGCACTTCTCCCATTGCAAGAAAGATCAATCTAGTAGGCCAAACCAAACTGATAATTCGAAGAGACTTGCAAAGATAACCAATCATACATAAAAGAATTCAGAGAAGATTCAAATATTGTTCATAGATAAACTTGATCATAAACCCACAATTCATCGATCTCAACAAACACACCGCAAAAGAAGATTACATCGAATAGATCTCCACAAGAGAGGGGGAGAACTTTGTATTGAGATCCAAAAAGAGAGAAAAAGCCATCTAGCTAATAACTATGGACCCGAAGGTCTGAGGTAAACTACTCACACTTCATCGGAGGGGCTATGGTGTTGATGTAGAAGCCCTCCGTGATTGATGCCCCATCCGGCAGAGCTCCGGAACAGGCCCCAAGATGGGATCTCGTGGATACAGAAAGTTACGATGGTGGAATTAGGGTTTTGGCTCCGTATCTGGTATTTTTGGGGTACGTAGGTATATATAGGAGGAAGGAGTACGTCGGTGGAGCAACAGGGGGCCCACAAGGTTGGAGGGCACGCCTGGGGGAGGGGGGGGGGTAGGCGCCCCCCTACCTCGTGCATTCCTCGTTGATTGCTTGACGTAGGGTCCAAGTCCTCTGGATCATGTTCGTTCCAAAAATCACGTTCCCGAAGGTTTCATTCCGTTTGGACTCCGTTTGATATTCTTTTTTCCGCGAAACCCTAAAATAGGCAAAAAAACAGCAATTCTGGGCTAGGCCTCCGGTTAATAGGTTAGTCCCAAAAATAATATAAAAGTGTACAATAAAGCCCAATAATGTCCAAAACAGAATATAATATAGCATGGAACAATCAAAAATTATAGATACGTTGGAGACGTATCAGTCGTCAATCTAAATTGATGAAGGATAAGCATAATGTAATTCTTATTCTTGTTTCATCCAAGTAATTAATTCCTTATTCCGGAGGTTCATCAAAATTCTTGATTTCATTTGTTCATCTTTCTTTTCCAGAGTTCCAGGTTTTCCGCATTATGTCGTCGTGAAGCTCCATCTAAATCATCCCAAGGCTTCACCTTGTGTTTTCAACTTCTCTTTCTTTCGTTATTTTTTACTACCAGAGTTCTTCATGGAGGCTCTACGTGATGGCTCATCAAAGATTTAATTCCTTCTCAAAGTGTTCATCGAGATTCTTTTCAAAGGAGCTCAAGTGTTCTTCATCTTGCATGCCGAAGTGCATTCTTTCTACCTTATCTTTTGAGGTGGTGTTATGTCATTTTGACGGCTCCCTTCTTGTTTCATGATTCACAAGTCGGCCGAAATGAAATAGGTTAAACCCATCATTTTCAATTCGTCCATGAGATCCATTGCAACCCTTCAGTCTCTTCATTGCAGTTATCTTGGGTTATAATTCAACAAAGCTTTCCCTAAGGATTGTAGCTGTTAGTGGTGCTTGTAAATGACCCAAGTTCTTCATTTATCCTCTCAGTGAAATAAGCTTCTCGTCTTCTTGTTGATATCAATCCAATTTTTTTTGTTTCCGTAGTGGCAGTATTCTGCCTCAATTTTGAGAAGGTTTCCATAAGCCCACTACAAGTTTATTCGTTTCGTTGTTGGTTTTTCCAACAACTCCGTTATAACCTTCTTGGAAGGATGCTTTCCAAGCTCTTTTGTGGCAGAAGTTGGCATTTTCTTCTCCATTCTTTCATTCTAATGATCTATCTTCTTTCATTTCTTCCGATGCCATCCTAGATCTCGGGACGAGATCCTCTTGTAGTGGTGGAGTGTTGTGACACCCAGGATACAACTTTGCATATTTGTAACTCTGACTCTTCCCTTTTTCGGAGATGCGATATGAGATTTCCCTTTGTGGTTGGGTTTTGTCTTTGTTTTTGCATTTTGTTCATGTCATGCATTTTGTTCATGTCATAATGTGCGTCTCATTTGCATACGTGTTCGTCTCATGCATCCGAGCATTTTCCCCGTTGTCCGTTTCGCAATCCGACACTCCCACATGCACCGACATACCCCTTTTGTCTCTTTTCGTGAGCGGGTGTTAAACGTTCTTGTAATGGACCGAGATTTGCCAAATGGCCTTGGTACACCATCGGTAGACCGCATGTCAAATTTCGTCCCATTTGGAGGTCGTTTGATGCTCCAATGGTTAACCGGGGAACCGCTAAAGCCTCTTTGGTGTTGCAGCCCAACACCTCTCCAAAACGGCCCAATAACCCATCTAAACCACTTCCATGCCCTCCGTCGTCGGATCACGATCATGTGGGCGAAAACTACACCTCATTTGGACACTCCTACCTCCTCCTACCTATAAAAGGCATGCTCCTCCGAAATTTCAGGCGAAACCGTAGATCCGCCCTCTCCCTCCGCGCCGGACACGTTCGCCCGCACCGGACACGTCCACCGGCCGCGTCACCCCGACGAATCAGGGAGTGCCACATAAGCTCCATCGCCGCCCGAGCCAACCGCGGGGCGCCACGTCGCCTCCACCGCACCCCACTTCACCGCCGGGCCCGTGAGCCCAGATCTGGCCCGCGGGGCCCATCTCTCCGCCACCGGGCTGCGCCATACACCCAAGTGCCCCGCTGCCGCCTCCTTCGTGCCACCACGCCGCTCGCCACCGGCCGCCCTGCTCCGTCGACCGTATCGCGCGTCGTGCCTCGCCGCCGCCGCCCTCACGCACCACCACCGCCGCCCTCACGCACCACCTCCAACGCGCTCCGTCCGCCGCCTCCCTGCTCCGCCGTACAAGGGTCAAGCTTTCGACAACTCCGAGAACTTTGCAGGCAAGATGACCATACCTTCGAAATCACTTCTATCTTTGCTTGCTAGTTGCTCGCTCTATTGCTATGCCGCGCTACCTACCACTTGCTATATCATGCCTCCCATATTGCCATGTCAAGCCTCTAACCCACCTTTCCTAGCAAACCATTGTTTGGCTATGTCACCGCTTTGCTCAGCCCCTCTTATAGCGTTGCTAGTTGCAGGTGAAGATGAAGTTTGTTCCATATTGGAACATCGATATTGTTGGGATATCATTATTATATCTTATTTATTTTAATGCATCTATATACTTGGTAAAGGGTGGAAGGCTCGGCCTTATGCCTGGTGTTTTGTTCCACTCTTGCGGCCCTAGTTTCCGTCATATCGGTGTTGTGTTCCTTGATTTTGTGTTCCTTACGCGGTTGGGTGTTATGGGAACCCCTTGACAGCTTGCTTTGAATAAAACTCCTCCAGCAAGGCCCAACCTTGGTTTTACCATTTGCGGACCTACCACCATATACCTTTTCCTTTGGTTCTGCAGACTCAAGGGTCATCTTTATTTTAAACCGCCCCGGGCCAGTGTTCCTCTGAGTGTTGGTCCACACCGAGCTGCCTGTGGGGACACCTCCGGGAAACTTGAGCGTTGGTTTTACTCGTAGCTAGTCTCATCCGGTGTTGCCCTGAGAATGAGATACATGCGACTCCTATCGGGATTTGTCGGTACATCGGGTGGCTTTGCTGGTCTTGTTTTAGCATTGCCGAAATGTCTTGTAACCAGGATTTCGAGACTGATCGGGTCTTGCCGGGAGAAGGAATATCCTTCATTGACCGTGAGAGCTTGTGATGGGTTAAGTTGGGACACCCCTGCAGGGTATAAACTTTTGAGAGCCATGCCCGCGGTTATGTGGCAGATGGGAATTTGTTAATATCCGGTTGTAGAGAACATGACACTTAACTTAATTAAAATGAATCAACCGCATGTGTAGCCGTGATGGTCTCTTTTCGGTGGAGTCTATGAAGAGAACACGACCTTGTGTTATGTTTGAACGTAAGTAGTTTCAGGATCACTTCTTGATCACTTATAGCTTCTCGACCGTGCATTGCTTATCTTCTCGCTCTTATTTGCGTATGTTAGCCACCATATAAGCTAGTGCTTGCTGCAGCTCCACCTCACTACCCTTTCCTACCCTTAAGCTTAAATAGTCTTGATCTCGTGGGTGTGAGATTGCTGAGTCCCCGTGACTCGAAGATACTTCCAAACAGTTGCAGGTGCCGACGATACCAGTGCAGGCGATGCTACCGAACTCAAGTGGGATTTCGATGAAGACTTGGGTCGCTATTATGTTTCCTTTCCTGATGATCAGTAGTGGAGCCCAGTTGGGGCAATCGGGGATCTAGCATTTGGGGTTGTCTTTCTTTATTTTGGTTCCGTAGTCGGACCTTTGATTGTACTTTGAATGATGTACGGATTATTTATGTATTGTGTGAAGTGGCGATCGTAAGCCGACTCTTTATCCCTTTCTTATTCAGTACATGGGATGTGTAAAGATTACCCCTCTTGCGACAGGCCTACCATGCGGCTATGCCTCTAAGTCGTGCCCCGACACGTGGGAGATATAGCCGCATTGTGGGTGTTACAGGTGGGTGGAGGTGGCACACATGGCGAGGAGGAGACGAGTGTGGCGGAAGAGGCGGCGGCTGGTGGGAGGAGGCGACAAGAGAGAGAAGGGAATTGGAGAAGGAGGCGGAACCCTAGCCGCCACTCGAGGAGAAGACGAGAGAGAGATTTTTTTCAGAAGATGAGATATAGGTGGGACGTATTTACCTTGGGGAGGTGTTATCCTGGGGTAGATCCCGCGACAGTAAAAATCGTGAACGTGGCATAGGCGAGGGTCCGCCCTTTGTGCCACCGTTAATGGGTTTCATGTCAAAGAAATAACCATTGCGTGCACTTAATGACTCAAATATATCAAATTAACCTAGAAAAGTTCCAAATTTGGACGTGGAGGATGCTATGGTCTATGTTGATCATAGAAAAAAATCAAGGTCAAACAATGAAGTAGATGTTAATTTGTTGTTAAATCTCACACATTCCCTCTCGAAACCACGATTTTTCTTCGGAGATGGTTCGATTTCTAAAGAGTGCACGCCAAAACTTTTTGTGAAACCTTCTCGGCATAATGATCTCATGTCATGATACCGTGTTAAGTTTTATATTTTTTCAGACTTCATTTACAAAACCAATAAACTCCATATTTGTGGTTGACTCTTTCCATAGAGATGTTTGAAATTCCTTTTCATTTATTGCATAAGATATATAAATATACTCAACATCATAGTTATGGTTTTTAAACCATTTTTGCACTATTTCACGTACTCATAATTCAAATTTGAATTATATCCATCGATGCCTTGAAATGCACTTTAAACTCACATACTGCAAATGAACCCCGAAAAATGCCAAATTTGAACTCAGAGAATGCTATGGCATGTGTTGGGTGCAAACAATGAAGGTCAAAATATGAAGTAGACCATTTCACCTTTAAACCTGACGCATTCCCTCTTGAAAACATGATTCTTGTTCGGGGATGGTTCAATTTCTAAAGAGTGTACACCAAAACATTTGTGAAACCTTCACAAATTTTCACCACAATATCACAAGCTCATATCATGACACCATGTCAAGTTTCCTATTTTCATACTTCATTTAAAATTTCTAGAATTTAAAAACCAATGAACTTCGTGCTTGTGGTTGACTCTTGCCATAGAGATCTTTGAAAAATATCTTCTTTCTTGTATAAGACATACAAGTATACTCAACGCCCTAAATATGTTTTTCCGAATTATTTTCTACCCATTTTTCATGTGCTTATAGTTCAAAATTTTAGTTTATCTATTAAACATCTAGAAATACACCTAATGACTCAAATATAGCAAATGAACCTAGAAAAGTACCAAATTTGAATAGGGGGATGCTATGGTCTATCTTGGGTGTAGCAAAACAAGGTCAAACGATGAAGAAAATGTCAATTCAGCTTCAAACCTGATGCAATCCCTCTCGAAACAATGATTCTTCCTTCAGAATGGGGTTTCTAAAGAGTGTACATCAAAACTTTTGTGAAACCTTCTCCAAATTTCCCCACATTATAGTGAGGTCATATCGTGACACCATGTCAAGTTTCATGTTTTTTATATATTTTTATATTTTCTAGAATTAAAAAACCAACAAACTCCATGTTTCTGGTTGATTGTTGCCATAAAGATCTTTGAAATTCCTCTTCTTTCTTGCTTGTGGTTGACTCTTGCCATAGAGATCTTTGAAATTCCTCTTCTTTCTTGTATATACATACAAGTATACTCAACGCCCTAAATATGTTTTTCCAAATTATTTTCTACACATTTTCATGTGCTTATAGTTCAAAATTTTATGAGTCGTCTCAATCATCCTCTCTTGGGTGTAGAAAAAGAAGGTCAAACGATGAAAAAAAATGTCAATTCAGCTTCAAACCTGATGCAATCCCTCTCGAAACGATGATTATTCCTTGAGAATGGGGTTTCTAAAGAGTGTACATCAAAACTTTTGTGAAACCTTCTCCAAATTTTCCCACGTCATAGTGAGGTCATATCATGACACCATGTCAAGTTTCATGTTTTTTATATTTTCTAGAATTAAAAAACCAACAAACTCCATGTTTCTGGTTCATTGTTGCCATAAAGATCTTAGAAATTCCTTTTCATTTCTTGTACAAGCCATACAAATATACTCGATACCCTAAATATGGTTTTTGAAACCATTTTGTTCACTATTTCATTTACTCGTAGTTTAAATTGATTATATCCACTAAACTAAAGATACATGACATAAATATAACAAATAAACTCAGAAAAATACCAAATTTAACAAGAGAATGTTATGGTCTATCTTTGATGTAAAAATAATTCAAGGTCAAACTATGAAGCAAATGTCGATTCACTTCAAACCAATCGCAAAAAACTATTTTTTCTCAGAAAAACTTAGCAAGGAATCACACATGGTTGCGTTTATAAAACTGTGCACATATTTCAAAAAAACACGTGCAAGATATCACACATTTTGTAAATTGTGTGCAATGATAAGCTACATTACACACTCACATTATTATTATTATTATTATTATTATTATTATTATTATTATTATTGGAAAAACTATGTTGCATGGTGTCACACATGGTTGTGTTTCTAAAACCATGTGCGGTGATAAGGTACATCACACAGACATCTTTTATAGAAGTCGTATCACATACGGTTGCATTTTTTAAACCGTGTGCAATGGTATGCTACATCGCACATATATTTTTTCACACAACTTTTGTTTTTAAAAACTGCGTGCATTCATGGGCTACATCACCCACACAGCTTTTGTGAAGACTTGTGCACGATATCGCACAAATTGTGTTTTTAAACTATTTGTAATATTATACATCACACACATTTTTTTTCTTATACTGTGCGATGTTATCACACATTACTTTTGTAACGTGTGTGATAGCTGTGTATTAATCACACCATTCTACACTAGTGAATGCCGTCTGACGGCGAGAGGACGTGATCCTAACAAGATGGGGAAAACAATATTCATTATGCATTTGTGTTATAGTCATCTACGGCGATTGTTGTTCTGGTGTGCTGGTCCTACGGGGTCTTAGCACGACGACTTCCCAACTGTCTACTACAACAAGTTGTGTCGACTCCGGCGATGGAGGGGCGATGACAGCGGCGCGCCTTCGCCTCGCTTCAGTGTTTGTAGTCGTCGCTAGGTGGTCTACGGATCCGGATGTAATTTTTATTATTTCTGGTATTCGTTGTACTATCATGATTGAAAATGAATAGATCGAAAATTTTCTCGCAAAAAAAACAATACAATATGTCTAGATATAAGCACAACAATAGTTAAAAAAACTTTTTCCAACACAATATAATCGCACATGCCCATGTACACAAATATATATATTCATCTCTTTGAACGTACGCATACATAGTCTACCCCTATGAGCATATCTGAGATGCCGAGTCAGCATCACATCTTGTCTTGATGTGTGTATAAATATGAGATATTATAGAATTTTAATTAATTTTGTTTCAACATAAATATTTTTCTTTCTATGCATATACCATATGACATATTCGTGTTTAATTTCAATATATGTTTCACATAATGGAAGTGATGCAAGATGAAAGAAAATGTTTGTTTTAAACCGGTTGAAAACAACGCAACGCAAGCCTCCCACGTTGCTCGACACATGCCCCTCTAGGCCAAGCCACCGCTTGCCCCTCCGGCCCGCCTTATATATTTGCACGCCCCCCTCTCCTCCACACGACTCCTCACTTCTGTTTTTCCCCCTTTACCCATTTCCGGTTTCCATGGCGATGCTGAGTAGCCACCCACGCTGTTGTGACCCAAGGAGAGGCGACGAAACCCACAAGCTGCTGCATCTCGTCGTGCCACCAATGCCATGTTGCAAACCCGCAAGGCGACGCTCATCGCACTCATGCTATGCAACACACAAGGGGGTAGGCGGCCGCTGGTCGGCGCTGCCGACGATGAGATGTGGCGCTCGTCGACTACCGTCGGTGCTGGATCGCAGCAACTTGTTCACAACCGCCGGTGCTTGGACGCAACAATCTCCGACGTTGCATCCCGCTCCGTTCACAAGATGAAAAGGCTCTGCCGCTACCATTGCTACTACTGCTGCAAACCGGCATTTCAATGGAGCTTCCCCATGGCTGCTACTGCTACAAATCCGACGCCTAGTACTTTATTGGAGCTTCGTCGGGATGCCGCTGGTGGTGTGTTGGAGCTTCGTCATGCTACCCCGCGTGGGGATGCAATGGAGCATTGTCCGACGCTGCAATGGAGCTTCACCGGCACACCGTCGGGGTCATTAGGCTGCAATAGAGCTCCGCTGGTGCTGCAATGGAGCTTCACCGGTGCCGGCGGTGCTGCATTGCAACTTCGTCTCACCGCCGATGGTTGCAATGGAGCTCTCCGGTGGCTGTTTGTCGGGGCTATGCTTGACGTTGCTCTGGATATCACCCGACGGCTCCTATTGCCATGCTAGATTGGACGTCTACAGCGCCAGATCAGATGGCTGGCTAGGCGGATGATTTTTCGAGTTGCCGAGGAGCCGTGTCCGCATCTCCGCATGCAGTTGGTGTTGGGGAATGCAATAATTTCAAAAAAATTCCTACCCACACGCAAGATCTATCATGGTGATGCATAGCAACGAGAAGAGAAGAGTGTTGTCCACGTACCCTCTTAGACCGTAAGCGGAAGCGTTATGACAACGCGGTTGATGTAGTCGTACGTCTTCATGATTGACCGATCCTAGTACAAAACGTACGGCACCTCCGCGATCTGCACACTTCAGCTCGGTGACGTCCCGCGAACTCACAATCCAGTAGAGCTTCGTGGGAGAGTTTCATCGGCACGACGGCGTGATGACGGTGATGATGTTGCTACCAGAACAGGGCTTCGCCTAAGCACCGCTACGATATAACCGAGGTGGATTATGATGGAGGGGGGCACCGCACACGGTTAAAAGATCAACTGATCAACTTGTGTATCTATGGGGTGCCCCTGGCCACGTATATAAAGGATGGAGGGAGGAGGAGGCCGGCCCTCATAGGGCGCGCCCAAAGTGTGGAGTCCTACTAGGACTCCCTAGTCCTAGTAGGATTCCACCTCCCACATGGAATAGGAAAAAGGAAAGGGAGAAGGAGAGGGAAGGAAGGGGGCGCCCCCTTTCCCTAGTCCAATTCGGACAAGTCCATGGGGAAGGGGCGCGGCCACCCTTGAGGCTTTTCTCTCCTTTCCCGTGCGGCCCATTAAGACCCAATATGAATTCCCGTAACTCTCCGGTACTCCGAAAAATACCCGAATCACTCAGAACCTTTCCGATGTCCGAATATAGCCTTCCATTATATCGATTTTTATGTCTCGACCATTTCGAGACTCCTCGTCATGTCCCCGATCTCATCCGGGACTCCGAAGAAACTTCGGTCATCAAATCACATAACTCATAATACAAATTGTCACAGAACGTTAAGCGTGCGCACCCTACGGGTTCGAGAACTATGTAGACATGACCGAGACTCATCTCCGGTCAATAACCAATAGCGGAACCTGGATGCTCATATTGGTTCCTACATATTCTACGAAGATCTTTATTGGTCAAACCGCATAACAACATACGTTGTTCCTTTTGTCATCGGTATGTTACTTGCCCGAGATTTGATCGTCGGTATCTCAATACCTAGTTCAATCTCGTTACCGGCAAGTCTCTTTACTCGTTCCGTAATGCATCATCCCGCAACTAACTCATTAGTCACATTGCTTGCAAGGCTCATAGTGATGTACATTACCGAGAGGGTCCAAAGATACCTCTCTGATAGACGGAGTGACAAATCCTAATCTTGATCTATGCCAACTCAACAAACACCATCAGAGACACCTATAGAGCATCTTTATGATCACCCAGTTACGTTGTGACGTTTGATAGCACACAAGGTGTTCCTCCGGTATTCGGGAGTTGCATAATCTCATAGTCAGAGGAACATGTATAAGTCATGAAGAAAGCAGTAACAATAAAACTGAATGATCATTATGCTAAGCTAACGGACGGGTCTTGTCCATCACATCATTCTCTAATGATGTGATCTCGTTCATCAAATGACAACACATGTCCATGGCTAGGAAACTTAACCTTCTTTGATTAACGAGCTAGTCAAGTAGAGGAATACTAGGGACACTCTGTTTGTCTATGTATTCACACATGTACTAAGTTTCCAGTTAATACAATTCTAGCATGAATAATAAACATTTATCATGATATAAGGAAATATAAATAACAACTTTATTATTGCCTCTAGGGCATATTTCCTTCAGTATCCCACTTGCACTAGAGTCAATAATCTAGTTCACATCGTCATGTGATTTAACACCAATAGTTCACATCTTTATGTGATTAGTTCACATCTCCATGTGACTAACACTCAAAGGTTTTACTAGAGTCAGTAATCTAGTTCACATCGCTATGTGATTAACACCCAAAGAGTGATCATGTTTTGCTTGTGAGAGAAATTTAGTCAACGGGTCTGCCACATTCAGAGCCGTATGTATTTTGCAAATTTTCTATGTCTACAATGCTTTGCACGGAGCTACTCTAGCCAATTTCTCCCACTTTCAATATGTATCTAGATCGATATTTAGAGTCATCCAGATCGGTGTCAAAGCTTGCATCGACGTAACTCTTTACGACGAACTCTTTGTCACCTCCATAACCGAGAAACATTTCCTTATTCCACTAAGGATATTTTTGACCGTTGTCCAGTGATCCACTCCTGGATCACTATTGGACCCTCTTGCCAAACTTATTGTGAGGTACACAATAAGTCTGGTACACAACATAGCATACTTTGTAGAACCTATGACTGAGGCATTGGGAATGACATTTCATTTTCTTTCTATTTTCTATCGTGGTCAGGTTTTGAGTCTTTACTCAACTTCACACCTTGTAACACATGCAAGAACTCCTTCTTTGACTATTCCATTTTGAACTACTTCAAAATCTTGTCAAGGTATGTACTCATTGTAAATATATCAAGCGCCTTGATCTATCTCTATAGATCTTGATGCTCAATATGTAAGTAGCTTCACCAAGGTATTTCTTTGAAAAACTCCCTTCAAACATTCCTTCATGCTTTCCAGAAAATTCTACATTATTTCCGATCAACAATATGTCATTCACATATACTTATCAGAAATGTTGTAGTGCTCCTACTCACTTTCTTGTAAATACAGGCTTCACCTCAAGTCTGTATAAAACCATATGCTTTGATCACTTTATCAAAGCATATATTCCAACTCCGAGATGCTTGCACCAGTCCATAGATGGATCGCTGGAGCTTGCTCACTTTGTTAGCACCTTTAGGATCAACAAAACCTTCTGGTTGCATCATATACAACTCTTCTTTAAGAAATCCATTAAGGAATGCAGTTTTGACATCCATTTGCCAGATCTCATAAAATGCAGCAACTCCTACCATGATTCGGACAGACTTTTAAGCATTGATACGAGTGACAAAATCTCATCGTAGTCAACACCTTGAACTTGTCGAAAACATTTTTGCGACAATTCGAGCTTTGTAGATAGTAACACTACTATCAGCGCCCGTATTCCTCTTGAAGATCCATTTATTCTCAATGACTCACCGATCATCGGGCAAGTGAATCAAAGTCCATACTTTGTTCTCATACATGGATCCCATCTCAGATTTCATGGCCTCAAGCCATTTTGCATAATCTGGGCTCATCATCGCTTCCTCATAGTTCGTAGGTTCGTCATGGTCTAGTAACATGACTTCCAGAACAGGATTACCATACCACTCTGGTGCGGTACTTTGGTTGACCTAAGAGGTTCGGTAGTAACTTGATCTGAAGTTTCATGATCATCATCATTAGCTTCCTCACTAGTTGGTGTAGGAATCACTGGAATTGATTTCTGTGATGAACTACTTTCCAAGAAGGGAGAAGGTACAATTACCTTATCAAGTTCTACTTTCCTCCCACACACTTCTTTCGAGAGAAACTCCTTCTCTAGAAAGGATCCATTCTTAGCAACGAATATCTTGCCTTCGGATCTGTGATAGAAGGTGTACCCAACAGTTAATTTTGGGTATCCTATGAAGATGTACTTCTCCGATTTTGGTTTGAGCTTATCAGGATGAAACTTTTTCACATAAGCATCGCAACTCCAAACTTTAAGAAACGACATCTTAGGTTTCTTGCTAAACCACAATTCATACGGTGTCGTCTCAATGGATTTAGATGGTGCCCTTTTTTAACATGAATGCAGCTGTCTCTAATGCATAACCCCAAAACTGTAGTGGTAAATCAGTAAGAGACATCATAGATCGCACCATATCTAATAAAGTACGATTACGACGTTTGGACACACCATTACGCTGTGGTGTTCCGGGTGGCGTGAGCTGCGAAACTATTCCGCATTGTTTCAAATGAAGACCAAACTCGTAACTCAAATATTCGTCTCCGCGATCAGATTGTAGAAACTTTATTTTCTTTTTTACGATGATTTTCCACTTTACTCTGAAATTCTTTGAACTTTTCAAATGTTTCAGACTTATGTTTCATCAAGTAGATATACCCATATCTTCTCAAATCATCTGTGAAGGTCAGAAAATAACGATACCCGCCGTGAGCCTCAACACTTATCGGATCACATACATCAGTATCTATTATTTCCAATAAGTCAGTTGCTCGCTCCATTGTTCCAGAGAATGGAGTCTTAGTAATCTTTCCCATGACTCATGGTTCACAAGCATCAAGTGATTCATAATCAAGTGACTCCAAAAGCCCATCAGCATGGTGTTTCTTCATGCGCTTTACACCAATATGACCTAAACGGCAGTGCCACAAATAGGTTGCACTATCATTATTAACTTTGCATCTTTTGGCTTCAATATTATGAATATGTGTATCACTACGATCGAGATTCAATAAACCATTCACCTTGGGTGTATGACCACAGAAGGTTTTATTCATTTAAATAGAATAACAATTATTCTTTGACTTTAATGAATAACCGTATTGCAATAAACATGACCCAATCATATTATGCTCAACGCAAACACCAAATAACATTTACTTTAGGTTCAACACTAATCCCGAAGGTAAAGGGAGTGTGCGATGGTGATCTTATCAACCTTGGAATCATTTCCAACACACATCGTCACCTCGTCCCCAACTAGTCTTTTTTTGATTTTGCAACTCCCGTTTCGAGTTACTACTCTTAGCAACTGAACTAGTATCAAATACCGAGGGGTTTCCTATAAACACTAGTAAAGTAAACATCAATAACATGTATATCAAATATACCTTTGTTCACTTTGCCATCCTTCTTATCCGCCAAGTATCTAGGGTAGTTCCACTTCCAGTGACCATTTCCTTTGCAGTAGAAGCACTCAGTGTCAGGCTTGGGTCTAGCTTTGGGCTTCTTCATGGGAGTGGCAACTTGCTTGCCATTCTTCTTAAAGTTCCCTTTCCTTCCCTTGCCCTTTTACTTGAAACTAGTGGTCTTGTCAACCATCAACACTTGATGCTTTTTCTTGATTTCTACCTTCGCCGATTTCAGCATCGCGAAGAGCTTTGGGAATTGTTTCCGTTATCCCTTGCATATTATAGTTCATCATGAAGTTCTAGTAACTTGGTGATAGTGACTAGAGAACTCTGTCAATCACTATCTTATCGGGAAGATTAACTCCCACTTGATTCAAGTGATTGTAGTACTCAGACATTCTGAGCACATGCTCACTCGTTGAGCTATTCTCCTCCATCTTGTAGGCAAAGTACTTGTCAGAGGTCTCATACCTCTAACACGGGCCTGAGTATGAAATATCATTTTCAGCTCTTGAAACATCTCATATTCTCCATGGCGTTCAAAACATTTTTGAAGTCCCGATTCTAAGCCGTAAAGCATGGTGCACCAAACTATCAAGTAGTCATCATACCGAGCATGTCAAAACATTCATAACGTCTGCATCTGCTCCTGCAATAGTTTTGTCACCTAGCAGTGCACATAATTTTCTGTGCAGCAATGAGGATAAACCTCAGATCACAGACCTAGTCCATATCATTGCTAATATCATCTTTCAACATAGTATATCTCTAGGAACATATCAAAAAATAAACGGGGAAGCTATACGCGAGCAATTGATCTACAACATAGATATGCAAATACTATCGAGACTAAGTTCATGATAAATTAAAGTTTAGTTAATCATATTACTTAAGAACTCCCACTTAGATAGACATCCCTCTAGTCATCTAAATGATCACGTGATCCAAATCAACGAAACCATGTCCGATCATCACGTAAGATGGAGTAGTTTTCAATGGTGAACATCACTATGTTGATCATATGTACTATATGATTCACGCTCGAACTTTCGGTCTCTAGTGTTCCGAGGCCATATCAGCATATGCTAGGCTCGTCAAGTTTAACCCGAGTATTCCGCATGTGCAAAACTAGCTTGCACCCGTTGTATGTGAACGTAGAGCTTATCACACCCGATCATCACGTGGTGTCTCGGCACGACGAACTGTCGCAACGGTGCATACTCAGGGAGAACACTTATACCTTGAAATTTAGAGAGAGATCATCTTATAATGCTACCGCCGAACTAAGCAAAATAAGATGCATAAAGGATAAACATCACATGCAATCAAAATATGTGACATGATATGGCCATGATCATATTGTGCCTTTGATCTCCATCTCCAAAGTACCGTCATGATCTCTATCTTCATCGGCATGACACCATGATCTCCATCATCTTGATCTCTATCAACGTGCCGTCACATGGTTGTCTCGCCAACTATTGCTATCACATAGCGATAATGTAAAGCAATTATTTGGCGCTTGCATCTTATGCAATAAAGAGACAACCATACGGCTTCTGCCAGTTGCCGATAACTTCAACAAAACATGATCATCTCATACAACAACTTATATCTCATCATGTCTTGACCATATCACATCATAACAAGCCCTGCAAAAACAAGTTAGACGTCCTCTACTTTGTTGTTGCAAGTTTTACGTGGCTGCTACGGGCTGAGCAAGAACCGTTCTTACCTACGCATCAAAAACCACAATGCGGTATAGTGATTGCTTTTTGATCTTCAGAAATAACCCTGTTCATTGAATCCGATTCAACTAAATTTGGAGAAACTGACACCCACCAGCCACCTATGTGCGAAGCACGTGGTAGGACCAGTCTTGCGTAAGTGTACACGTAACGTCGGTCTGGGCCGCTTCATCCAACAATACCGCCGAATCAAGAAACAACTAGTGACGGCAAGCAATATGTATATACCCACACTCACAACTCCTTTGTGTTCTACTCGTGCTTATAACATCTACGCATAAACCTGGCTTTGATACCACTGTTGGGGAACGCAGTAATTTCAAAATTTTGCCTACGCACACGCAAGATCTATCATGGTGATGCATAGCAACAAGAAGGGAAGAGTGTTGTCCATGTACCCTCGTAGACCGTAAGAGGAAGCGTTATGACAACACGGTTGATGTAGTCATATGTCTTCACGATCGACCGATCCTAGTACCGAACATACGACACCTCCGCGATCTGCACACGTTCAGCTCAGTGACGTCCCACGAACCCACGATCCAATAGAGCTTCGTGGGAGAGTTTCGTCAGCACGACGGCGTGATGACGGTGATGATGTTGCTACCAGAACAGGGCTTCACCTAAGCACCGCTACAATATAACCGAGGTGGATTATGGTGGAGGGGGGCACCGCACATGGCTAAAAGATCAACTGATCAACTTGTGTATCTATGGGGTGCCCCTGGCCACGTATATAAAAGATGGAGGGAGGAGGAGGATGGCCCTCATAGGGCGCGCCTAAAGTGTGGAGTCCTACTAGGAATCTGATGTCTACTACACAACCATCTTCTTGTAGACGTTGTTGGACCTCCAAGTGCAGATGTTTGTAGGACAATAGCAAATTTCCCTCAAGTGGATGAACTAAGGTTTATCAATCCGTGGGAGGCATAGGATGAAGATGGTCTCGCTCAAGCAACCCTGCAACCAAATAACAAAGAGTCTCTTGTGTCCCCAACACACCCAATACAATGGTAAATTGTATAGGTGCACTAGTTCGGCGAAGAGATGGTGATACAAGTGCAATATGGATGGTAGATAAAGGTTTTTGTAATCTGAAAATATAAAAACAGCATGGTAACTAATGATAAAAGTGAGCGTAAACGGTATTGCAATGCTAGGAAACAAGGCCTAGGGTTCATACTTTCACTAGTGCAAGTTCTCTCAACAATATAACATAATTGGATCATATAACTATCCCTCAACATGCAACAAAGAGTCACTCCAAAGTCACTAATAGCGGAGAACAAACAGAGAGATTGTGGTAGGGTACGAAACCACCTCAAAGTTATTCTTTTCGATCGATCTATTCAAGAGTTTGTACTAGAATAACACCTTAAGACACAAATCAACCAAAACCCTAATGTCACCTAGATACTCCAATGTCACCTCAATTATTCATGGGTATGATTATACGATTTGCATCACACAATCTCAGATTCATCTATTCAACTAACACAAAGAACTTCAAAGAGTGCCCCAAAGATTCTATCGGAGAGTCAAGACGAAAACGTGTGCCAACCCCTATGCATAAGTTCACGAGGTCACGGAACTCGCAAGTTGATCACCAAAACATACATCAAGTGGATCACGTGATATCCCATTGTCACCACAGATAAGCAAACGTAATACATACATCAAGTGTTCTCAAATCCTGAAAGACTCTATCCGATAAGATAACTTCAAAGGGAAAACTCAACCCATCACAAGAGAGTAGAGGGGGAGAAACATCATAAGATCCAAAAATAATAGCAAAGCTCGCGATATGTCAAGATCGTACCACCTCAAGAACATGAGAGAGAGAGAGATCAAACACATAGCTACTGGTACATACCCTCAGCCCCGAGGGTGGACTGCTCCCTCCTCATCATGGAGAGTGCCGGGATGATGAAGATGGCCACCGGAGAGGGATTCACTCCTCCGGCGGGGTGCCGGAATGGGTCTAGATTGGTTTTTGATGGCTACTGAGGCGTCTGGTGGTAGAACTCCCGATCTATTCTTTCCCCCGATGTTTTTAGGGTATATGGACATATATCAGCGAAAGAAGTCGGTCAGGGGATCCACGAGGGGTCCATGAGGGTTGGGGGCGTGCCCAGGGGGGCAAGCGCCTCCCTGCCTCGTGGCCACCTCGAAGCTTATGAGGGTTGGGGGCGCGCCCAGGGGGCAAACGCCTCCTTGCCTCGTGGCCACCTCGAAGCTTCCCCGACGTCTACTCCAAGTCTCCTAGATTGCTTCCGTTCCAAAAATAACTCTCCTGAAGGTTTCATTCCGTTTGGACTCCGTTTGATATTCCTTTTCTTTGAAACACTGAAATAGGCAAGAAAACAACAATTTGGGCTGGGCCTCCGGTTAATAGGTTAGTCCCAAAAATAATATAAAAGTGTATAATAAAGCCTACAAACATCCAAAACAGACAATATAATAGCATGGAACAATCAAAAAATTATAGATACATTGGAGACGTATCAAGCATCCCCAAGCTTAATTCCTGCTCGTCCTCGAGTAGGTAAATGATAAAAACAGAATTTTTGATGTGGAATGCTTCCTAACATATTTCTCAATGTAATTTTCTTTATTGTGGCATGAATGTTCAGATCTGAAAGATTCAAGATAAAAGTTTAATATTGACATAAAAATAATAATACTTCAAGCATACTAACTAAGCAATCATGTCTTCTCAAAATAACATGGTCCAAGAAAGTTCATCCCTAAAAAATCATATAGTTTGGTCATGCTCCATTTTCATCACACAAGAATGCTCTCATCATGCACAACCCCGATGACAAGCCAAGCAATTGTTTCATACTTTAGTAATCTCAAACTTTTTTCAACTTTCACGCAATACATGAGCGTGAGCCATGGATATAGCACTATGGGTGGAATAGAATATAATGAAGGGGGTTATGTGGAGAAGACAAAAAAAGAGAAAGTCTCACATCGACGTGGCTAATCAATGGGCTAGGGAGATGCCCATCAATTGATGTCAATGCAAGGAGTAGGGATTGCTATGCAACGGATGCACTAGAGCTATAAAATGTATGAAAGCTCAACAAAAAAACTAAGTGGGTGTGCATCCAACTTGCTTGCTCACGAAGACCTAGGGCACTTGAGGAGGCCCATTGTTGGAATATACAAGCCAAGTTCTATAATGAAAAATTCCCACTAGTATATGAAAATGACAAAACAAGAGACTCTCTATCATAAAGATCATGGTGCTACTTTGAAGCACAAGTGTGGAAAAAAGGATAGTAGCATTGCCCCCCTTTTTTATTTTTTGGGCCTTTTTTATTATTTGGCCTTTCTTTTTTTTCTTTTTTTAATGGGACAATGCTCTATTACTAATGATCATCACACTTCTATTTATTTATAACTCAATGATTACAACTCGATACTAGAACAAGATATGACTCTATATGAATGCCTCCGGCGGTGTACCGGGATGTGCAATGACTCATGAGTGACATGTGATACGTCTCCAACATATCTATAATTTTTTATTGTTCCATGCTATAGAACTTATTGGAGACTTCATATCTCTCAATCTGGTCATTTGCTTGAAATATTAACTTCAACTCCTAGAACATCTCATATGCTCCATGACGTTCAAAACGTCGTTGAAGTCCCGGTTCTAAGTCGTAAAGCATGGCACACTGATCTATCGAGTAGTCATCAACTTTACTCCGCCAGACGTTCTTAACGTCATCAGCAGCATCTGCAGCAGGCCTGGCACCCAGCGGTGCTTCCAGGATGTAATTCTTCTGTGCAGCAATGAGGATAATCCTCAAGTTATGGACCAAGTCCTTGTAATTGCTACCATCATCTTTCAACTTTTCTTTCTCAAGGAACGCATTCAAATTCAATGGGACAAAAGCACGGGCCATCTTTATACAATCAACATAGATAAGCAAAATACTATCAGGTACTAAGTTCATGATAAATTTAAGTTCAATTAATCATATTACTTAAGAACTCCCACATAGATAGACATCCCTCTGATCATCTAAGTGATCTCATGATCCAAATCAACTAAACCATGTCCGATCATAGCGTGAGATGGAGTAGTTTTCAATGGTGAACATCACTATGTTGATCATATCTACTATATGATTCACTCTCGACCTTTCAGCCTCAGTGTTCCAAGGCCATATCTCCATATGCTAGGCTCGTCAAGTTTAACCCGAGTATTCTGCATGTGCAAAACTGGCTTGGACTCGTTGTATGTGAACGTAGAGCTTATCACACCCGATCATCACGTGGTGTCCCGGCACGACGAACTTTCGCAACGGTGCATACTCAGGGAGAACACTTATACCTTAAAATTTAGTGAGAGATCATCTTATAATTCTACCGTCAAACTAAGCAAAATAAGATGCATAAAGGATAAACATCACATGCAATCAATATAAGTGATATGATATGGCCATCATCATCTTGTGCTTGTGATCTCTATCTCTGAAGTACCATCATGATCACCATCGTCACCGGCGCGACACCTTGATCTCCATCGTAGCATCGTTGTCGTCTCGCCAACTATTGCTTCTACGACTATTGCTACCGCTTAGTGATAAAGTAAAGCAATTACAGGGAGATTGCATTGCATACAATAAAGCGACAACCATATGGCTCCTACCAGTTGCAGATAACTCGGTTACAAAACATGATCATATCATACAACAAAATATAGCATCATGTCTTGACCATATCACATCACAACATGCCCTGCAAAAACAAGTTAGACATCCTCTACTTTGTTGTTGCGAGTTTTACGTGGCTGTTATGGGCCGAGCAAGAACTGTTCTTACCTACACATCAAAACCACAATGATAGTTTGTCAAGTTAGTGTTGTTTTAACCTTCGCAAGGACCGGGCGTAGCCACACTTGGTTCAACTAAAGTTGGAGAAACCGACACCCGCCAGCCACCTGTGTGCAAAGCACGTTGGTAGAACCAGTCTTGCGTAAGTGTACACGTAATGTCGGTCCGGGCCGCTTCATCCAACAATACCGCCGAACCAAAGTATGACATGCTGGTGAGCAGTATGACTTGTATCACCCACAACTCACTTGTGTTCTACTCGTGCATATAACATCTACGCATAAAACCAGGCTCGGATGCCACTGTTGGGGAACGTAGTAATTTCAAAAAAATTCCTATGCACACGCAGGATCATGGTGATGCATAGAAACAAGAGGGGAGAGTGTGTCCACGTACCCTCGTAGAGCGAAAGTGGAAGCGTTAGCACAACGCGGTTGATGTAGTCGTACGTCTTCACGATCCGACCGATCCAAGTACCGAACGCACGGCACCTCCGAGTTCTGCACACGTTCAACTCGATGACTTCCCGTGAGCTCCGATCCAGCAAAGCTTCACAGGAGAGTTTTGTCAGCACGACGACGTGGTGATGGTGATGATGATGCTACTAACGCAGGGCTTCGCCTAAGCACCGCTACGATATGATCGAGGTGGATTATGGTGGAGGGGGGCACCGCACACGGCTAAGGGATCAATGATCAATTGTGTGTCCATGGGGTGCCCCCTACCCCCGTATATAAAGGAGCAAGGGGGAGGAGGCGGCCGGCCAGGGAGAGGCATGCCAAGGGGAGTCCTACTCCCACCAGGAGTAGGATTCCCCCTTTCCAACTTGGAGTAGGAGAGGGAAGGAAGAGGAAGGAGGGAGGAAGGAAAGGGGGGCCGGACCCCCCTCCCAATTTGGATTGGGCTGGGGGGGGGCGCCACCTCCCTTGCTCCTTTCCCCTCCTTTCCGCTAAAGCCCAATAAGGCCCATATACCTCTCGGGGGGTTCTAATAACTTCCCGGTGCTCCGGTATATTCCCGATCTCACCCGGAACCATTCCAGTATCCAAATATAGTCATCCAATATATCGATCTTTATGTCTCGACCATTTTGAGACTCCTGGTCATGTCCTTGATCATATCCGGGACTCCGAACTACCTTTGGTACATCAAAATACAAAACTCATAATACCGATCTTCATCGAACTTTAAGCGTGCGGACCCTATGGGTTCGAGAACTATGTAGACATGACCGAGACACGTCTCCGGTCAATAACCAATAGCAGAACCTGGATGCTCATATTGGCTCCTACATATTCTACGAAGATCTTTATTGGTCAAACCGCATAACAACATACGTTGTTCCCTTTGTCATTGGTATGTTACTTGCCCGAGATTCGATCGTCGGTATCTCAATACCTAGTTCAATCTCATTACCGGCAAGTCTCTTTACTCATTCCGTAATACATCATCCCGCAACTAACTCATTAGTTTCAATGCTTGCAAGGCTTATAGTGATGTGCATTACCGAGTGCGCCCAGAGATACCTCTCCGACAATCAGAGTGACAAATCCTAATCTCGAAATACGCCAACTCAACAAGTACCTTCGGAGACACCTGTAGAGCACTTATAATCACCCAGTTATGTTGTGACGTTTGGTAGCACACAAAGTGTTCCTCCGGTAAATGGGAGTTGCATAATCTCATAGTCATAGGAACATGTATAAGTCATGAAGAAAGCAATAGCAACATACTAAATGATCAAGTGCTAAGCTAACGGAATGGGTGAAGTCAATCAAATCATTCTCCTAATGATGTGATCCCGTTAATCAAATGACAACTCATGTCTATGGTTAGGAAACATAACCATCTTTGATAAACGAGCTAGTCAAGTAGAGGCATACTAGTGACACTCTGTTTGTCTATGTATTCACACATGTATCATGTTTCCGGTTAATACAATTCTAGCATGAATAATAAACATTTATCATGATATAAGGAAATAAATAACAACTTTATTATTGCCTCTAGGGAATATTTCCTTCAGTTAGCGCTTGAAGGTATCTCTTTAGATCTTGCAATCGAATATTTTTGTTTCTTGTTTTAGCACTAGTTTAGTTTATAAAAGAAAACTACAAAAAAATTGAATTGAGTTTGCCTCATACACTTCATCTTTTTAATATCTTTCGTGAGAATGATGGAAAGGAAAATTGTGCTCAAATGCTATAATAAGAAGTCTCTAAAATGTTTGGCACTAAATCTTTGAATGATGAGCATGATTGCAATGTTGTTAGTATGAACTCCTTGAATATCCATAGTACTAATGATGATTGCACCAGTCATGATGAAAATGTCTCTTATAAGCATGTCAACTTTTGTGGAGTGCATAGAGTTTGCAAGTACACACCAAATAGGGAAGATAGATTTTGCAAGAGGCATAAGTATTTAGAAACTAAATGGTTGCAAGAAAGGCTAGATGTTTGTGCTGAAAATCTAAAATTTCTTCACCATACTGGTGAACTTTGCAATGAACATGGTCATTTAAATCTGAAATGCAAATTGTTTCATGATCGTATCGTGTCCAAAAATTGTGATGATTTGATTTCCCTTGCACATCATAATGAACTTAGTTTGCTTTTGAGTTATGAAGAAATGAAACGTATAACTAAGCATATTCCAGAATATAACCTTGAGAAATTCCTCGATATTGATCTAGAAGAAATTTTTATGTATTGTGCGGTGAATTGCATTGAAAATCCTTATATTGCCAATCACATAAAGAAAAGAAAAACAAATAGAGGATGAAGAGAATACTAATGAAAGGGAAGAGGCTTCCCAATATTCTCCTATTATTTCTTATGATGAATCAGGTAATGAGGAGGAGCCTTCGAATCAACCAATCTCATAAATAAGGAGCTCCAAAAAGAGGATTGAACCCACACGTAATGTGAAGAAGAAAAAGAAAAGATGGAGAAGCAAAGGTAAAAATGTATTCCTCCCAAATGATGTTGCTCCTATTGATCATTGTGATGATGATAATTGCTATACTATCGGTGCTATCCATACTATTAATGATGAGAGTGATTATGCTTATGATATGAAAAGGCCCAAGCTTGGGGATGCTATGTTTGATGAGAATGACATGTTTGAGAATATATTTGCTGCAATTAATGTTTGTCCCAAGCATGGGATACTATGATTAATGAAGATGATATTTCGAGCCTCCCAAGTTTTGATATGAAAATTTGTTATGATGATAGCATGCCTCCTACTTATGATGATTATATTGATGAAAGTGTGTTTGGAAGAGTGACAACTTTAGGAAGTAATGATCCCACTATTTCGGAGGGTGTTGAATCTTATTGTGATAATTATGAAAGTGGATTTGGAGAGGTCATGACTTTATTTAGTAATGATTCCACTATCTTGGAAGAGGTTTCAATTGATTATGATGAGAACAAAGTTGCTACTTATGATGATTATTGTGATGATACTTATGCTATAAAAAGTAGAGATGATTATATTTATAAAGCTTGTCATGATTATGATTACCCTTTTTATGAACATTTCTCCTTTAATGTGGAAACAATTTATATTATTCAAGTTTCTTATGATGCTCCCACTATTCCGAATGAGAAGAATTTTGCCTATGTGGAGAGTAGTAAATTTTCTATGCTTGTAGATCATGAAAAGAATGCCTTATGTGATGGTTATATTGTTGAATTCATTCATGATGCTACTAAAAATTATTATGAGGGAGGAACATATGCTTGTAGGAATTGCAATAGTCTCAAGTTTCCTCTCTATGTGCTTAAAGTTCTAAAGTTATGCTTGTTTCGCCTTGCTATGCTAGTTGATTATGGTTCCCACAAGTTGTTTTCTCACAAAATCCCTATACATAGGAAGTGGGTTAGACTTAAATGTGCTAGTCATATTCTTCATGATGCTCTCTTTATGTTACAATTCTTATCTTTTATGTGAGCATCATTGAAATCATCATGCCTAGCTAGGGGCGTTAAATGATAGCGCTTGTTGGGAGGCAACCCAATTTTATTTTTGTTCTTTGCTTTTTGCTCCTGTTTAGTAATAAATAATTCATATAGCCTATGTTTAGATGTGGTTTTATGTTTTAATTAGTGTTTGTGCCTAGTAGAACCTTTGGGAAGACTTGGGTGAAGTCTTTGCGATCTTGCTGTAAAAAACAGAAACTTTAGCACTCACGAGATTAGCTGCCATTTTTTTACTGGATAGTGCGATTAGGTTTATTCTTTTTTAATATGATTAATAGACAAATTCTTCAGGTCCACCAATTTATTTGAGAATTTTATGAGTTCCAGAAGTATACGTTTGATCCAGATTTCTACAGACTGTTCTGCTTTTGACAGATTCTGTTTTCTATGTGTTGTTTGCTTATTTTGATGAATCTATGAGTAGTATCGGAGGGTATGAACCATAGATATTACACCAATATGAATTTGGAATGAGTTCACAACAGTACCTAAGTGGTGATTTATTTTCTTATACTAACGGAGCTTACGAGTTTTCTCTTAAGTTTTGTGTTGTGAAGTTTTCAAGTTTTGGGTAAAGATTCAATGGACTATTGAATAAGGAGTGGAAAGAGCCTAAGCTTGGGGATAACCAAGGCACCACAAGTTAATATTCAAGGAAAACCAAGAGCCTAAGCTTGGGGATGCCCCGGATGGCATCCCCTCTTTCGTCTTCGTTCATCGGTAACTTTACTTGGAGCTATATTTTTATTCGCCACATGATATGTGTTTTTCTTGGAGCGTCATTTTATTTTATTTTGTTTTGCTTGCTGTTTGAATAAAATACCAAGATATGAAATTCTTAAATGTTAGAGAGTCTTCACCTAGTTGCATAATTATTCGACTACTCATTGATCTTCACTTATATCTTTTGGAATAGTTTGTCATTTGCTCTAGTGCTTCACTTATATCTTTTTAGAGCACGGCGGTGGTTTTATTTTGAAGAAATTATTGAACTCTCATTCTTCACTTATATCATTTTGAGAGTCTTTAGAACAGCATGGTAATTTTCTTTGGTTATGAATTTAGTCCTAATATGATGGGCATCCAAGATGGGTATAATAAAAACTTTCATATAAGTGCATTGAATAGTATGAGAAGTTTGATACTTGATGATTGTTTTGAGATATGAAGATGGTGATATTAGAGTCATGCTAGTTGAGTAGTTATAAATTTGAGAGATACTTGTGTTAAATTTTGTGATTCTGTAGCATGCACGTATGGTGAACCATTATGTGATGAAGTCGGAGCATGATTTATTTATTTATTGTCTTCCTTATGAGTGGCGGTCGGGGATGAGCGATGGTCTTTTCCTACCAATCTAGCGCTAGGAGCATGCACGTAGTACTTTGTTTCGATAACTAATAAATTTTTGCAATAAGTATGTGAGTTCTTTATGACTAATGTTGAGTCCATGGATTATACGCACTCTCACCCTTCCACAATTTCTAGCCTCTCTAGTACCGCGCAACTTTCGCTGGTACCTTAAAACCACCATATACCTTCCTCAAAACATCCACCATACCTACCTATTATGGCATTTCCATATCCATTCCGAGATATATTGCCATGCAACTTACCACCGTTCCATTTGTTATGACACGCTTCATCATTGTCATATTGCTTTGCATGATTATGTAGTTGACATCGTATTTGTGGCAAAGCCACCGTTCATAATTATTTCATACATGTCACTCATGAGTCATTGCACATATCGGTACACTGCTGGAGGCATTCATATAGAGTCATATTTTGTTCTAAGTATCGAGTTGTAATTCTTGAGTTGTAAGTAAATAAAAGTGTGATGGTCATCATTATTAGAGCATTGTCCCATGTGAGGAAAGGATGATGGAGACTATGATTCCCCCACAAGTCGGGATGAGACTCCGGACGGAAAAAAGAGGCCATAAAAAAAAGAAGGCCCAAAAAACAAAAAAAAATGAGAGAAAAAGAGAGAAGGGACAATGCTACTATCCTTTTACCATACTAGTGTTTCAAAGTAGCACCATGATCTTCATGATAGAGAGTCTCCTATGTTGTCACTTTCATATACTAGTGGGAATCTTTCATTATAGAACTTGGCTTATATATTCCAATGATGGGCTTCCTCAAAATTCCCTAGGTCTTCATGAGCAAGCGAGTTGGATGCACACCCACTTAGTTTCTTTTATTGAGCTTTCATACACTTATAGCTCTAGTGCATCAGTTGCATGGCAATCCCTACTCACTCACATTGATATCTATTGATGGGCATCTCCATAGCCCGTCGATACGCCTAGTTGATGTGAGACTATCTTCTCATGTTTGTCTTTTCCACAACCACCATTCTATTCCACCTATAGTGCTATACCCATGGCTCCCGCTCATGTATTGTGTGAAGATTGAAAAAGTTTGAGAACATAAAAAGTGTCGTGGAATTGTCACGGCAGATGTCCTAGTGTGAGGACTTAGTGTGAGGCCAACGCATCTTTGTAGTAGCTTGAGAGGGGTTGAGCGGAATCGAGAGACGCAACACAAGACAAGGATTTAGGCAGCTTCGGCCCCAGGAAATATCATCCGGTAATAGCCCTACATGTTGTTTGTGGCTAGATCTTATTATGCTCATGAGAGAGTCGCCGCATAAGCCGGCTCCCCCTTTGTGTCTAGCCCTAGAGATTATTTCTTGTTGCCCTATCCCTCTTTGGGGAGCGCTGCCCCTCCTTATATATGTTGAAGGGGCAGGTTACATGACTAGTCCTGGTAGGATTAGGATTGGACTATTACAAGTGGAGTCCTAGTCTTGCTTCCTTGGTAGTTGAATATTACTTATGCCATTCCTCGTAAACCGGCCCACCATAACATGAGCCGGCCTTCTGGGCCTTGGGCCTAGTCTTCTATCTGACCCGCCATTAGGGCCATCCGTGAGTCGCCAGGCTCGTGAGTCGCCACTCGGGTTATCAATGAAAACACCAAGCCCGACCGGGTCATACTTCCAGCCGGTTCATACCGCGGTGTATATCCCCGACATTAGCCCCCAGTTTAATTTGGATTTATCCATGTTAAACTAATCCTATAAAATAAACAGAAGAACACACTTGATAGGTTGTGCTCCGGGTTAAATTTTTTCCTGAACCGGCACCTGATCATCTTTAAGTCCTTGTCATTTCCTCCCGGATGCATACTCAAGATCATATAGCAAATCTCTTTTAACAGATATGTCCAAACCTTGCCAATGCAAAAATCCAGGCACTTCTTCTAAAAAATCTGGGTCAATAGGCCAGCTTCATAACCAATTTGCTGACACTGGCTCTTGTAGAGAAATATTATAAGGAATAATCCGTTTGAGTCGGCCTTCAATGCTCTGACTAGACAAAAATATTGGTTTTGAAATATTCAACTGATATTCAACCGGCTTAAAGATGTAGATCCTGCCGATTTATGATTGCCAAAATTGCCGAGTTATAAATAAATGATGCCGGGTCATGATTGTTGCAGACACCGGGTTAATCTGGTCTACTCCAAACTGAGAATTTGAAGTTTTTTTCTTATATGCATATCACCTGTAGACCCCAAGTGCCGGGTTGTCATGCTTGCAGCAACCTGGGACTTGTAATTGCCTTATGCTCATGAAAACTTCAACCAGTGTAGCCCCCAAGGGCCGGATCATTATGCAACAATGAACAGGGACTTTGTAGATATAACCATGTAAACTTGAACAACAACGTGTAGCCCCCAAGGGCCGGCTTAGTAAGATAATACTGAGCCAGGACTTTGTATATAATTTATTGATAATAACATCATATAATATGATCTCCACCATGGGGCTTGAACCCACGTCCACAAGGTTAAGAGCTCTGTAATCTACCAACTGAATAGTGGATCTTTCAATATAATGGGCTAAAGCTTGTGTACCTTGAATTGTTGACAGGAGCAATTGGTAGCCCCCAAGGGCCGGCTCATTATGATGTGATGAGTCGGATCCTCAAGAAGGCTAGTAAAAATGACTTTGCATTAGCTCCCAAGTGTCATGGTGCATGCTTGCAGCGACATGAGACTTGCATATTTGATATAACCTCAACTTGAATAATGTAGCCCCCAAGTGTCGGGTGGTAAGCCTGCAGCGACTCGGGACTATTCCTTCAATTGTAGAATAAATCATATCCATTGATAATATAATAGCCATTGCGCTAAAGCAACTTTGAGAACCTCATCTGCTGATAAGTAAACCCGGAGTTTAAATACCCGGCGGCTCTTGGCCGATGAAGATTTAATACACCTCCATTGTAAACCAGAATTTTTATAACCCGGCAGCTTATAGCCTTTGAGAAAATCAAGAATAGATAACCCTTTTGAGACACCAATTTCAATCTTTGACGACGGGCTAGAACTTAATCATTTATGTAAGTAATAGCTCTGTAAATCCTGCATAGAGTTTAAACAGCATATGCCCTGGCGACTTAACGTCAAAAGCCAGGGCGGGTAACCACCCAAATGTAGTCTTATCCTGCACACAAGTAGATCACAAGATCCCTTGGCGGTTTACCGTAGGGTGGGTCATAATATCCCACATATAACCATTGTGATATTGAATTTGTACTGCCGGTTTACATGACCTGTGCAGTAAGGGTGATAACCCAATCCTTAGAAGCCAATACTTCCAAATATATGATGATTGTCACATGCTGGCGACTTATCGTCCAAAGCCAAGCCGGGTTTAAACGAAACCACACTTATACTTAGATCTGAACAAAAAGTCTCAAGACAAAACCAAAGATTGTTTGCAAAAACTTAAACCAAATAAAAATCGAGGTTTCTGATTCGAATACGATCAGTAAACCGTTCCAAAAGGGTTAAGCTAGGATTCAAATACGATCATGTAGCCCCCAGTGGCTTTGGCGTTGCACCGATCAAGAGGGCACCGACAGCTATGTTCTCTTTCATTCGAATACGACCTATGTTTGAACAGGAAGCCCCCAGATGACCTTGAGAGGTTTTTAACGACCCTGATTCGAACACGATCCAAGTCGGACTCAAAAGGGGTTAAGTTATGATTCGAATACGATCAAGAAGCCCCTAGTGAGTTTGGTAGTGTGCCGATCAAGAGGGTACCAACAGCTATGTTCTCTTTGGTTCGAATACGACCTATGTTTGAACAGGAAGCCCCCAAGTGACCATATAAATTTTAGCATCGCGTCGATCAAGAGGGTACAGACAGCTATGCTCGATGAGCAGGAAGCCCCCAAGTGACCATAATAAGGTAAGCCGTAAGGTAGGATACCCATGTTTGAACCGCGCATCATGGCAGCAAGTTCTCTTAGGAAACCTTTAATTTTTCTGAGAACTCGAATCTTGCGAGAGATTAATTCTTTTTGAACCGGAACTTTAAACCGGATTTGAAAGCTTCAAAACTTTGTGGGAGACAGATTGTCCTTGAGCCGGATGTTTGAACCGGATTTGAGAGCTTAAAAGTTCTGTAAGAGACAAATTTACCTTGAGCTGGATGTTTGAACCGGATTTGAGAGCTTTAAAGCTTTGCGGGAGAGAGATGTCTCTTGAACCAGATTTTAAACTGGAATCTTTATTTTGAACCAACAATTTTCCGATGGCCTTTAAATTTCATCAATATGGCGGTGTCCTCCGGAACCGGGTTATCATTCCCTCCGATGACCCGGAGTTCTTGAATCTGCTTTAAACTGGCAATTATTTACTGAGTCATGTCATTGTAGCCCTCGAGTCTCAAGGCGACTCAAGGAGTTGTCTTGAGATTCTCCATATTTGACTGTGATATAAACCGGTATGAGTCAGTCAACAGCTCAGTGATATAACTTGTCCTGCATTTTGAGAACTTGCAAGCCAGAGTAATTGCTCTTTTAAAGAAAAGCAATATATACAAAATATACTAGATGGATTTCACCTAATACGTTAAAGCCAGAAATTATCCACCATGAGGTTGATGATCACCATGGTGAAGCTGAAACCAATCTCGGGCAAGTTGGCCACGGGAGCAGATGTTTGAGCCGGCCGCGGTGTTCTAAGCCGGTGCAGACGGGTGAATCAATTGCAGCAGCAGCAAGCCGCGCGGTCAGCGAGTCAATCCCAGGCGTGGTTTTAGTGAGTTGATGTAGATCGAGCTACACGGGTGGCTGCTTGCGTACACCTCTTCAGTAACAAGTGGGCGCGGACGCCGGTGCATGATGATGCTAATGCACACTCCATAAACACAACATGGCACCACCCTTATAATGAATCATTGTCATGCGCAAAAATATTACCAGCCAGAGTAACTGTTCTCAAAGAAACTAAATATGTTCTCTTTAAAATAGACTGGACGGGTATCATCTGATATATTCGGACGACAGATGACCTGTGCGCAGGCTAAAATTTAGTCGGGGTCAAACAACAGTATGCATGTAGTAGTTTACTCCTTCACCGTACGAGCATCCCATGTCAGCGTCGCCCGTTTGCTGCTGATTTCTTTTTTCCCATAGCGGTAATTGATCCATTAAACCTTTTTGCAGCCTGGCATTATGCAACAGGTCACTCGAGGCCGCACAATCACATGACCCTGGCATTGAGCGACTGCGAAAAATTCGTCAGGGCCCAGGTCGCCTTGGGAGTTGGTCTTGAGCCCCCTCCCTCCTGCCCTTGCAAAAGGAGTTTTACGAACAACCTATAGTATTCTCTTCTCTGATTGCTTGATAAAAAAGGTGAAACGACTCAAAGACGATCGTACGATCGAAACTGGCAAATGCGAGGCGGCGATTGGCGGAGGCAATAGTTCAAAATGCGATCGCAACAGAACGGAGCTGGGCCGCTCAGAAAGGACCCTCCGGGTCATTATTAACCCCATTTTTTTAAGAGACCTGAGGCCTATCTCTTTATCCACCGGGTCAAACTCTTCCTTATTTTCTTTATTCCCGTCGACTCGCTCCATCATTTGCATACCGAAGCCTTACATCGATGTTCTAACAATATGTCTAGGTTGCAGGCAGTGATTGAAGATCAAAAAAATTTGACGTGTAGTCTTTCAAGTCACCTGTTTCTTTTGTCCCGCCTACAACCAAGTAATTCTGTAGGACCGTGAAACCTTTCACATCAACAGTGGCAGGAGCAACTTGTTTCTGTCCCTGCTGCTGTCTTTGTCTTCACATGCATGTGTAGCAGAATGAAAAAACAGAAAACGCAGACCACGGCCTCGGGACTGATTCTGGTGCCGATCAGGCACAGCTTTAACAGTGCTGGCACTCCGCTGACTCCCTTTTATTTTAATGTGTTGATTCGCAGGCTTCGGTCAGATTTCCTGCTGTGTGAGAAACAAAACGTAGTAGTAATAATATTACTTGGCCTTGGTTAGTGAGGCAAAAGTACACAGAGGCAGGGCCACCCAGCGAAGGCAGCTCAACGACGGCGCGAGGCGCGGTGAAGGGCAACGGGCGGTTTTATGGAACCGGCGGACACGAGGCTAGGCATCCGAGGCGGCTTGTGGCGCAGCCATGACTGCAAAAACGTCGACCCGTTGATACGGTTGATGAGGCGCCGGCTCTGCTGCGGTACTTGAGGCGCAGGGGTCACTAGCACCAGCAGCAGCCCAGCAGCCAAGTCAGAGGGGCATCGGTGACTTGAGGTGGACGGCGGCTTGGCGCTGCTGTGTTTGAGGCAGCGGCGACCTACAGTGGAGGCGAAGCAAGCCCGCGGCAGCTCGGACAAGCGCGAAGCGGCGGCTCAACATGCCAACGACTTAAAGCGGTGGGTCACGCGTAGACGGCTCATGGCCGGGACAGCTCAGTGGCGGACAGTGGCGCCCGAGCGGCGGTTCCGAGTAGAGGTAGTGGCGGCCTCAGCGCGGGACGGGCGCGCCGCAGTGATACTGTAGCGGTGGCGGCGGCTCACGCTGGTGAGCATAGCAGCGACAAAGGCATCCGCTCGGTGGTTGCGATGACAGGTCAGAGTTTGAGAAAGGCCGAGGCAAAGGCGGGTTGGAGAGATGAAAATAAGCGGGTGGCTCAGGATGCCAAGGTAGAAGTGAGGCCACCGGGGCGGCTTACAGGATGGAGGCGCGCCTTAGCAGTCGCTCGGAGGCAGAGTTGCAGACGGTCATATACGGCTAGCTCAGCGCGCGGCCGCAACCGCAACAGCAGATACGAGGTGAGTCGCATGGCCCTGGTGACTTAAGGAAGCGCTGGTTTGAAGCAGCTTCAGCCCCAGTGGCTCGGGTCGCGGCCGCGAATGAGAAGTCCCCCGGCAAGGCAGAGCAACGCCGGTCGTTCATGGCAGAAACAGCGCTCGAGGCCCCTGCAGAAGGTGGAATCCGGCGGCTCAAGCGCGAGGCCAGGGCGGCTTGGCACGAGCGACCCGGTCGAGAGGCGAGGCGCGACGCTGACTCGGATGAGAGGCGAGGGGCGACGGTCACTGATAACCCACAAGTATAGGGGCTCGCAACAGCTTTCGAGGGTAGAGTATTCAACCCAAATTTATTGATTCGACACAAGGTGTCGTTGAATTGTCACGGCAGATGTCCTTTTGCAAGGACTTAGTCATGGAGCCATCGCAACTAGGAAGCTTAAAGGGGTTAATCGGGACAAGGACACGCGAGGTTTATACTAGTTCAGCCCCTTACGGTGAAGGAAGGCTTACGTCTAGTTGGGTTGGAATTGCTTGAGGTTTCGATGACCAGGGAGTGAGATACGCTATGCCTGGCTCTCGATCAGTTGTCCTCTCTCCCTAAGCCGCTGGCGGGTCGTCCCCTTATATACACGGGTCGCCCTGCAGCCTACAGAGTCCCGGCCGGCTCATAAACAGTGTCCGGCTCGGCGACTAGTTACTTCTACCTTACAGTACAAGTTATACCATCATGGCGGTTTATCTTTATGGGCCTCAGAGTCGCCTGTGGGCCTTTAAGCCTTTTAGTGAACCGCCATCTTCATGCCTTGGTCTTGGGCTTCTGATGAACCTCTATTTGCGTAACCCGGCCCCTCCTGGATGGCTTACACAAATAGTCATATCCCCAACATTAGGCCCCAAATTGTCCGAGTTTGTAAAGTCTGGCCATCTGCCCAAGAAGGATGTCATGTCTTATCGTGCTCCTGACCCATCTGAGGAGAAACCTCAAGCCAAGGAAGGGGAGGTGATCATTTTTACCGATCAAATGAGCCGGGGATTTGCTCCTCCGGGATCAAAATTCTTTAGAGACATTTTTCACTTCTTTGACTTAAGACCTCAAGACATCAGGCCCAATTCCGTGTCAAATATCTGCAACTTCCAAGTTTTCTGTGAGGTCTACCTTAGAAAAGAACCCAGCCTACTTTAGTTCAGGGAATTGTTCTATTTGAACCGGCAGAATGAGCGGGCCAACGGCCCCAGTCTGGAGCTTGGTGGCATATCGATTCAAAGGCGGAGAGACTGCCTGTTCCCTTATGCTGAATTGCCGAGTCATCCAAAGGACTGGAACCAGACATGGTTCTACTGCCAAGATACTTCTCCAGCTGGTGAAAACCCGCTGCCCAGCTTCCGTGCATTGCACCTTGAATCTACTCACCCACTGCCGAATAAGTTGACTGCTATTGAACGTCTGCCACTCAACCCCCAAGATCAAGAAGATTAAAGCTATTTTAGGGAACGGCTTAGATGGCATTGACCTGGTCCGAGTCTGGATTGCTTGGAGAATAATTCCGTTAAGCCGCCGCCCCGGCTTAATGTATGATTATTCAGGCGAGAAAGATGACCCTCAGCGTCATAGTCCTGACGACTTACCAGATGACGTAGTGGAAGCTACAACTCAGTCTTTGTTGAAAGAGGGCACAGTGAATAGTAACGCTTTCGGCTTACTACCTTTTTGCAAGAAGAACCCTGCCCCTGCAGTAAGTTTGCAACCGTCGGGTTATTTTTTATCATGTTATACCGTATTCTTACACATAACCCATTATAACCTTTTACAGGCAAATGATAACTTCTGGAAAATCCAATATGATTATGAGGCGGCCAAGCAAGCCAGGGCAGCCAAGAGAGCCGAAAGGAAAACTGCCAAGCCCACCACTTCAAGGAAAAGAAAGCCAAGCGCTTCTGAGCTGTTTCAGCTTGATGATTCTGATGATAATGAGGAAGAGGTAACTTTTTAATTTCCCTTTCTCCTTTATCACTACCGTACTGATATTAACCTTCTTTCAGGAAGACACGGGCAACAGCCAACCCATCGAGGAAGAGGTAACTATAATCTCCTCCGACTCCGAGCTTCGGCCGCGTCAGAAAATTCGAAGAGTAACCCGGAAAGTAAGATTTTCACACCCTTTGGCTTACCAAGATCCTGACTTTCTTTTGAAGCAACAGCAATTTGAAAACCGGAGGCAGACCCGGACCAGCAAGGATGCAGAGCTATCTTCCGGCCTGCCTGACACAACCCGGAAGCGTCGGACTGAGGTTATCTCCAACTTATACCCCTTTTTACCTTTGGCGGGTCTAATCCATCAACCTCTCAATTCATCTGACTCCAATTACTAGGATACCTCTCCTTCATCCGGCGAGTCCATGCAATCAAACATGCCGGCTTTTAAGACTGCCCCTGGGTAATATCAATTTATTCACCTTATGCTTTTCTTTCTTCATGTTTCTTTACTCATTTCTCTGCTTTGCCCACAGCGTGCAGGTTAAGCCCAGGAAGAAAACCAAGAAGGATAAACCGGCCCAAACCCCTATGGTGACTGAACCGGAACAGGGTATAACTGCTCCCGACTCTTCCACACATCAACCGCCGCCTGAGCCGGCTCAAGATATTCTTGATGGTTCTATTAACCCGGAGGCACATAGCCCAGTCAAAACGGCTGACCCAGAAGTGGAATTTCTCAGGGCTCAATTCATTGAGCCGGCCAGGCCCATCGTCCTTGCCAAATGCTCGGCTAAAGAGGAGTTGCTAGAACGCCGTAAGGCCAAGATGGATATCACCGACTATACTCATTTAAGTATTGGAGATATCGTCTCGGGCTATATCAACCAGGTGCAAAGCAGCCGTGACCTGGAAATTGACATGGTGAAGCAAATACAGCAAAAATCTGAGGTATGACTTATGCTTCCTTACTTTCAATCATACTTACTGTACCAGCCCCCAAGTCTATTGCTTATGAATAAATATGCTGTAGACTTAGACAAATTGTTAGAGCTGCTTGCCCGGCTTAAAGAAAAAATATTTAAACCAGATGTAACACAATACCTTTAACTTGCGATACACATTAGCCCCCAAGTGCCAAGTATCTCTGCTTGCAAAGTATTTGGGACTTAATATCCAGGACCGGCTTAATAATTTAGAAAGCTTCGGTATACATTAGCCCCCAAGTGTCAAGTATCTTTGCTTGCAAAGTGCTTGGGACTTAATATTATTTACCGTAATCTTGACTACTATCCGGTGCAATGCAGGCCACCATAAGTCAATTTGAATCGGATATTGCTGACTTGAAGAACCGCCTGGCAGCCCAGGAGATTGAAATTCAAAAGGCCAACTCCAAATTTGAATTCAGCGTCTCTGAACAAGAGAAGCTGAAGAAAAATTTTGAGTCGGAGAAGAAAATTTGGACTGACGAAAAGGCCGGACTGGTGACCCGGGCCGAGACAGCAGAGGCATCGCTGGCAAACGCAACAGCCGAACTGACCGGCTTACAACGCCAGATATCTCGGATGGTCTCAGCGATCTTTGGTAAGTTATCTTAAGCAAGCATTAAATATTGTAAATATTCCTTCAATTGTTACCTGAGGTTTACCTTATACTTACCAATACAGGCCCCAGGAGCACAAACCTCAAGCAGAATATGCTGATCAAATTGAAGGCGGTGTATACTCTAGTAGAACAACTGTACATCGGGTCACAACGTGCCTTGGCCGTTGTAGCCTTATCAAATGATGTGCCCCACCTCTTGCAAGATGTGTTACAACGGCTTGCTGTACTTCCTCAACGGATTCAAGAGTTGAGACGGGCCCAAGCAATAGCCGGAGCAATAGCCGCTTTGAGTCGGGCCAAAGCCTGGTTACCAGAGCTAGACCCAGCCGACATCGCTCTTGGGTATCCAAGTTTAAAGGAGGATGGCACTCCATTTGATGAAAAGGATTTCACCACCTGCGTGAGGGATATACGCCCTGTGGCCACTCAAATTGGAAACGACACTGACCTCACCAAGTGTCATCCGGGTTATGACAAGGAGAATCAGAGAATCCCCATGCCGCATTATGACGATGTCAGCTTGATCCCTCCAATCCGTAAGCACACCTTTGCCCCTGAAGTCGACCCAACCGGTTTAATAGATGAAGAAGCTGAGTTTGAGGCCTTGAGTGGCATTGACTGGGCCTGATCATCCTTCCAGGACAAAGCAGCTGGCGGAGAGGCGGAGAAGGATAACCCGGAGGCTTCAAGTCAACCCCAAGAGTAGATTGCCAGGCGCCACCTGCTTATGTCGTTGTAGAAAAACAATGCCGCATCATTCAGACTCGGGGAGTCTTGTAACAGAGTAGAAAATACTTTGAGTTTTGCTATGCCTTTGCGCATGCTTATGGCCTTTAATACTTGCATAAGCCGCCGTCACTATGCACTTTGTAGTTTATATGAATCTGTTATGTCCTTTGCAGAAATGTCTTGCATTGCCCTGTGATGCTTACGGCTGCTTTTCCGGCTTATATAAGCCAACCCCTGAGGGTAAGTTTAACTCCTGAAAATTGGCACATAAAAGTTCACCTGGTACTTAACAACCTGATGTAACCAATATTAATCCTGGAGGATTGCAATGTATTCCATTGTATTTTCAAGAGGGTCGCAAGATATCCAATGTTGATACTTGTAAAATATGATGAACAAAATTCAAGGGTTTCTGATTCAAATACGATCAGTGAACCGTTCCAAAGGGGTTGAGCTAAGATTCGGATATGATCTGTTAGCCCCCAATGGCTGTGGCGATGCCGATCAAGTGGGTATCGACAGTTATGTTCTCTTTGGTTCGAATACGACCTATGTTTGAACAGGAAGCCCCCAAGTGACCATAAGAGTTGTTTAATGACGCTGATTCGAATACGATCCACGTCAGACCCAAAGGGGTTAAGCTATGATTCAAATATGATCAAGAAGCTCCCAAGTGGGTTTGGCAGTATGCCGATCAAGTGGGTATCGACAGCTATGTTCTCTTTGGTTCGAATACGACCTATGTTTGAACAGGAAGCCCCCAAGTGACCATAAGAGTTGTTTAATGATGCTGATTCGAATACGGTCCATGTCAGACCCAAAGGGGTTAAGCTATGATTCAAATATGATCAAGAAGCCCCCAAGTGGGTTTGGCAGTATGCCGATCAAGTGGGTATCGACAGCTATGTTCTCCTTGGTTCGAATACGACCTATGTTTGAACAGCCCCCAAGTGATCACGGCTAGATTCAGATATGATCATAAGCCGGACCAAAGGAAAGCCGGATTCAGATATGATTCGCTTCTCCTTGGTTATCTCCACCACCTCACAAAGAAAACACATAAACCTTTTTTGGGAGTGGAAAAAAGGATAGAGGTCCTGCTTTATTGCTTTATGTAATATACATAGTATAAGTATATACACATTAGAGCCGATGGCTCAAGTATAATAAGGCCGAAGATGAGCGATATTCCACGGCCGACGGGTCTCCTCCTCCGACTTACGTGAGTCTTTGTGCTCCCGAATGTCGAGAAGGTAGTATGATCCGTTGTTCAGATTCTTGCTGACCACAAAGGGTCCTTCCCAAGGAGGGGATAGCTTGTGCATGTCAGATTGATCCTGGATGAGTCGGAGCACTAAGTCGCCTTCCTGAAAGGTTCTGGACCTAACCCGGCGGCTGTGGTAGCGGCGCGGGTCTTGCTAGTAAATTGGCGAGCGGGCTATTGCCAAGTCTCGCTCTTCATCCAACAGGTCAAGTGCGTCTTGCCAAGCTTTTTCATTGTCTTCCTCAACATAAGCCGCCACACGGGGTGAGTCATGACGGATGTCACTTGGCAGGACCGCCTCTGCTCCATACACCATAAAGAAAGGCGTGTAACTCGTAGATCTGTTAAGTGTAGTATTGATGCTCCAAAGTACAGAAGGTAACTCCTTCACCCAACAACCCGGCGTCCGCTGCAAGGGGACCAAGAGCCGGGGCTTGATACCCCTCAAGATTTCTTGATTAGCTCGTTTTCCTTGACCATTGGATTGAGGGTGAGCCACAGCTGAAACGTCAAGCCGGATATGCTCTCGTTGACTGAACTCTTCCATAGCTCCTTTGGAGAGGTTAGTGCCATTATCAGTTATAATGCTGTGTGGAAAACCAAAGTGAAAAATCACCTTTTTCATAAACTGGACCGCCGTGGATGCATCACACTTACTGACTGGCTCCGCCTCCACCCACTTTGTGAACTTGTCAACCACCACCAAGAGGAGCGTCTTTTTATCCTTAGACCTTTTGAAAGGCCCGACCATATCAAGCCCCCAGACTGCAAACGGCCAAGTAATTGGAATCATCCTCAATTCTTGAGCCGGCACATGGGCTCGTCGTGAGAATTTCTGACATTCGTCACATTTACTGACCAGGTCTTCTGCATCAGCATGAGCCGTCAGCCAATAAAACCCATGACGGAAAGCTTTGGCCACAAGAGATTTTGAGCCGGCGTGATGACCACAATCGCCTTCATGAATCTCACGAAGGATCTCCTGACCCTCTGTAGGTGACATGCAATGTTGAAATGCTCCAGTGACGCTGCAGTGATGTAACTCGCCATTGACAATTGTCATGGACTTGGACCGCCGGGCGATTTGTCTTGCCAAGGTCTCATCTTCAGGCAACTCTCCCCGGGTCATGTAAGCCAAATAAGGCACTGTCCAATCCGGGATAACGTGGAGAGCCGCCACCAGTTGTGCCTCCGGGTCTGGTATTGCCAGATCTTCCTCTGTAGGTAACTTAACAGAAGGATTATGCAAAACATCAAGAAAGGTGTTAGGCGGCACCAGCTTACGCTGAGACCCCAGCCGGTTTAAGGCATCAGCCGCCTCATTCTTCCTTCGATCAATGTGTTCCACCACATAACCCTTGAAATGTCTAGCCACAACATCGACTTCACGACGGTAAGCCGCCATAAGGGGATCTTTAGAGTCCCACTTGCCTGACACCTGTTGAGCCACAAGGTCTGAGTCTCCCAAGCATCTTACCCGCCTCAAGTTTATCTCTTTGGCCATCCGGAGACCATGGAGTAGGGCCTCGTACTCAGCTGCATTGTTAGTACAAGGAAACATAAGCCGGAGCACATAACAAAATTTGTCACCTCGAGGGGAAGTTAACACGACTCCAGCCCCCGAGCCTTCCAACTGTCTGGACCCATCAAAGTGAATAGTCCAATAAGTGTTATCGGGCTTCTCCTTAGGTGCCTGTAGCTCTGTCTAGTCATTGATGAAATCCACCAAAGCTTGAGACTTAATGGCAGTGCGTGGTACGTACTTCAGACCATGAGGCCCGAGCTCGATGGCCCATGGTGGGCGCCAACTGTCGTTAAATTGTCACGGCAGATGTCCTTTTGCAAGGACTTAGTCGTGGAGCCATCGCAACTAGGAATCTTAAAGGGGTTAATCGGGACAAGGACACGCGAGGTTTATACTAGTTCAGCCCCTTACGGTGAAGGAAGGCCTACGTCTAGTTGGGTTGGAATTGCTTGAGGTTTTGATGACCAGGGAGCGAGATACGCTATGCCTGGCTCTCGATCAGTTGTCCTCTCTGTTCTGAATAATGTCTCCCAAGGGGGCAGAACTTACTACAGTGATAGGGTGACCTTGGAAGTATTGCTTCAGCTTCCGGCTTGCCATGAACACCCCGTAAACAAGTTTCTGCCAATGAGGATATCTTTGTTTTGACTCGATGAGTACCTCACTGACATAATAAACCGGCCGTTGAACCGGATGTTCTTTACCAACCTCATTGCGCTCTATCACAATTGCCACATTGACGGCTCGTGAATTAGCCGCCACATATAACAACAAAGGCTCTTTGTCAATGGGAGCTGCAACAACTGGCGGCTTATATAACTGCCTCTTCAAATCCTCAAAAGCAGCATTAGCAGCATTACTACAGACAAAGATGTCTGCCTTCTTCATCAGTTGGTACAGCGGTAGGGCCTTCTCACCTAACTGGCTTATGAACCGGCTTAAAGCGGCAACACGACCCGCCAATCGCTGAACATCATTGATACATGCCGGTTTAGCCAAAGAAGTGATTGCCTTAATCTTCTCCGGATTAGCCTTGATGCCCCTATTTGAGACCAAGAATCCCAAAAGCTTGCCTGCAGGCACACCAAATACACACTTCTCCGGGTTAAGCATCATTTTGTAAACCCGGAGATTGTCAAAGGTTTCTCTGAGATCAGATATCAAGGTTTCCGCCTCTCTGGATTTCACCACTATGTCATCCACATAAGCATGAACATTGCGCCCAATCTGATTGTGGAGACAATTCTGTACACACCGTTGATAAGTCGCCTGGGCACTCTTGATCCCAAAAGGCATAGACACATAGCAGAAGGCTACAAACGGAGTGATGAAAGTCGTCTTCTCCTGGCCCTTAACTGCCATCTTAATCTGATGATAACCAGAGTAAGCATCCAAAAAGCTCAAACGCGCACAACCCGCCGTAGCATCATTGATTTGATCAATACGGGGGAGAGCGAAAGGATCAGCCGGACAAGCCTTATTTAAGTCCCTGTAATCCACACACATCCGCCAGGTGCCGTTTTTATTGAGCACGAGCACCGGGTTAGCCAACCACTCCGGGTGAAAAACTTCGACAATGAACCCAGCCGCCAAGAGCCGGGCGACCTCTTCTCCTATAGCTTTTCGTCGTTCCTCATTGAATCGCCGCAGAAACTGCCTGACCGGCTTATACTTCAGATCAATATTAAGAGTGTGCTCAGCGAGTCCTCTCGGTACACCCGGCATGTCAGAAGGCTTCCATGCAAAGATGTCCCGGTTCTCACGGATGAACTCGATGAGCGCGCTTTCCTATTTAGGATCCAAGTTGGCACTGATGCTGAATTGCTTAGACGAATCGCCCGGAGTAAAATCAACAAGCTTAGTCTCTGCAGCCGATTTAAACTTCATGGCCGGGTCATGCTCCGTAGTCGGCTTCTTGAGGGAGGTCATATCCGCCGGGTCAATGTTATCTTGATAAAATTTGAGCTCCTCTGCTGCACAGACAGACTCGGCATAATCCGCATCGCCTTCTTCACACTCCAGGGCCACCTTTCGGCTTCCATGCGCAGTGATGGTACCCTTGTAACCCGGCATCTTGAGCTGTAAATAAACATAACACGGCCGCGCCATGAACTTGGCATAAGCTGGCCACCCGAACAAAGCGTGATATGGACTCTTGATTTTGACCACTTCAAAAGTTAACCTTTCCACCGTAGAATCATGCTCGTCTCCAAAAGCCACCTCTAGTTCAATCTTACCCACAGGATACGCCGACTTACCAGGCACCACTCCATGGAAGACGGTGTTGGAAGTCTTTAAATTCTTGTCAGTTAAGCCCATGCGCCGAAAGGTCTCGTAATAGAGGATGTTGATGTTGCTCCCTCCATCCATGAGCACCTTAGTAAATTATAACCACCAACCTGCGGTGCCACCACCAGGGCCAGTTGACCCGGATTATCAACCCGGGGAGGGTGATCCTCCCTGCTCCAGACAATAGGCTGTTCCGACCACCTCAAGTAACGAGGGACTATCAGCTCAACAGAATTCACAGCCCTCTTATGAACTTTCTGATCACGTTTACACAAACTTGTGGTGAACACGTGATACTGCCCACTGTTTAGCTGTTTTGGATGACTCTGATAACCCGACTGCTGCTGCTGACCTCCTTGACCAGACTGCTGTTGATTATAACCACCCTGGCTTCCCTGAAAACCGGATCCTGAACCGCCGCCTGGGCCATGAAAGCCGCCAGCTCCTGAGCCGCCGCCTAGGCCTTGATTGCCATCAAACGTATTAGAATTCTTGAAAGCCTTCATGATTGCGCAATCCTTCCATAAATGAGTCGTTGGTCATTCCCGGTGCCGTGTTTCGGGCAGGGCTCATTGAGTAGTTGCTCAAGAGACGGACCTGACCCACCAAACCGAGGGGGTGGCTTTCCTTTGCGCTTATGATTGTTACCCTGTGCATTGGCCACAAATTCCGGGTTACCGTCCGCCTTACGCTTATTGCCTCCTTGACTCGCCGGGTTATGCTGCTGACCCTTTCCATTACCGTTCTTCTTTCCCTTCCCTGTCTTTTCCTCATCAGACGCGGGATCCTTGGTACTATCAGAATCGGCATACTTGACTAAAGCCGCCATCAGCGTCCCCATATCGTTGCAATCACGCTTAAGGCGCCCCAGTTTCTGTCTCAAAGGCTCAAAGCGGCAATTCTTCTCCAGCATGAGAACTGCTGAGCCGACATCCATCTTGTCAGACGAATGTATTATGTCTTTGACCCGGCGCACCCAATGAGTCGTAGATTCACCTTCCCCCTGCTTACAATTTGTCAGGTCCACAATTGACATAGACTGCTTGCAAGTGTCCTTGAAGTTCTGGATGAAACGGGCCTTTAGCTCCGCCCATGACCTAATGGAATTGGGTGGCAAACCCTTTAACCAAGAACGGGCCGTTCCGTCCAACATCATGGTGAAGTATTTAGCCATCGCTTCATCACTAACCTCCAGCAGCTCCATGGCCATCTCGTAACTTTCAATCCACGCCCCAGGCTGTAAATTGGCCGTATAATTCGGCACCTTTCGAGGTCCCTTGAAATCCTTGGGCAGACGTACATTACGTAGAGCCGGTACCAGACAAGGAACTCCTCGGGTTCTAGTAGCAACACCTGCCTCAACGGAAGTCGCCGGGTAAGCCGGTGAGTCCTGTTGGGCTGCTAGCTGAGCTGCTAGCTGAGCCGGCCGCTCGTCCTCCTGACGTGTCCGATCCTGAACCGGGTTATACCCGCCGAGCTAGTTCCGGCGCTAAGCGCTACTTGACAAGGCCTCTCTCTCCATGTGTCTACTATAACCCTGGCTCCGGTTTTGATGAGGCAGAGCTAACTAGGGCGGAGGAGTTGAGTGAATCCTGTCCCGGCTGTAGGAGTAGGTCTCTTGCTGAGCCAGGGCTGTTTGGACAAGTTCCCTGATCCTTCGGGTTTCCACCGCTGTCGGATCATCACCATCTACTGGGAGAGCCGCCAAACGTGCTGATGCTGCGATTAAGTTCTCCATGGGGTTGGAGAAGTGACCCTGTGGATTGGTACGTAATGGGGCGGTGCCATATTGCCGTGAAGAGGCGTCGTCACCTGAGGCTGGACTAGGCCTCCCACTCCGGATGTCATAAACTGATTTGCACCTGGCGGGTTACTTGGGCCGGCCCCGGGTGTAGCAAAGAGATTCCGAGGATCATAAATCTGAGGTAAACGGGACTGAGTTTTCTGATGTCTCCTCCTCATTACCTCATTAGATGCGTTCAAGCTCAACGTGAGCTGAAAGGCCTCTGCCTGAAGTTGCTGCGCCCGTACGTCCAAAGCCGCCCGCTCTGTGGCTAATCTAGTATCTTCAGCTGCTAAGGTTTCCTTGGCCCGAGCGATCTCATCACGAACCTGTGCCACCTCTGCCTCATGCTCAGATTGGTTCGCAGGGACGACTGTAGCAGTTAACAAGGCCGTAAGTTTATCCATGAGATCCATCAGCACCTGAGCCGGTGAGCGCACAGGGCCTCCTGCCCCGGCTGCTCCTAACCCGAACGTTATCGCTGCTGAGGCCGTAGAATTTTGGCCGGGTTGAGTACCAGCCATGAAGACTCCCGCCCAGTTTGAAGACTCTGAGGGGTCCGGAATAGTGCTGCCATCGGAACATCCCCCAAGCACACCATCTTGAACTTGATACAGCGAATCTGTTGAGCCGGCGGACGAATCACCGTCAAAGAGGACGGCCGGCTCACCATCACCTTCAGATCCTTCAGAAAGTTCACCTCCGTGGATGCAACCCACAAAGGCACGCTTCACGATGGGTTGAGCTCGGGCGGGTTTCGCACACTGAGCCGTCTCGACGAGGTCGGTGCAGCTGTCCGGCTCAGGGCCCGACTCACCAATCCGGCCGATGAAGACGTGGATTCCGCCAAAGGGGACCCGGTACCCGTACTCAATTGAGCCGGCATCGGGGCCCCAGCCTTCGTCGTTGATGTAGATCTTGCCGTGACAACTCTTGGTCATCCGGCCAACTACGTATCCCTTGAGCCCTTCGAAGCTGCCCTTCAAGAACTCAAATCCACCGTGCGCTGGCCCCATGGTGGGCGCCAACTATCGTTGAATTGTCACGACAGATGTCCTTTTGCAAGGACTCAGTCGTGGAGCCATCGTAACTAGGAAGCTTAAAGGGGTTAATTGGGACAAGGACACGCGAGGTTTATACTAGTTCAGCCCCTTACGGTGAAGGAAGGCCTACGTCTAGTTGGGTTGGAATTTCTTGAGGTTTCGATGACCAGGGAGCGAGATACGCTATGCCTGGCTCTCGATCAGTTGTCCTCTCTCCCTAAGCCGCTGGTGGGTCGTCCCTTTATATACACGGGTCGCCCTGCGGCCTACAGAGTCCCGACCGGCTCATAAACAGTGTCCAACTCGGCGACTAGTTACTTCTACCATACAGTACAAGTTATACCATCATGGCGGTTTATCTTTACGGGCCTCAGAGTCGCCTGTGGGCCTTTAAGACTTTTAGTGAACCGCCATCTTCATGCCTTGGTCTTGGGCTTCTGATGAACCTCTATTTGCGTAACCCAGCCCCTCCTGGATGGCTTACACAAATAGTCATATCCCCAACACAAGGGGAGCCAAAGAATATTCTCAACTATTAGCAGCTGAGTTGTCAATTCAACCACACCTGGAAAGTTAGTATCTGCAACAATGTGTTTAGTAGCAAAGTAATATGATAGTGGTGGTAGCGGCAACAAAAGTAAAGACAGCAAAAGTAATGTTTTTGGTATTTGGTAGTAATTGTAACAGTAGCAGCGGGAAATTAAATAAGCGAGAACCAGTATATGGAAAACTCATAGGCACCGGATCAGTGATGGATAATTATGCCGGATGCGGTTCATCATGTAACAGTCATAACATAGGTGACACAGAAATAGCTCCAATTCATCAATGTAATGTAGGCATGTATTCCGTATATAGTCATACGTGCTTATGGACAAGAACTTGCATGACATCTTTTGTCCTACCCTCCCGTGGCAGCGGGGTCCTATTGGAAACTAAGGGATATTAAGGCCTCCTTTTAATAGAGAACCGGAACAAAGCATTAGCACATAGTGAATACATGAACTCCTCAAACTATGGTCATCACCGGGAGTGGTCCCGATTATTGTCACTTCGGGGTTGCCGGATCATAACACATAGTAGGTGACTATAGACTTGCAAGATAGGATCAAGAACTCACATATATTCATGAAAACATAATAGGTTTAGATCTAAAATCATGGCACTCGGGCCCTAGTGACAAGCATTAAGCTTAGCAAATTCATAGCAACATCAATCTTAGAACATAATGGATACTAGGGATCAAACCCTAACAAAACTAACTCGATTACATGATAAATCTCGTCCAACCCATCACTGTCCAGCAAGCCTACTATGGAATTACTCACGCACGGCGGTGAGCATCATGAAATTGGCGATGGAGGATGGTTGATGATGACGACGGTGACGAATCCCCCTCTCCGGAGCCCCGAACGGACTCCAGATCAGCCTTCCCGAGAGGTTTTAGGGCTTCGGGGCGGCTCCATATCGTAAAACGCGATGATTTCTTCTCCCTGGTTTTTCTCTCTCCGAAAGCAAATATATAGAGTTGGAGTTGGCGTCGGAGGGCATCCAGGGGCCCACGAGGTAGGGGGCGCGCCCTAGGGAGGGGCGCCCCCCACCCTCGTGAGAAGGGTATGGCCCCCCTGGTCTTCATCTTTGGCGAGGATTTTTTATTATTTATTGTAAGGTATTCCATGGAGTTTCAGGTCATTCCGAGAATATTTGTTTCAGGTCATCATGGCAATTCTGCTGAAAGCAGCGTCAGTCCGGGTTAGTTCCATTCAAATCATACAAGTTAGAGTCCAAAACAAGGGCAAAAGTGTTTGGAAAAGTAGATACGACAGAGACGTATCAACTCCCCCAAGCTTAAACCATTGCTTGTCCACAAGCAATTCAGTTAACAAACTGAAAGAAAGAAAGAAAAACTTTTACAAACTCTGTTTGCTCTTGTTGTTGTAACTATGTCAAGCCAGCATTCAACTTTTCAGCATAGATCATAACTAACCACATTTGCAATAATTCTCAGGTCTCATAATTACTCATATCAATAGCATAATCAACTAGCAAGTCATAATAATAAATCTCGGATGACAACACTTTCTCAAAACAGTCATAATATGATATAACAAGATGGTATCTCGCTAGCCCTTTCTGAGACCGCAAAACATAAATGCAGAGCACCTTTAAAGATCAAGGACTGACTAGACATTGTAATTCATGGTATAAGAGATCCAATCATAGTCACACCCAATATAAATTAATAGTGATGAATGCAAATGACAGCTGTGCTCTCCAGCTAGTGCTTTTTAATAAGAGGGTGATGACTCAACATAAAAGTAAATGGATAGGCCCTTTACAGAGGGAAGCAGGGATTTGTATAGGTGCCAGAGCTCAGTTTTGAAATAGAGATAAATTGTATTTTGAGCGGTATACTTTCATTGTCAATGTAGCAACTAAGAGATGGCGATATCTTCCATGCTAAACACATTATAGGCGGTTCCCAAACAGAATGGTAAAGTTTATACTCCCCCTCCACCAACAAGCATCAATCCATGGCTTGCTCGAAACAACGAGTGCCTCCAACATACATCAGGTCCCAGGGGGAGTTTTGTTTGCAATTAATTTTGATTTAGTTTGCATAAAGCATGGGACTGGGCATCCCGGTGACCAGCCATTTTCTCATGAGTGAGGAGCGGAGTCCACTCCTCTTGAGAATAACCTACCTAACATGGAAGATAAGGACAACCTTGGTTGATACATGAGCTATTCGAGCATACAAAACAGAATGTTTATTTGAAGGTTTAGAGTTTGGTACATACAAATTTACTTGGAACGTAGGTAGACACCGCATATAGGAAGGTATAGTGGACTCATCTGGAATAACTTTGGGGTTTTAAGGGATTGGATGCACAAACAGTATTCCCGCTTAGTACAAGTGAAGGCTAGCAAAAGACTGGGAAGCGACCAACTAGAGAGCGACAACAGCCATGTACATGCATTCAAATTAATAAACATTGAATGCAAGCATGAGTAGGATATAATCCACCATGAACATAAATATCGTGGAGGCTATGTTGATTTGTTTCAACTACATGCGTGAACATGTTGTTGGGGAACATAGCAGAAATTCAAAATTTTCTACGCATCACCAAGATCAATCTATGGAGTAATCTAGCAACGAGGGGAAGGAGAGTGCATCTACATACCCTTGTAGATCGCTAAGCGGAAGCGTTCATGTGAACGGGGTTGATGGAGTCGTACTCGTCATGATCCAAATCACCGATGATCCTAGTGACGAACGGACGGCACCTCCGTGTTCAACACACGTACAGCCCGGTGATGTCTCCTACGCCTTGATCCAGCAAGGGGAGAAGGAGAGGTTGGGGAAGACTCCATCCAGCAGCAGCACGACGGCGTGGTGGTGGTGGAGGAGCGCGGGACTCCAGCAGGGCTTCGCCAAGCACTACGAGAGACGAGGAGGGAGGAGGGTAGGGCTGCGCCAACAGGGGAGTAACTTCATGTGTTGGGCTGCCCCTTTGCCTCCACTATATATAGGGGGAGAGGGAGGGCTGCGCCCCCACCTAGGGTTTCCTCCCTAGGGGTGGCGGCAGCCCTAGATCCCATCTAGGGTGGCGGCCACAAGGGGGAGAGGGGGAGGCGCACCTAAGATGGGCCTTAGGGCCCATCTGCCCTAGGGTTTACCCCCTCCCCTCTTGGAGGCGCCTTGGGCCTTGGTGGGAGGCGCCCCAGCCCACCTAGGGGCTGGTCCCTTCCCACTATTGGCCCATGTAGGCCTCCGGGGCTGGTGGCCCCACCTGGTGGACCCCCGGACCCCTCCGGTGGTCCCGGTACACTACCGGTGATGCCCGGAACACTTCCGGTGGCCAAAACCATACTTCCTATATATCAATCTTTACCTCCGGACCATTCCGGAACTCCTCGTGACGTCCGAGATCTCATCCGGGACTCCGAACAACATTTGGTAACTGCGTACATACTTTCCCTATAACCCTAGCGTCATCGAACCTTAAGTGTGTAGACCCTACGGGTTCGTGAGTCATGCAGACATGGCCGAGACAACTCTCCGGTCAATAACCAATAGAGGGATCTAGATACCCATGTTGGCTCCCACATGCTCCACGATGATCTCATCGGATGAACCACGATGTCAAGGACTTAATCAATCCCGTATACAATTCCCTTTGTCTAGCGGTACGATACTTGCCCGAGATTCGATCGTCGGTATCCCGATACCTTGTTCAATCTCGTTACTGGCAAGTCTCTTTACTCGTTCCGTAACACATCATCCCGTGATCAACTCCTTGGTCACATTGTGCACATTATGATGATGTCCTATCGAGTGGGCCCAGAGATACCTCTCCGTCTACACGGAGTGACAAATCCCAGTCTCGATTCGTGCCAACCCAACAGACACTTTCGGAGATACCTGTAGTGTACCTTTATAGCCACCCAGTTACGTTGTGATGTTTGGCACACCCAAAGCACTCCTACAGTATCCGGGAGTTGCACAATCTCATGGTCTAAGGAAATGATACTTGACATTAGAAAAGCTTTAGCAAACGAACTACACGATCTTTGTGCTAGGCTTAGGATTGGGTCTTGTCCATCACATCATTCTCCTAATGATGTGATCCCGTTATCAACGACATCCAATGTCCATGGTCAGGAAACCGTAACCATCTATTGATCAACGAGCTAGTCAACTAGAGGCTTACTAGGGACATGGTGTTGTCTATGTATCCACACATGTATCTGAGTTTCCTATCAATACAATTCTAGCATGGATAATAAACGATTATCATGAACAAGGAAATATAATAATAACCAATTTATTATTGCCTCTAGGGCATATTTCCAACACATGTGCCAAGTCAAGTCACTTAAATCATTCAAAGGAGGATACCACCCCATCATACCACATCATAACCATCTCAATAGCATGTTGGCACACAAGGTAAATCATTATAACTCATAGCTAATCAAGCATGGCACAAGCAACTACGACCTCTAATTGTCATTGCAAACATGTTTATTCATAATAAGCTGAATCAAGAACGAGGGACTCATCATATTTACAAAAACAAAAGAGGTCGAGTTCATACCAGCTTTTCTCATCTCAGTCAGTCCATCATATATCATCATAATTGCCTTTCACTTGTACGACCGAACGGTGTGAATAATAATAAGGGTGCACGTGCATTGGACTAAGCTGGAATCTGCGAGCATTCAATAAACAGGAGAAGACAAGGCAATATGGGCTCTTGGTTAAATCAACAATAATGCATATAAGAGCCACTTCAACAATTTAATTATGGTCTTCTCCTACTGACCCCCAAAGAAAAGAAAAGAAATAAAACTATTTACACGGGAAAGCTCCCAACAAGCAAAAGAAGAACGGGAAATATTTTTGGGTTTTCTTTTTAATTATTACTACTACAGCAGAAAAATAAACTACTACTAATTTTTTTGGTTTTTCTTAAGGTTTAGCAAACACACGAGAAGAAAGTAGGAAAAAGAAAATAAACTAGCATGGATATTATAGTGAAAAAGTATGAGCACCGACATCTAGCAATGAGTGTGTGTGAACATAAATGTAATGTCGGTGAGAAATACATACTCCCCCAAGCTTAGGCTTTTGGCCTAAGTTGGTCTATGGCCATGGCTGGCCTGGCTGATATCCATAATAATAGTTGTTGGGGTCGTACTGTGATGAGGAATAGTTGGGATCATACTGATGTGCAGCGGTTATCGCCTGCTGAGCTGCAGCATGGAGTCGGGCTGCCTCCGCTCTCCTCTCGTACTCTTCTGCCTCCTCTATGGTAATAACATATCTTCTTTTTGTCTGTGAATCAAAGATGGAAGGAGCAAGGAGAGTAATACGGAGAACACGTCGTTTATCAAAAATTAAACGATATAAGAGAGGTGATTCAGGCCTCTCGACAAACTGGTGCAAAGCCATAGAGTTATAATCTGAATATGCAGGAGGCAACTCCGTATCACCCTCACGAATGTCTATCTCAAGAAAATGAGCTAAGCGGGTTGCATCAATTCCTCCAAAGAAATCTCCATTATGTCTATTATGATGCAGCCTATGAGCTATAATGGCTCCCATATGATAAGATTGGTGTCCTAACACAACACTCCTAAGAATGCTAAGATCAGGGACACACATGTGACATGCTTCATCCTTAGCATTTATGCATCTACCGATGAAGGGAGCAAAATAATGTATAGCAGGAAAGTGAATGCTCCCTATGGTAGCCTGCGTTATATCTCTAGATTCCCCCACAGTTATACTAGCAAGAAAGTTTCTAAATTCAGATTTAGGGGGATCCCTAACACTACCCCATGATGGAAGTTTGCAAGCAGAAGTGAAATCCTCTAAATCCATGGTATAAGATTTGTCATAGAGATCAAACATGACTGAAGGAGAATTACGCGAAGATGAATACTCAAACCTCCTCACAAATGAACTTGTGAGATCATGATACTGGGGGCATTTGTTAGCCTCAAAAATCCTCAAGACCAGCATTTCGCAAATATGCTTTCAATTCTACTTTAATTCCCGCACGGTCCATAAAATTTTTCGACGGCCATTCGCAAGGCCGTACTGGAGCGTCTCTTGGTGGATCCTCGTCAGCATCGCGCATAGCAATCCTGGGTCCTTGCTTCTTAGAGGAACCACCTTGGAACATCTTACTAAGCATATTGTTTTTCTCTGAAAAATTCTGAAATTTTTAGTAACTTCAAACAAAAGTGAACCATCTTCAATAAAACTGATCGCAACTACTCCTACAAGTGCCTAGAGCCCATATCAAGCATTAGAACTACTTAGAACCATATAAATTTGACATGCAAGCTCAAGAACATGGTCACCTATGCAGCACAAATTTGCAAAGAATAAAGCACTAGAATAAAAACTAATTGGACCAATGGGGGAGTCACATACCAAGGAACAATCTCCCCAAGCAATTTTGCGAGAGGTGCTTTGAGCAAGGAGATCGAAAATCACCGCAAAAGTGGCTGGAACTCATGCTTGAGTTGGTTTTTCGGGTTTGTGTGAGACAGAGGAAGAAGATGGGTGCTGGGATAAGTGGATGAGGGCCACCGTGGGCCCACGAGGCAGGGGGGCGCGCCCTAAGGGGGGGCGCCCACCACCCTCGTGGCCAGGTGCAGCTCCTCCTGCGGTAATTTTTGCACAGTAAATCCTCAAATATTCCAGAAAAAAACATATTAAATTGGCATGTCATTCTAAGGACTTTTATTTTGGGGATATTTTTATATTACACGGATAAGCCAGGAAACAGACAGAAAAATACAATTTTTACTTTATTTCTACTAATTAACAGAAAGTATAGAGAAGGTATAGAAGTTTGTGCTTCTAGTTTCATCCATCTCATGCTCATCAAAAAGAATCCACTAACAAGGTTGATCAAGTCTTGTTAACAAACTCATTCCGATAATCATGAAACCGGAGAAATTTCGAATAACACTAAGTTACCTCAACGGGGATATGCACATCCCTTATAATAAGTATATCATATTTCTTTTTGACAGTAGGAAGAGGAAATTCAAAACCCCCAATTATAATCGATGGAATTTTTCAATGGAGTTGATACTATGAACTTGAGGTTGTTTCCTCGGAAAGTGTACCGTATGCTCATTACCATTAACATGAAAAGTGACATTGCCTTTGTTGCAATCAATAACAGCCCCTGCAGTATTAAGAAAAGGTCTTCCAAGAATAATAGACATACTATCATCCTCGGGAATATCAAGAATAACAAAGTCCGTTAAAATAGTAACATTTGCAACCACAACAGGCACATCCTCACAAATACCGACAGGTATAGCAGTTGATTTATCAGCCATTTGCAAAGATATTTCGGTAGGTGTCAGCTTATTCAAGTCAAGTCTATGATATAAAGAGAGAGGCATAACACTAACACCGGCTCCAAGATCACATAAAGCAGTTTTAATATAATTTCTTTTAATGGAGCAAGGTATAGTAGGTACTCCGGGATCTCCAAGTTTCTTTGGTATTCCACCCTTAAAAGTATAATTAGCAAGCATGGTGGAAATCTCAGCTTCCGGTATCTTTCTTTTATTTGTAACAATATCTTTCATATATTTAGCATAAGGATTCATTTTGAGCATACCGGTCAATCGCATACGTAAAAAGATAGGCCTAATCATTTCAGCAAAGCGCTCAAAATCCTCATCATCCTTTTTCTTGGATGGTTTCGGAGGAAAAGGCATGGGTTTCTGAACCCAAGGTTCCCTTTCTTTACCATGTTTCCTAGCAACAAAGTCTTTCTTATCATAACGTTGATTCTTTGATTGTGGGTTATCAAGATCAACAATAGGTTCAATTTCTACATCATTGTCATTACTAGGTTGAGCATCATCATGAACATCATCATTAATATTTTCATTAGGTTCATGTTCATTACCAGATTGTGTTTCAGCATCAGACATAGAGATATCATTTGGATTATCAGGTGGTTCAGCAATAGGTTCACTAGAAGTTTGCACAGTTCTATCATTTTTCTTTTTCTTCTTTTTAGAAGAACTAGGAACTTCAATATTATTTCTCTGAGAATCTTGCTCGATTCTCTTAGGGTGGCCTTCAGGAAACAAAGGTTCCTGAGTCATTCTACCAGTTCTAGTAGCCACTCTAATAGCATAATCATTTTTCTTATTATTCATTTTATCAAGCACTTCTTTTTGAGCCTTAAGTACTTGTTCTACCCTCGTGGTAGCCATAGAAGCATGTTTGCTAATAAGTTTAAGTTCACCTTTAATATTATCCATATAATCACCCAAGTGTCTAATCATATAAGCATTTTCTTTTAATTGTCTACAAAAATAAGCATTAAAGTCGTCTTGCTTAAACATAAAGTTATCAAACTCATCCAAGCACTGACTAGCAATTTTAGTATGAGGAACTTCAGCTTTATGATATCTATAGAGAGAATTTACCTTTACTACCTGTGTCGGGATATTGGGGTCAGGAGGTTCTTCAATAAATAAAGAATTGAGATCATAAGTTTCTTCAACAGGCGGTGAATTAAGACAATGTATTTCTTCAATAGGAGGTAAATTCTTAACGTCTTCAGCTTTAATACCTTTCTCTTACATAGATTTCTTTGCCTCTTGCATATCTTCAGGACTGAGAAATAAAACACCTCTCTTCTTCAGAGTTGGTTTAGGAATAGGCTCAGTAATTGGAGCAGGAGCTGGCTCAGGAGGTGGCTCAGGAGGTGCCCAATTATTTTCATTTGTTAACATATTATTCAATAGAATTTCAGCTTCATCCGGTGTTCTTTCCCTGAAAAGAGAACCAGCACAACTATCTAGGTAATCTCTGGAAGCATCGGTTAGTCCATTATAAAAGATATCAACTATTTCGGGTTTCTTAAGAGGATGATCAGGCAAAGCATTAAGTAACTTGAGAAGCCTCCCCCAAGCTTGTGGGAGACTCTCTTCTTTAATTTGCACAAAGTTGTATATTTCCCTCAAAGCAGCTTGTTTCTTATGAACAGGGAAATATTTAGCAGAGAAGTAATAAATCATATCCTGGGGACTACGCACACAACCAGGATCAAGAGAATTAAATCTTAGCATCACCCTTTAATGAGAACGGAAATATTTTGAGTATATAGAGGTAACGTGATCTCTCATCATTAGTGAACAGGGCAGCTATATCATTTAGCTTAGTAAGATGTGCCACAACAGTTTCAGATTCATAGCCATAAAACGGATCAGACCAAAGTAATTATATCAGGATCAACAGAGAATTCATAATCTTTATCAGGAACACATATAGGTGAAGTAGCAAAAGCAGGGTCGGGTTTCATTTTATCTCTAAGTGATTCTTTGTTCCATTTAATCAATAACCTCTTAAGCTCATATCTATCTTTGCAAGCTAAAATAGCTGTAGAAGATTCCATATCAAATAGATAACCCTCAGGGATAACAGGCATATTTTCATCATCACTACCATCATCGTATTCAGATTCAATAATTTCTTTTTCTCTAACCCTAGCAATTTGTTCATCAAGAAATTCACCAAGGGGCACATTAGTATCAGGCATAGAAGTAGTTTCATCATAAGTATCATGCATAGCAGAAGTGGCATCATCAATAACATGCGACATATCAGAACGAATAGCAGAAGCAGGTGCAGGTGTCGCAAGCTTACTCATAACAGAAGGTGAATCAAGTGCAGAGCTAGATGGCAGTTCCTTACCTCCCCTCGTAGTTGAGGGATAGATCTTGGTTTTTAGATCTCTCAAGTTCTTCATAATGATAAGCAGATATAAATCCCAAGTGACTCAAAGAATAGAGCTATGCTCCCCGGCAACGGCACCAGAACTTTGTCTTGATAACCCACAAGTATAGGGGATCGCAACAGCTTTCGAGGGTAGAGTATTCAACCCAATTTATTGATTCGACACAAGGGGAGCCAAAGAATATTCTCAAGTATTAGCAGCTGAGTTGTCAATTCAACCACACCTGGAAAGTTAGTATCCGCAGCAATGTGTTTAGTAGCAAAGTAATATGATAGTGGTGGTAGCGGCAACAAAAGTAAAGACAGCAAAAGTAATGTTTTTGGTATTTGGTAGTAATTGTAACAGTAGCAGCGGGAAAGTAAATAAGTGAGAACCAGTATATGGAAAACTCGTAGGCACCAGATCAGTGATGGATAATTATGCCGGATGCGGTTCATCATGTAACAGTCATAACATAGGGTGACATAGAACTAGCTCCAATTCATCAATGTAATGTAGGCATGTATTCCGTATATAGTCATACGTGCTTATGGAAAAGAACTTGCATGACATCTTTTGTCCTACCCTCCCGTGGTAGCGGGGTCCTATTGGAAACTAAGGGATATTAAGGCCTCCTTTTAATAGAGAACCGGAACAAAGCATTAGCATATAGTGAATACATGAACTCCTCAAACTATGGTCATCACCGGGAGTGGTCCCGATTATTGTTACTTCGGGGTTGCCGGATCATAACACATAGTAGGTGACTATAGACTTGCAAGATAGGATCAAGAACTCACATGTATTCATGAAAACATAATAGGTTCAGATCTGAAATCATGGCACTCAGGCCCTAGTGACAAGCATTAAGCTTAGCAAAGTCATAGCAACATCAACCTCAGAACATAATGGATACTAGGGATAAAACCCTAACAAAACTAACACGATTACATGATAAATCTCATCCAACCCATCACCGTCCAGCAAGCCTACGATGGAATTACTCACGCACGGCGGTGAGCATCATGAAATTGGTGATGGAGGATGGTTGATGATGACGACAACGACGAATCCCCCTCTCCAGAGCCCCGAACGGACTCCAGATCAGCCCTCCCGAGAGGTTTTAGGGCTTGGCGGCGGCTCCGTATCGTAAAACGCGATGATTTCTTCTCCCTGATTTTTCTCTCTCCGAAAGCAAATATATAGAGTTGGAGTTGGCGTCGGAGGGCATTCAAGGGGCCCACGAGGTAGGGGGCGCGCCCTAGGAGGGCGCCCCCCACCCTCATGAGAAGGGTGTGGGCCCCCTGGTCTTCATCTTTGGCGAGGATTTTTTATTATTTATTGTAAGGTATTCCCTGGAGTTTCAGGTCATTCTGAGAATATTTGTTTTCTTCACATAAAACAACATCATGGCAATTCTGCTGAAAGCAGCGTCAGTCTGGGTTAGTTCCATTCAAATCATACAAGTTAGAGTCCAAAACAAGGGCAAAAGTGTTTGGAAAAGTAGATACGACGGAGACGTATCAGTCACTCGGACGGGAGGCAAAGCGCATCCTGTAGTGGCCAAGGAGTCCGGCTCATGGCCGTTCCGGTCAATCCCTGTTTGTTTCTTCGAGTCGTGGTCGTGGTGCCGGCTTAGTTGTGAACTAGCAATAATCCAACAATCTTGATATGTTGATGAAAAAAACCGAGTAATGCTTCTGCGTCGGGATCTTGAAGTGACCCTGTAGCACAGCCGTCATTGGGCGGAGAACTTGTCCGTGTACTCAAATCATGGTGACGCTTGACGGAAGTCATGTCGGTCTCGACGCACAAGCGCTCAAAAAGACTTGATCTAACTTTCGATTGCTCTGCTTGTCGGTTTCGTTAACTCGGCGACCGTGTGACAACACACCTAATGCAACCCTAATTTCTTGAATCTTCTTCATCTGATGAATTACAAACTTCTCGATCCCTCAGAGAGATCCCTCCAAGAACTCAACACCACCGTGCGCGTGCCCCACGGTGGGCGCCAACTGTCGTCGAATTGTCACGGCAGATGTCCTAGTGTGAGGACTTAGTCGTGAGGCCAATGCATCTTTGTAGTAGCCTGAGAGGGGTTGAGCGGAATCGAGAGACGCAACACAAGACAAGGATTTAGACAGCTTCGGGCCCCGGGAAACATCATCCGGTAATAGCCCTACATGTTGTTTGTGGCTTGATCTTATTACGCTCATGAGAGAGTCGCCGCATAAGCCGGCTCCCCCTTTGTGTCTATCCCTAGAGATTATTTCTTGTTGCCCTATCCCTCTTTGGGGAGACCTGCCCCTCATTATATATGTTGAAGGGGTGGGTTACATGACTAGTCCTGGTAGGATTAGGATTGCTCTATTACAAGTGGAGTCCTAGTCTTGCTTCCTTGGTAGGAGAATATTCCTTATGCCTTTCCTCGTAAACCGGCCCACCATAACATGAGCCGGCCTTCTGGGCCTTGGGCCTAGTCTTCTATATGACCCGCCGTTAGGGCCATCCGTGAGTCGCCAGGCTCGTGAGTCGCCACTCCGGCGGGTTATCAATGAAAATGCCAAGCCCGGCCGGGTCATACCGCGGGGTATATCCCCGACAAAAAGTATGAAACAATTGCTTGGCTTGTCATCGGGGTTGTGCATGATTTAAATATTTTGTGTGATGAAGATAGAGCATAGCCAGACTATATGATTTTGTAGGGATAGCTTTATTTGGTCATGTTATTTTGAGAAGACATGATTACTTTTTTAGTATGCTTGAAGTATTATTATTTTTAAGTCAATATTAAAATTTTGTCTTGAATCTTATGGATCTGAATATTCTTGCCACAATAAAGAGAATTACATGGATAAATATGTTAGGTAGCATTCCACATCAAAAATTCTGTTTTTATGATTTACTACCCGAGGACAATCAGGAATTAAGCTTGGGGATGTTGATACGTCTCCAACGTATCTATAATTTTTTATTGTTCCATGCTATTATATTATTTGTTTTGGATGTTTATGGGCTTTATTATACACTTTTATATTATTTTTTGGACTAACCTAATAACCGGAGGCCCAGTCCAAATTGTTGTTTTCTTGCCTATTTCAGTGTTTCGAAGAAAAGGAATATCAAACGGAGTCCAAACGGAATAAAACCTTCGAGAGAGTTATTTTTGGAACGGAAGCAATCTAGGAGACTTGGAGTAGACGTCAGGAAGCTTCGAGGTGGCCACGAGGCAGGGAGGCGCGCCTGCCCCCTGGGCGCGCCCCAACCTCGTGGCTCCCCTGACCGACTTCTTTCGCCTATATATGTCCATATACCTTAAAAACGTCGAGGAACAGAATAGATCGGGAGTTCTGCCGCCAGAAGCCTCCGTAGCCACCGAAAAACAATCTAGACCCGTTCCAGCACCCTGCTGGAGGGGGGGGATCCCTCTCCGGTGGCCATCTTCATCATCTCGGCGCTCTCCATGACGAGGATAGAGTAGTTCACCCTCGGGGCTGAGGGTATGTACCAATAACTATGTGTTTGATCTCTCTCTCTCATGTTCTTGAGGTGGTATGATCTTGATGTATCGCGAGCTTTGCTATTATAGTTGGATATTATGATGTTTCTCCCCCTCCTCTCTTGTGATGAATTGAGTTTTCCCTTTGAAGTTATCTTATCGGATTGAGTCTTTAAGGATTTGAGAACACTTGATGTATGTCTTGCATGTGATTATCTGTGGTGACAATGGGATATCACGTGATCCACTTGATGTATGTTTTGGTGATCAACTTGCGAGTTCCGTGACCTCGTGAACTTATGCATAGGGGTTGGCACACGTTTCCATCTTGACTCTCCGATAGAAACTTTGGGGAACTCTTTGAAGTTCTTTGTGTTGGTTGATTAGATGAATCTGAGATTGTGTGATGCATATCGTATAATCATATCTACGGATACTTGAGGTGACATTGGAGTATCTAGGTGACATTAGGGTCTTGGTTGATTTGTGTCTTAAGGTGTTATTCTAGTACAAACTCTATGATAGATTGAACAGAAAGAATAGCTTCATGTTATTTTACTACGGACTCTTGAATAGATCGATCATAAAGGATAACTTTGAGGTGGTTTCGTACCCTACCATTATCTCTTTGTTCGTTCTCCGCTATTAGTGAATTTGGAGTGACTCTTTGTTGCATGTTGAGGGATAGTTATATGATCCAATTATGTTATTATTGTTGAGAGAACTTGCACTAGTGAAAGTATGAACCCTAGGCCTTGTTTCCTAGAATTGCAATACCGTTTGTGCTCACTTTTATCATTAGTTATCTTGCTGTTTTTATATTTTCAGATTACAAAAACCTTTATCTACTATCCATATTGCACTTGTATCACCATCTCTTCGCCGAACTAGTGCACCTATACAATTTACCATTGTATTGGGTGTGTTGGGGACACAAGAGACTCTTTGTTATTTGGTTGCAGGGTTGTTTGTGAGAGACCATCTTCATCCTACGCCTCCCACAGATTGATAAACCTTAGGTCATCCACTTGAGGGAAATTTGCTGCTGTCCTACAAACCTCTGCGCTTGGAGGCCCAACAACGTCTACAAGAAGAAGGTTGTGTAGTAGACATCAACATGTATGAAAGAGTTATGAATGGTGTCTTTTTCACAAATACGATGTCAACTACATGATCATGCAAGGCAATATGACAATGATGATGCGTGTCATAATAAACGGAACGGTGGAAAGTTGCATGGGAATATATCTCGGAATGGCTATGAAAATGCCATAATAGGTTGGTATGATGGCTGTTTTGAGGAAGATATAAGGAGGTTTATCTGTGATAGAGCGTATCATATCACGGGGTTTGGATGCACCGGCGAAGTCTGCACCAACTCTCAAGGTGAGAAAGGGCAATGCACGGTACCGAAGAGGCTAGCAATGGTGGAAGTGTGAGAGTGCATATAATCCATGGACTCAACATTAGTCATAAAGAACTCACATACTTATTGCAAAAAATCTACAAGTCATCAAAAACCAAGTATTACGCGCATGCTCCTAGGGGGATAGATTGGTAGGAAAAGACCATCGCTCGTCCCCGACCGCCACTCATGAGGAAGACAATCAAATAACACCTCATGTTTCAAATTTGTTACACAGTGTTTACCATACATGCATGCTATGGGACTTGCAAACTTCAACAGAACTATTCCTCAAATTCACAACTACTCAACTAGCACAACTTTGATATCACTATCTCCATATCTCAAAACAATCATCAAGTATAAAACTTCTCTTAGTATTCAATGCACTTATATGAAAGTTTTTATTATGCCTAAAAGCAAATTGCCATGTTGTTCTAAAGGACTCTCAAAATAATATAAGTGAAGCATGAGATATCAATTATTTCTATAAAATAAAACCACCACCGTGCTCTAAAAGATATAAGTGAAGCACTAGAGCAAATGACAAACTACTCCAAAAGATATAAGTGAAGATAATGAGTAGTCGAATAATTATGCAACTATATGAAGACTCTCTAACATTTAAGAATTTAAGATCTTGGTATTTTATTCAAACAGCAAGCAAAACAAAATAAAATAAAATGACGCTCCAAGCAAAACACATATCATGTGGCGAATAAAAATATAGCTCCAAGTAAAGTTACCGATGAACAAAGACGAAAGAGGGGATGCCATCCGGGGCATCCCCAAGCTTAGGCTCTTGCCACTCCTTGTTCCATAATCCATCAAATCCTTACCCAAAACTTGAAAACTTCACAACACAAAACTTAAAAGAAAATCTTCGTGAGCTCCGTTAGTAAAAGAAAACAAACCACCACTTCAAGATACTGTAATGAACTCATTCTTTATTTATATTGGTGTTAAACCTACTTTATTCCAACTTTTCTATGATTTATAAACTCTATTACTAGCCATAGATTCATCAAAATAAGCAAACAACACACGAAAAACAGAATATGTCAAAAACAGAACAGTCTGTAGTAATCTGTAGGTTTCGAATACTTCTGGAACCCAAAAATTTCTAAAATAAATTTCTGGACGTGAGAAATTCATCTATTAATCATCTGAAAAAATAATTAACTAAATATCACTCTCCATTAAAAAATTACAGCAAATCTCATGAGCGCTAGATTTTCTGTTTTTTACAGCAAGATCGCAAAGACTTTGCCCAAGTCTTCCCAAAGGTTCTACTTGGCACAAACACTAATTAAAAGCATAACACCACATCTAAACAGAGGCTAGATGAATTATTTATTAGTAAACAGAAACAAAAATCAAGGAACAAAAATAAGATTGGGTTGCCTCCCAACAAGCGCTAACGTTTAACGCCCCTAGCTAGGCATGATGATTTCAATGATGCTCACATAAAAGATAGGAATTGAAACATACAGAGAGCATCATGAAGGATATGACTAGCACATTTAAGTCTAACCCACTTCCTATGCATAGGGATTTTGTGAGCAAACAACTTATGGGAACAATAATCAATTATCATAGGAAGGGAAAACAAGCATAACTTTAAAACTTTAAGAACATAGAGAGGAAACTTGATATTATTGCAATTCCTACAAGCATATATTCCTCCCTCATAATAATTTTCAGTAGAATCATGAATGAATTCAACAATATAACCATCACATAAAGCATTCTATTCATGATGGACAAGCATATAAACTTTATTACTCTCCACATAAGCAAAATTCTTCTCATTCGAAATAGTGGGAGTATCATAAGAAACTCGAATACTACAAGTTGTTTCCACATTAAAAGAGTAATGTTCAGAAAAAGGGTAATCATAATCATGACAAGTTTTAATATAATCATCACTACTTTTTATAGCATAAGTATCATCACAATAATTATCATACGTAACAACTTTGTTCTCATCATAATCGATTGAAACCTCTTCCAAGATAGTGGAATCATTACTAAATAAAGTCATGACCTCTCCAAATTCACTTTCATAATTATCGCAATAAGATTCAACACCCTCCAAAATAGTGGGATCATTACTTCCTAAAGTTTACACTCTTCCAAACCCACTTTCATCAATATAATCATCATAAGTAGGGGGCATGCTATCATCATAACAAATTTGCATATCAAAACTTGGGAGGCTAAAAATATCATCTTCATTAAACATAGCATCCTCAAGCTTGGGACTAACATTAATTGCAGCAAATAAATTCTCAAACATGTCATTCTCATCAAACATAGAATCCCCAAGCTTGGGCCTTTTCATATCATAAGCATAATCACTCTCATCATTAATAGTATGGATAGCACCAATAGTATAAGAATTGTCATCATCACAATGAGTAATAGGAGCAACATCATTTGGGAGGGATACATTTTTACCTTTACTTCTTCGTCTTCTCTTTTTATTCTTCACATCATGTTTGGGTTCGATCCTCTTTTTGGAGCTCCTTATTGATGAGATTGGTTGAATAGAGGGTTCCTCCTCATTACCTGATTCATCATAAGAAATAATAGGAGTATATTGGGAAACCTCTTCCCTTTCATTAGTATTCTCTTCATCCTCTATTTGTTTTCTTTTTTCTTTATGTAATTGGCAATATAAGGATTTTCAATGCAATTCACCGCACAATACATAAAAATTTCCTCTAGATCAATATCGAGGAATTTCTCAAGGTTACATTCTGGAATATGCTTAGTTATATGTTTCATTTCTTCATAACCCAAAAGCAAACTAAGTTCATTATGATGTGCAAGGGAAATCAAATCATCACAATTTTTGGACATGATACGATCATGAAACAATTTGCATTTGAGATTTAAATGACCATGTTCATTGCAAAGTTCACAAATATGGTGAAGAAATTTTAAATTTTCAGCACAAAGATCTAGCCTCTCTTGCAACCTTTTAGTTTCTAAATACTTATGCCTCTTGCAAAATCTATCTTCCCTATTTGGTGTGTACTTGCAAACTCTATGCACTCCCAAAAGTTGACATGCTTATAAGAGACATTTTCATCATGACTGGTGCAATCATCATTAGTACTATGGATATTCAATGAGTTCATACTAACAACATTGCAATCATGCTCATCATTCAAAAATTTAGTGCCAAACATTTTATAGACTTCTTCTTCTAGCATTTGAGCACAATTTTCCTTTCCATCATTCTCACGAAAGATATTAAAAAGATGAAGCATATGAAGCAAACTCAATTCCTTTTTTTTGTAGTTTTCTTTTATAAACTAAACTAGTGCTAAAACAAGAAACAAAAAGATTCGATTGCAAGATCTAAAGATATACCTTCAAGCACTCACCTCCCCGGCAACTGTGCCAAAAAAGAGCTCGATGTCTACTACACAACCTTCTTCTTGTAGACGTTGTTGGTCCTCCAAGTGCAGAGGTTTGTAGGGCAGTAGCAAATTTCCCTCAAGTGGATGACCTAAGGTTTATCAATCCATGGGAGGCGTAGGATGAAGATGGTCTCTCTCAAGCAACCCTGCAACCAAATAACAAAGAGTCTCTTGTGTCCCCAACACACCCAATACAATGGTAAATTGAATAGGTGCACTAGTTCGGTGAAGAGATGGTGATACAAGTGCAATATGGATGGTAGATAAAGGTTTTTGTAATTTGAAAATATAAAAACAGCAAGGTAACTAATGATAAAAGTGAGCGTAAACGGTATTGCAATGCTTGGAAACAAGGCCTAGGGTTCATACTTTCACTAGTGCAAGTTCTCTCAACAATAATAACATAATTGGATCATATAACTATCCCTCAACATGCAACAAAGAGTCACTCCAAAGTCACTAATAGCGGAGAACAAACGAATAGATTATGGTAGGGTACGAAACCACCTCAATCTTATCCTTTCTGATCGATCTATTCAAGAGTTCATGCTAGAATAACACCTTAAGGCACAAATCAACCAAAACCCTAATGTCACCTAGATACTCCAATGTCACCTCAAGTATCCGTGGATATGATTATACAATTTGCCTCACACAATCTCAGATTCATCTATTCAACCAACACAAAGAACTTCAAAGAGTGCCCCAAAGATTCTATCGGAGAGTCAAGACGAAAACATGTGCCAACCCCTATGCATAAGTTCACGAGGTCACGGAACTCGCAAGTTGATCACCAAAACATACATCAAGTGGGTCATGTGATATCCCATTGTCACCACAGATAAGCACATGCAAGACATACATCAAGTGTTCTCAAATCCTTAAAGACTCAATCCGATAAGATAACTTCAAAGGGGAAACTCAATTCATCACAAGAGAGTAGAGGGGGAGAAACATCATAAGATCCAAATATAATTAAAAAGCTCGCGATACATCAAGATCGTACCACCTCAAGAACACGAGAGAGAGAGAGAGAGAGAGATCAAACACATAGCTACTAGTACATACCCTCAGCCCCGATGGTGGACTACTCCCTCGTCGTCATGGAGAGCGCCGGGATGATGAAGATGGCCACCGGAGAGGGATTCCCCCCTCCGGCGGGGTGCTGGAACGGCTACGGAGGCTTCTATCGGCGGAACTCCCGATTTATTCTGTTCCCCGATGTAGGCGAAATAAGTCGGTCAAGGGAGCCACGAGGGGCCCACGAGGGTGGGTGGCGCGCCTAGGGGGCAGGCGTGCCTCCCTGCCTCGTGGCCACCTCCAAGCTTCCCTAATGTCTACTCCAAGTCTCATGGATTGCTTCCGTTCCAAAAATAACTCTCCCGAAGGTTTCATTCCGTTTGGACTCCGTTTGATATTTCTTTCTTCGAAACACTGAAATAGGCAAGAAAACAACAATTTGGGCTGGGCCTTCGGTTAATAGGTTAGTCCTCGAAATAATATAAAAGTGTATAATAAAGCCCATAAACATCCAAAATAGATAATATAATAGCATGGAACAATAAAAAATTATTGATACGTTGGAGACGTATCAGACTCCCTAATCCTAGTAGGATTCCACCTCCCACATGGAATAGGAAAAAGGGAAGGGAGAAGGAGAAGGAAGGAAGGGGGCGCCCCCTTTCCCTAGTCCAATTCATACCAGTCCATGGGGAAGGGGCGCAGCCACCCTTGAGGCCTTTGTCTTCTTTCCCATATGGCCCATTAAGGCTTAATACGAATTCCTGTAACTCTCCGGTACTCCGAAAAATACCCGAATCACTTGGAACCTTTCCGATGTCCGAATATAGCCTTCCAATATATAGATCTTTACGCCTCGACCATTTCAAGACTCCTCATCATGTCCCCGATCTCATCCGGGACTCTGAAGAAACTTCGGTCATCAAATCACATAACTCATAATACAAATTGTCACAGAACGTTAAGCGTGCGCACCCTACAGGTTCGAGAACTATGTAGACATGACCGAGACTCATCTCCGGTCAATAACCAATAGTGGAACCTGGATGCTCATATTGGTTCCTACATATTCTACGAAGATCTTTATCGGTCAAACCGCATAACAACATACGTTGTTCCTTTTGTCATCGGTATGTTACTTGCCCGAGATTTGATCGTCGGTATCTCAATACCTAGTTCAATCTCGTTACCGGCAAGTCTCTTTACTCATTCCGTAATGCATCATCCCGCAACTAACTCATTAGTCACATTGCTTGCAAGGCTCATAGTGATGTACATTACCGAGAGGGTCCAGAGATACCTCTCCGATAGATGGAGTGACAAATCCTAATCTTGATCTATGCCAACTCAACAAACACCATCGGAGACACCTGTAGAGCTTCTTTATAATCACCTAGTTACATTGTGACGTTTGATAGCACACAAGGTGTTCCTCCGGTATTCGGGAGTTGCATAATCTCATAGTCAGAGGAACATGTATAAGTCATGAAGAAAGCAATAACAATAAAATTAAACGATCATTATGCCAAGCTAACGGATGGGTCTTGTCCATCACATCTGTCGGCGTTCTGGGAACGGGGGTCCCCAGACTTGCCTGCCTGCGGCCCACGGCGTGGCTGGGCTAGCAGGTCTGTACGGCCCATCTTCATCGACGAGGCATTCAAGACCCTCGCGAGGGGCAAGCCTCGCGAGGCGGACGACACCAGACCTCCTCAGGAGCGGCCTCGCCAGGCAGGCTCACGAGGGGAGGAGAGATCAAGGCAAGGCAAACCTCGCGAGGTCCTCATGACGTGAGCCATGACGATCGACACCAGGCGAGCGCCAGCGCCCGCAGCGTCCTTGTTTCCTCTTTGGTGCCAAGGAGGCAAGCGCAGGCGCGGAGTACCGAGGCATCAAGGAAAGGTTTCCATATCAGTGCAACGAGACCAAGACCAGAAGAACGACAATACGGAGGTCACCATGGAGCCCAAGACGGCGTCACCACCAGAGCCTTTCGCAGTCGAAGACCGCTTTTGTCGGGATACGCTATACTAGCTGTCCCCTTTCAAATTGGCCGTTGTTGGCTCCCTTCCCGCTCAATATTTGGGGAGAGGACCAGGGCCTATATAAGTAGAACTAGCCACCACAATAGAGGGGACGACAAAAAAGGATGGATCATCAAGATCATCCCCAACCACACAAGTTCACCAAGCACAAGAACACCTCAACCTCAGGAGGCTGTTCTTCCCCTTGTACTATTCATCATCATCCCAAGAGGCAATCCACCACCACCACACTAGAGTAGGGTATTACACCACAACGGTGGCCCGGACCAGTATAAATCTTGTGTCTTTTCCTTGTGAGTTCGTCGAGTTCATCCGCGAGATCTTAGTGAGTTAGGGTGTGGATCGATAGGGAGAAAACCTTCGTGCGCACCCCAGTGTTCGAACCTTGAGGGTTTTGCCGGAACCCGTGATTCGACATTTGGCGCGCCAGGAAGGGGTGCACCAAAGCTTCCTTTCGTTGCTCCGTGCCCCGTTGCTCCGTCGTCTCCATGGAAGACGCGCGCCACGCTCGTGCTGAGCGCCGGGCTGCCCTCGCCGCCCACGTCGCTCAGACGGCTCCCGTCGGCGGGACACCTCATCGTTCCCCATCGCCCGCCGCCAACGCCGCCACCAACCTGGCGAGGAACGAGCAACAAGCATCCTCGCTGCACCCCTCGGTGCGGCGGGACGGCCGCACCACCACTCGATCGCTGACCCCGGCCGGTTCTTCTTCCCATGCACGTCGCGCTCCCATGGACGCACGGGCCGCGCTCCTCATGGCGCACGAGCTCCTGCGCTACCGCCCGGTCGATGACCTCTACAAGGACTGGCTCGACCGCATCGCCGAGCTTGTCCGCGTCGCAGGGTGCTCCCCTACGCCGTCCCTCTCTCCGCCTCACCCTCCACCAGCTACGGGCGACGTAGCTCACGGAGCGCCTCCACCACCTCTGCCCCAAGACGGTGCCCTGGCGCCAAGACGCGTGGCTCCGCGACGCGACCAGCCGCGTCCTGTGCCCGCGCGTGAAGAAAGAAGCTGTCAAGAAGTCCCTCGACCGCAAGAAAACACTCCGCCGCTCCTCGCACCCCCGCGCTGGGACCGACTGCTGCAGCAAGACCGTGCGCCACCTATAGCGGCAGGGCGTGGACCCCATCAAGACCAAGCTCCACCCCCAAGGCGGTCCCCGGTGACCACAGCCGGCTGCCGCGCTTTCACCCCCGTGTTGCGTAGCGTCGCCTGGCCGGGCAAGTTCAAGCCGGATCTGCCTCCTCGCTACGATGGTTTCTCCGACCCCGCGGAGTTCTTGCAGCTCTACGAGCTGAGCATCGAAGCAGCTAACGGCAACGAGAAAGTTATGGCGAACTGGTTTCCCATGGCTCTCAAGGATGGCGCCCGCTCCTGGCTCCTGAATCTGCCACCGGGCTCGATCTCCTCCTGGGACAAGATGCGCAACCGCTTCATCGCTAACTTCCAGGGCACTCGCGACCGCCAGCCGGTTGCGGGTGACCTGTGCCGCGTCAAGTAGCAACTGGGAGAGACCCTCCAGAAGTACATCCAGTGCTTCAACAACATCCGCCTCAAGATCCCCAAGGTGATGGACGAGGCCATCATCTCTGCGTTCTCTGATGGCGTCCGCGACGTCAATATGAAGGAAGAGCTAGCTATCCATGAAGAGCTATGCACGACCCTGGAGCTGTTCAACATCGCGACCAAGTGTGCTAGAGCTGAGGAGGGGCGCCTCTCCCTCCTCGAGATCCCTACTGCGGACCCAGAGGAGAAGAAAGCCAGGGCCAAGGATGTGAAGCACAATGGAGCAGTCGTGCTCGCAGCAGAACCAGACACCAAGCATGGCAGAGACCAACCAGAGCCATCCAAGAGCAGCCGTTCGTTCCGCGCCTTCCACAACCTGAATGCCCACAACACCAGCGACTGTCAAGAGCTTAGAGCCATTCGCGAAGGACGCTCGGTCGATGCCCCGAGCACGGCGACTGGGGCTACGACCGAGGAGGAGGACGCGGTGGCTGGTGCTGGGACGATCGTGGCCCGTGCCAGGAGTGGCACGACCGGCCTTGTGAGGGCTGCTGGCAGGATCAGCCTCGCGAGGGCGCCTGGAGGGATCAGCCTCGTGAGGATCGTCCTCACGGAAACGCTGGACTCCCTCCGCTACCACCACCGCCAAGAAGGAATGACGAGCACCATCAAGACGAGCGGGCTGGGGGCTTCCAGGAACTGCATGCTATCGCTTGCATCTTGGGTAGAGCCCAGGCCCCAGCCTCGCAGCGTATCTTCAAGCAGTTTGCTCTTGAAGTGAATGCAGTCCTCCCCAAGCTCGAAGCTGCACGCTCGCTCAGATGGTCCCAGTGCCCCATCACGTTCAACTCGGTAGACCAGCTCAAGTGGGCAACTACCGCTGGCGCCCTCCCAATGCTTTGCTCCCCAGTCATCAGCAACGTGCAAGTTACCAAGACCCTCATTGACGGTGGCGCATGGCTCAACGTCCTGTCCGTCGACACGTTCGACAACCTCCAAGTGCCATATGACTAGCTTCAGCCTACCAAGCCTTTCTCAGGAGTGGCCGACGGTTCCACCACACCGATAGGGCAGGTCCGCCTCCCTGGCACCTTCATGGAACACAAGAACTACCGCACTGAGCTCATCGACTTCGACGTCACGCACATCCATCTGCCGTACAATGCCATCCTCGGGTATCCAGCCCTGGCCAAGTTCATCGCGGTGACCCATCACGGCTACAATGTCCTCAAGATGTCGGGAAGCTGCGGGATCATCACGGTCCCATGTGAAGAAAGAGATGAGGTGTGCTCCCTCGAGCGTTCCTTCCAAGCTGCAGCAATTGACGACCCCGACAGCAAGGGCGAGGGACCTCCTCATCCCATCCCCAAGAAGAAGAAGCAGCTGCGCCGTGTAGGACCTCGGGAGGGTGGCGTCATAGCTGGAGCCTCGTCAGGATCAGCGTCCGCTCCCGGGGCGCCTCCCTCCATCGCATAGGAAGGCGCGCCCGGCGCCCTTCTCGGGCAGGGCTCGGGGGCTTTCTTCTGGAAGGCCTCAAACCTTGCCCACATCACGAGGGAGGCGCTTGGGCACCACTTGGAGGCGTGCTTCGCGGCGCGTTTCCCTCAGGAGGGCACAGGGCAAAGATTGCCCACTGTTCAAGAGTTCTTCACCAAGACCACCTAGGAATTGCAAAACGCAAGGGCCATGCGTGGCGACCGCCGCTCACGAAACGCAGCTTCCCATCCAGGCGAGAACGCCGGGCTGCGCGTCTGCATCGACGTTCCAGGGCTCAAAAGGGCCTCTTCTCAGGAGCTTTTTTGGCCTTCGCGCGTGGGATGTTGCGAGGGCCCACCGCACAGCTACGTTCGCATGCCCTTTGGCCTGCAGAGCATGTTGTCCGCCTACCAGCGCAACTTGCGGCGCATCCTAGCGGCTCAGGAGGCCAGGCACCATGTCGTCCTGATGGAGATGGAGATGGACCTCAAGGAACCACCTGAGCCCCCAGAGCCTCCTGAGGCTCAGGGCCCCGGTGGCTCGTGAGGAGAAACCCCTTCGCTGCGCACCTTCAGCTGCCCCAACTCTCCTTCGTCAACATAACCAGGTGACATTTTCCAAGTTCATTTAGCTGGGAGTGCCCCTCGGGCTGTATCATTCCCAGGCCACGTGGATCCGTCCCTGTGGCATGTATCCCTTTTTATGTCTTTAGCTTACCTTGTTGGGAGCACCCCTCGGGCTGCATCATCCCCAAGCCACTCGGGCCTGACCTAGTGGCACGTATATCCCATGCACTTGTTTAAACCTGCTACTCTCATGTTTAATCTACCTATGATTACTACCTGCTCAATCGTCGCCTCCCACAGGGCCTCCTCAAGCCGGCACGGCGATGGTGCACGGGTCCGTCCGTGCCACGTCGAAAAATCTAAGCGGTCGAGCTCTGGCTCACTGCACGCCCCGCGCATGTCACCTCACCGGGCCCTCAGTGCCTTCACCCCCTCGCGGAGCAGCCAGCGGCAGGCTGGTAACCATAATGGCAGATCGTGTTCTTCCTTGTGCTTGCTCATAGGAATCTCACAAGGATAACACCAGGCGGCACCGCGAGCTCCCACCTCTTCCAAGTAATCCACTTGCACGTTAAAAGGGGGGCTCCTGAGCATCGTGACTCAGGAGCTCTTACTGGCTCTCCAGCCCTCACCCCTGGCCTTGACCACGGCATGCGACCTGGCATACCAGCGGCGGCTGAGCTCGCTCGAGGGCTGGGACCTGAGGACGTAGAAGACAAAGGAGAGCATTGAAAGGGGGAGGACTCGTATGGGCTTGACCTAGCTACGCTGCAGATGTTCGCACACAGGTCTGGCGCATCACGAAGAATCGACCCCGGACCGCCAACATAACTCATGAGCTCAGATCAACTAATCGTTGGAACCTAGGGGACACGCTCGCTGCAACCCTGTTGGGGCAATGTTGCCTCCCTTTCTTATCTTACCACAGCTGCTTGAGCGCTAAAGGGGACCCCCTGAGCATCGCGCCTCAGGGGCTCTTATTGGACCTCGGGCTGCTCACATCCTAGCCTTGACCACGGCGCGCGACCTGGCATACCAACGACGACTGAAGCTTGCCTGGGGACCAGGACCTGTCAGCGTAGAGCGACAAGCTGTCGCGAGATTGGAAAGGGAAGACCGAGCCTAAACAGGACTTACGCTCACAAGGCTTCCTTAATTAGGATAATATCAACAAAAGACATTGCAAACTCTTTACACGCCCCCACGGGGTACTTCTCGATTCCTCGCAGGGAACAAAAGACGAGAACCTAGGAGAATCCTATCTACACACCCCCGCGGCCGACGCCATCATCAACAATGGGCCGCGGGAGACCGACGCCAACCCCATCCAGATCAGCGACGGCGGCGGCTGGACGTTGCGGCCCTGCTCCGAGCACGGCGAGAGCTCGAGGGCACATAGCTGTTATCGCTCATCTCCGGAGTCTTGTAGAGCTCAGGAGAGTCGCTGCCCCCCCAAGAGTCGCTGCTGCTGGAGCAGCCGCGAGCGGGGCGCGCCTCACCCTGGCGCTCCCCTTTGGGGCAACACTCCAAGCGGTGACCCTCCGTGTCGAAGACCTTGAAGAACAGCATGGAGGCGCCGTCATACTCGAAGTGGATCGTGAGGGCGCCCTCCGCACGGCAAACCCGCGAGACCCAACCCCAGCTGCGGGTTATGAAGATCTTGCCGGTGGAGACTGCTTCAACCTCTTCTCCGGTCGCCGGAGCGTTGCAGTCGGCATGCTGCAACCAGAGTTCGAGAGGCCTCCTCGGAGGCATCACATCGGAGAAGAAGTGCGGGAAGTGGATCCAGGAGCTTGGGGGCATTGCTGCCCACATCACGAGCTCACGTGAGGAGTCCGCGGCATGGACTCCAGGAGCGACGGGGCTCGTCGTCGCGGCGCGTCGACCTGGGCCGCGGCGCCTGTGCCGGCGCCCATCGCTCCTTCCTCCTGAGCCCCTGGCTTGGGCGTACAAGGGCAGTGGATACCCAGGAGGAGGCCGCTTGCACCAAGGCCTCGTCACCACCCGCATCTTCGCGGCGCCGCGGTGGTGGACCAACCTCTTCTTCGGCAGGAGCAGTGCTGACATGTCGAGGGGAACCTTTCCCTTCTCCTCAGCCGAGAACCTACGGATCGGCACCATTGAAGTTGCTACTAGCAATGGAGCAAAGGAGGAAGAAGCAGGCGGAACAGGAAGGAATGGGCGACGGAGGCTCCGCCCCTTCCTCATTTATAGCAGGAGAAGGCCAACCAGTGCCCCCCATGATCACAGGTAATGATGGTTTTCCTCACATGTCGCAGGGACTTGTCAAGTCAGGCAGTTGCCGAGGCAGCGTGGGGAAGTGGAGACGCCCACGTCCAATCATCCGCCACGCGTCAACCGAGGCTGCAGGCTTTTGGGGCCCGCGGAGCTCCGCGCTTGACCTTTGGCTTCGCCTCGAAGCCAAGCCCGAGCGCGCCTTGGGCCCAGGGGCTACTATCGATGTTCTGGAAACGGGGGTCCCCAGACTTGCCTGCCTGCGGCCCACAGCGTGGCTGGGCTAGCAGGTCTGTACGGCCCATCTTCATCGACGAGGCATTCAAGACCCTCCCAAGGGGCCAAGCCTCGCGAGGCAGACGACACAAGACCTCCTCAGGAGCGGCCTCGCCAAGTAGGCTCGCGAGGGGCGGAGAGATCAAGGCAAGGAAAACCTCGTGAGGTCCTCGTGACGTGAGCCATGACGATCGAGACCAGGCGGGCGCCAGCGCATGCATCGTCGTTTTTTCCTCTTTGGTGCCAAGGGGGCAAGCACAAGCGCGGAGTACCGAGGCATCAAGGAAAGGTTTCCATACCGGTGCAACGAGACCAAGACCAGAAGGACGGCAAGACGGAGGTCACCATGCAGCCCAAGATGGCGTCACCACCAGAGCCTTTCGCAGGCGAAGACCGCTTTTGTCAGGATAAGTTGTACTAGTTGTCCCCTTTCAAATTGGCCGTTATTGGATCCCTTCCCGCTCAATATTTTGGGAGAGGACCAGGGCCTATATAAGTAGAACTAGCCACCACAGTAGAGGGGACGACAAAAAAGGATGGATCATCAAGATCATCCCCAACCACACAAGTTCACCAAGCACAAGAACACCTCAACCTCAGGAGGCTATTCTTCCCCTTGTATTGTTCATCATCAGCCCAAGAGGCAATCCATCACCACCACACTGGAGTAGGGTATTACACCACAATGGTGGCCCGAACCAGTATAAATCTTGTGTCTTTTCCTTATGAGTTCGTCGAGTTCATCCGCGAGATCTTAGCGAGCTAGGGCGTGGATCGAAGGGAGAAAACCTCCGCGCGCACCCCAGTATTCGAACCTCGAGGGTTTTGTCGGAACCCGTGATATAAGGAAATATAAATAACAACTTTATTATTGCCTCTAGGGCATATTTCCTTCAGTTGGAGCGAAGGGCACAACGACACAGGAAGACGACGGTGGCGGCGCAACACTCCGGCGTGTGGGGGGGCTTGCAGATCATGGCGGGAACAGACGGATCCAGAAGATGGCTTGCCGGAAGATGCTTTCTCGGTGGTGGACAGCAATGACAGCGCCATTTTGTACGCGATGGAGAAGAGAGATTTGGGGGAGACGGCGAGCAAAAGCCCACGCTGAATGGTTGCTACCTATTTTTTTTAAAGGACCTATATTTGTTGGGGAACGTAGCATGCAATTTCAAAAATTTCCTACGATCACGCAAGATCTATCTAGGAGATGCATAGCAACGAGAGGGGGAGAGTGTGTCCACATACCCTTGTAGACCGAAAGCGGAAGTGTTAGGTTAACTCAGTTGATGATAGTCGAACGTCTTCACGGTCCAACCGATCTAGTACCAAATGTACGGCACCTCCGAGTTCAGCACATGTTCAGCTCGATGACGTCCCTCGAACTCTTGATGCAGCAGAGGTTGAGGGAGAGTTCCGTCAGCACGACGACATGGTGACGGTGATGGTGATGTGATCTACGCAGGGCTTCGCCTAAGCACTATGACGCTGTGACCAGAGGAGTAAACTATGGAGGGGTGCACCGCACACGGCTAAGAGAACAATTGATGTTCCTTTGGGGTCCCCCCGCCCCCGTATATAAAGGAGGGGAGGAGGGGTGGCCGGCCAAGAGGCTTTCCGCGACATGGCTCCCCCACCCCGGCGATCTCCACCACCCTCCGGCGATCTCCTCCACTAGCCACCAATTTTTAGGTTCTCCCCAATTGATCTCTCCGGCGTCTCGGGGTCTACTCATCCATACCCATCTCACATGGGTTCCAATGATGGATCTACCCTTGGCTTGGATTTCTCCAAGGGTTTAGCCTTTGCGAATAGGGTTTTTCAATCTACTGGCTTTTCGGTGCACCCCATGGATGACTCGGACATCTTCACCATGGTGGTCTCTTTTGGACGTTACAATTTTGGTTTGAACGAAGACTCGGTGGCGGCGGCTCGGGTATTGATCTCATGGTTTTCCTGATCAAGGATAAGGTATTTGGTTTTCAATTTTCTTGCAAGGTTGTTGCCATGATCATTCTTAGTCTTCGATCTTTTGCTTGCGATCATTTCAAATGTTACTTTCATCTTTGGAGTAACGGTGGTCCTAATAGGAGCCGTGAGTTCAAGATCTGGAAGTTAGAATGTGATGCTGAGTGGATCCTTGTTAGTCCCTCTAAAAGGCGTGCTTCTCTTGAGGTTTTAGCCATGCATTCTAAGCCATCCAAATATTCGTTCAAATCCACTCATTCAGTTGGCAACAAATTATCATTTGCAGTCTTCCAAAATTATGCTGCTTGTCGGGGTTATCGTTATCCGGCTATGGAAAATTGCATTCAAACAATCGAAGATGCGGGTTATTCGATTCCTCCCCATGAGAGGGTTGTCATTCGTCCTTCTTTGTCGGCGAATCTCCGGTGGACGTCGGCGAGGCCATCCATCTCTTTTGGTACGGTTCAAGATCTCCTGCCTTTGGCTGATCGTACGCCACCTATCTCGGGCGGGAGTTCGGGTTCTTTGAATATGGACGTGCCAAGCCATGCTGGGCCAACCTCTGCACGTGCCACGGGCCTTGGTCAGTACACCTCTTTTGTTGGGTCAGACCGGGCTGAGCCGGTGTCCTTTGGGGAGCATTTGGATATCCCCTCTTCTCAGCAAGCCAAGGAGGATTTTGATAATTTAATTTCTGATATGGTTGAGGATATTATTACGTGCCAGAAGTGTTTAAAGAAGGGACATTTTGCCTCTGCCTGCACGTCCAAGCTTTGGTGCATCTCTTGCCTCCGGTCTGGTCACGTCAAGAAAGATTGTAACAGGTTTGCTCGGATTTGGGGGCTCGTTTGGCAAGCCAAACCCGCTAACATTGCAACTTCCAAGGCGCTTTGCGGGAATATCTCTCTGACAACACTTTTACCAAACTTGGACCTCCCTTCCACTTCCGCATTTACTCCCTCGTCCAGTTCCGTCAGCCCTGGCCCCAAGACTCCATCGGCCTCGCCGCCTACTACCCCTCCTCCACCATTGCACTCGCCGTCGTTGGAGGCAGAGTCCTCGGTCCCGATGGCCAACTTCCACCTAGATCCTTTGTTGTATGTACCTGCTGACCATCACATTGTCGATGGTTGGGAAGATCGTCTCCCAAGAACTTTTGTGACGCCGCATACCCCAATTGTGCGCCGCCATGAGAGTTCATGCTTGCTGAGGTAATGCTTATCCCCCAGCCTGATGAGATTGGCGCTGCTAGAGAGGAAGTGGTGCAGTGGCTGCAAGCGCATGGAGTTTTGGTTAGGTCGGCGCAGCCTTAGATTCGTTCAGTTGGGCTCTTTGAGCTTCGGGATGCTGCTGTCAGATTCTTATTGCTGCAGCTCCTGCCTCAGTCGCTGGGTAATGACCGTTTTGGGCGATTTATGAAGCATGATGAGGGTTAATCCTTCCGTGGCGTCCAGGGTTTTTGTCAGGGGATGCTCATGTTCCTTGGTATACCGTTGGATCTCCGTAATACATAATGCATCAGAGCTGCTGTGAACACTTTTGGCAAGTTCCATCATTGGGTGAGCGAGGACCCTTACTTGGTTCGATCTCTGGTGTTTGCTTCTTTCTCGGACGATATACTTGTGCCACGTGATGTGTTGTTCATGGATTTTGCGGCTTGGGGAGGTGCTAGGGTTTCTTGGACTGTGCCTTTATACATTCTAGGTGCAAATTTTGCCGAGCAGATGCCACAGGACGAAGATTATATGCCCATCAATGGCAATCCGCACCCAGTACCTGGTGTTCCTTTCCCTGAGCTGCCTCCGTTCAACCTGCCAGCTTATCCTGCTTTGGGGTGGAATGCAGTCCCCCCTCCCGCTCCTGAGCCAGTGATCAACGAGGTGGCTGATGATAATTGGGGCATTTGGAATGACCACGTGGACCCTGAGCCTGCCCAAGACCAGGAGTCAATGGTGGTTGATCTCTCAGCCCAGCCCAGCTCTGCTGCTGACCACCAGGAACCTCCCGCTGCTGTTATTTTGGTTGATGATGATCAGCCTGAAGCTCCAGTTCTTCCTTTGAATGTTGATGAGGAGGCAGTCAACAACAGGGCCATTGTTGTCTACCAGCCTCCTGCTGTCAGGGATGAGATTGCTTTGACCGCGGTGCCATTTGGGCCTCCTCTGCCTCCTGATATGGTTTGGAGGGGATCTTTTGAAACTCTTCTGCAAGCTCCTGTTGTTTTCTCTGTTCCCATGCCAATTCTGCTGCAGCCTCTGTCGCCAGTTGTCCTGTCAAAGAGAAGCTGGGATCTTGCATTCAGTGACTTGGACCTGCCGCTGCTTACATGGAAGGATCAGGAGACGGCCAGGCCAGTCGGCAGGGCCCTTTTTTCTGATACTGTTGATGTGGGACATGTGAAGGTGACCTCTCCTGTGGCTGTGGTTGCTAAAGCTAGAAGGCCACGGAAAACATTGGCGCCAACTTCAATTGTGGACACTTCGGTTAGGCGTTGCACCAGAAGCTCTGTCCAGCGCGATGCATTCAAGCCCACCTTCCAGGAGCTCACTCTCTAGCCCAAGAGGAAGAAGCCCAGAGCCAAGCCTTTCACGTCTCAGATGCCTGATGAACCTGCTTCAGAAGGAGTCCCTCCAGCTACGCCTATCAGTCGACTACAAGAGATTGGGAGAGAGCTGGAAATTGACGCCACTCTCCTTTCTGTGGATGCACTTATGGTGGACCCACCAACTGCTGTCTCCACCAACTCTGATGATTAGTGTGTCCTTGGCCTGTTGGGTTTGGCAAGCCCTTAATTTCGCTTGTTTTATGTTCTTATGCAGCAAACTATCTCATGAACTATGTTATGTCTTAATGCTGGGTCAGACTTTGTTGTGCTCTTTTGGACATGTGGCATTGTGTGCCATGTGGTTTATGGATATTATTATTGTGCTATAATGAGTAATCTTTGTAGAAACTGGAATGTTTTGTGCTGGAATGTAAGAGGTTTAAATTTTGAAGCTAGGCAGAGAGCTGTCAGGCAGAAAATTGAGGAGAGCCAATGTTCTATAACCTGTTTATAAGAAACTAAGTGCCCTTCCTTTGACTCTAGGTCAATCAAAAGCTTATGTCCTAAAAGATTTGATTCTTTTGCTTGCTCTCCTTCCATGGGAGCTTTTGGTGGTATCCTTGTGGTCTGGAATTCTTCTGTTTTTATTGGCACCTTAATTGAAGTACAACAATTTGCTGTGGTCATTCGGTTTACCTCCAGGCAGAACAATGAAAAGTGGACTTTAGTTTTTGTTTATGGCCCTTGTCAGGGTGAAGCTAGGGACAATTTTGTTACTTGGTTATAAAACTTGTGTATCCCTCTTGATGAGCACTGGTTGTTGCTTGGTGATTTTAATTTCCTTAGGTCTGTGGATAACAGAAACTTACCTGGTGGAGACATAAATGACATGTTTATTTTCAATGAGATAATTGGGCACTTGGGCCTTCTTGAGTTACCAATCAAAGGTTGATCCTACACCTGGTCCAATATGCAAGATATCCCACTTCTTGAGCAATAGATTGGTTCTTCACCTCAGTGGGCTGGATTAGTGATTATCCTATGACTGAAGTTCTGCCCTTGGCCAGGACTGCTTCTGATCATGTCCCTTGTTTGGTCTCTATTAAGACTACCATCCCAAAGTCAAATCTTTTTAGGTTTGAAAATTATTGGATGGAGCTGGAGGGTTTCATGGAGTGTGTGGAATCATCTTGGCAAAAGCCCTCTAGGAAAGTGCACATAACTGCTAGGATTGAAGACAAATTAAAAAATTTGAGAATGTGCCTTAAGAGGTGGCAAATGAATGTCTCCAAATTAAAATTATTGATCAGCAAATGCAATCATGTTGTCTTCCTTCTTGATGAGTTGGAGGAGTGAAGGCCCCTGTTTAGGCAGGAGATCAATTTCAGAAGGATTGTTAAGGCCCACTTGGAAAAGCTTCTGCACTTACAGTGCCTATATTGGAAAAAGAGATGCACTATCAGGTATTTTAAGATTGGGGGAGAGAACACCAAATTCTTTCATGCCATGGCCACTAAGAGACACAGGAGAAATTCCATAGCTAGTCTTAAGATACCTGATGGTTCTATGGTCTCTGATCATTCACAAATGGCTGGAATTTTTTGGAGTTTTTTCAAGAACAGAATGGGCACTTCTAGAGGGATTGTGATGGGCTTTGATTTATCATCACTAATCTCCCCTGTGGCTGGCCTTGAGGTGCTCACCAAGCCTTTTGAAAGGGAAGAAATGGACAATGTGGTCAAGCATATGCCTGTGGAGATGGCACCTAATTTCAAAAGACTTCTATGAATTGGCCTAGGCTTTCCATGAGGAACTGCTATCTTGGAGAATATTAATAGTTCTTTTATTACTCCGGTGCCCAAAAAACTTTCACCTGAGGAAGTGGGTGATTATAGGCCTATCTCTCTCACTAGCATGGGGCTGAAGTTTCTTTCCAAAATGGCTGCCAATAGATTCCAGGAACTGATCATGCAATGTATTCACAAAAATCAGTATGGTTTCATTAAGAGCAGAACAATTCAGGATGGTTGGACCTTTGAATATTTGCACTAATGCCATCAGTCCAAGAGGCCAATTGTAATCCTTAAGATGGACTTTGAGAAGGCCTTTGATTCTGTGGAGCATGAAATATTTTCCAAATTCTCTGGCATAAAGGCTTCAAAGAAAAGTGAATCCTATGGATGAAACAACTTTTGGCCACTGGTACTTCTTCTGTTCTTCTTAATGGTGTCCTTGGGAGGAAGTTTGTTTGCAAAAAGGGAGTCAGGCAGGGTGACCTTGTATCTCCTCTTCTATTTGTCATAGCTGCTGATCTCTTGCAAACAGTGATTAATGATATGTTCAAGAAGGGCGTTCTTCATCTCCCTATACCTTGCCATGATAGGGACTACCCTGTGATCCAATATGCTGATGATACCTTGATCATCCTCCCTGCTGATAGGGCTCAGCTTCTGGCCCTGAAGGATACGCTGAAGGTGTTCTCTCAATCCACAAGTCTTGATGTCAATTACCACAAATCTTTTATTATTCCAATAAATGTTGACCCTGCTATGATGGAGGATCTTGCTGCTGCTTTTGGCTGCCAAATTGGTAGGATGTCATTTACATATCTTGGTTTTCCTGTGGGAACTACAAGACCAAAAATGGTGGACTTTATGCCCCTAGTGGACTGCATGGAAAGGAGAATGACTGCTAGCTCCTCCTTCCTTAACCAAGGTGAAAGATTGCAGTTCCTCAACTCTGCTCTGTCTTCCATGCCAATATTCTTTCTGTGTAGCCTGGCTGTTCCTGCTGGTATCCTTAAGCAATTAGAAAGAATCCAAAGGCAGTGTCTGTGGAGGAAACATAGAGATGAGCCAGCCCCATCTCTTGCTTCTTGGGATCTGATTTGTAGACCAAAAAATAAATGTGGTCTTGATATCCTAAACCTGGGGGGTTCAGAATGTGGCAATGCTACTCAAACATGATAGTAATTTCCTCAACAAAAGATATATTCCTTGGGTGTCCCTAATCTGGGATTCATATTATTATGAAGGAATGCCCCAGGGAACAAATGATTGGGGCTCCTTTTGGTGGAGGGATATTTGCAAGGTAATACAGAATTTTAGAAAATGCTCATGGGTGCAGGTTAATGAAGGTGACACTACTCTTTTTTGGTCTGATAATTGGAATCTTGGCAATGAAGTTTCTAGCCTGCAGACTAGATTTCCAAGGTTATTATCTTTTGCTAAGGATCCCTGGATTTCAGTTAAGGAAATTTTCAATACCCTGGACATGTACCAGCATTTTCATCTTCCTTTGTCTGCTCAAGCTTTTGATGAGTTAAACTTGATTAAAGATATGATGGGATCTCACAGTAGAGAAGCTAGTTCTAAGGACTTATGGTTGTGGCAGGGCTCATCCAAGGTTTTCTAGGCCAAGCTGTTCTACTCCCACACTTTTGTGTCTGAAACTTTCAACCCTTTACTTTGTTGGATTTGGAAATGCTAATTTGCACATAGAAATGTTGTAGTTTACATAGATATTTTTTTTATCTATATCAGCTATTGAAGAGGGGTTTTTTGACCCCGAAGATGTAAAAGCTCTTACTCTCCACACCCGGATGCCATGATTGTGCCTCTGAATGTATCCTTTGGCATTACATTTTTCCTCCTTATTTTCTCTGAAAGTGGAACACAAATATCATAACTATTCCTTCCGTTCCAAAATAAATATCTTAATTCTAGTATAATTTTATACTAAAATTAGTATAAAATTGAGACACTTATTTTAAGACGTAGAAAGTATTACCTGTTTTTCCTGAAACAAATAACACCGAGTCGGTAGATGATCTACAGCCGCCCGAGATGAATTATCTTTTTTTTCAGGGGTCACACGAGATAAATTATGTAGATGTAAACGAGTTGCTAACCTGAATGCAAAGCCACGAGGGCATTTTTTAACATCATGTTTGGCTTATCCATTAGAGGGACCAGCAGTTATCTTATCTCATTATCTTGGCTTCAATCCTCAGCTTTATGGCGTGCACTCTCATCGGGTCCACCGTGGGGTACATGGTAGGGATGGTGCCAATCGCATGTTTGACTATTCCTCCAAATCGCGTGTTTGACTATCCCTCTTATCAAAAATTGCCAAATATTAGGTCATCTCTAATGTCTAACTAACTGTCGGCAACCGTTCGGACCATACTGTTCGGACGTGTTCCAACCAACGCGGTCCTGTATCCGTTTTAGATGTATTTTTTTGTAAACAGGAAGTAAACTGGAGGGTTTTGCGAGAGTCGAGACCGCTGCCATGCAAGCTTTCGACAACCATGACCTACCCAAAACCCCTCTCCCTCGACTGAGCTCTTTTCCGACTGAAGCCAATTGCCTGCATTCAAGCCAGCCAGAGCTGATGTGACTATTCACTAGAGCGGACATTGAAGTGACACGCCGGTCGAGAGCGCTACCCGCTACACACATCTTCTCTCTGCATTGAAACAATATCCGTTTGCGTGCCTACGTTCATTAAACTATTGCGTGTGCCGAGGAACCTACTCCGGCGCATCGAGCACCACACGTTCGTCCCTGTGTCGTCCAACATTAAACACCTCTCCGATTGGCGCCCCGCATCCGCCCGCTATTTAAACATGGTCAGGTGCCGCGCAAAAGCACACCACACCTTTGCTCTCCATGTCCTCCTTGTACCACACCCATTATGGCCTCGGCTTCAAAGTCTTGTGCGACGGCCTCTCCGGCGAGCAGAAGAAGGAGATCTCTGGCATTGCAGCGGCATGGGTTGCCCGGCGAGCCGGTAGAAAACGGGTTGGCTTGCCGGCAAGCTCTCTGGAGCCGGCGCCACCACCATCGATAGGCCTCCCTTGCCCATCCAGGCTGACCAACACCGTCTCCTGGATAATTTGCCACAAGCAATGGCGGCAATACATCCGACATGCGGAGAAAGAAGCTATGTTCACGGAGGTCGACGCGATGACGGAGGAATTTGACTGGGGCACTGACGACGATGTCGGCATGCCCGTGCCCCGGTGCCACGACAATGAAGCTGGCATGTCCACGACCGCCACGAATAGTGAAGAAAAGCAGACCATGGAAGGCTGCCGTCGCTTGGATCCACGAAAGTCGTCAGCACTGCCTCGCCGGGTTACATGACTGGTGACTTGCCCGCTTCGCGGGGGCAGATGCCATGGTGACCGTCTTCCCCGCCCCAAAAACCAACCTTGACCCGTACTTCACAGAAGGGGCTGTTGCAAATATGTCCTAGAGGCAATAATAAATGTATTATTATTTTTCCATGTTCATTATTACGTTTATGTTTCTATGCTACAATTGTATTTGTTCATGAATATGAGATTCAGAGGAAAACCAAAAGAAATGTGTGGAAATATAAACACCAACTAATCCCTAGTCTAGCCTCTAAGACTAGCTCATATATTGATTGATGATCTTGTTTTCCTAATCATGAGCATTATTAGTGTAACAAGGATGCTATCAATATGTGGGAACATTGTTGTTGTGAGAACAATGGAGTAGAATAGACCCAACTTATAAATTACTGAGAGATGTCATCCTTGCTATGTTATCGGTACTTCATATAACTTGTTCATGTTTGCATTGTTCCTTGAACCATGAGAATATTGCACACCAACATGTTGGATTGATACTTTGGGGTTTATCATATGTCACTCCGTAAATGGATGTGAATGCAAGTGACTTATAGGTATTCCAGAAACATATGTTTTCGGCAGCGATAGTTAAAGACTGGGATTTGCTCCTTCACAATAGAGAGATACTCTCCGGGCCCAGTCGGTGTTACGGTGTCATTATCGTTTGGCCAGACACTTGTGATTACGAGCACGGGATACCGGAACACAGGAACAAGTAGAGAGAACGAAACCGGTAACGAGGATAACTGATATAGTGATCAAGGAGTTGATACGTGGATATCGACAATCTCTCCTCAGGTTTCGTAAACGTATCATGGATCAAAGGGAATGGTATTCGTAAACAAAGGTTTGCTTGAGAACTTTGTGAATATGCGGGAGTTAATAAGGGTGTCCAGATCCTGTTGTTAACTATTGACCGGAAGGGGTTCCGGGTCATGTCCGCTTATTTCCAAACGTGTAGGGTCACACACTTAATGGGTTCTCCTGGTTACCGAGGAAATGACAAATGAGTTAAAAGAGCACCAATAGAGTTTTAGATAGTTCCGGAAGTGTTCCGGATGGTTGCATAAGGGTTCTGGGAATTCTGGAAAGGTATAACATGATTTCAGATAGTCCAGATCTATATATGGAAAGTTTTTGGGATCATTGGAATAGGTTCTGGAGCAATCCTGAAAATACAGGTTTTTTGTGTGGAAGAAAAGCGTGAAGGACCGTCATGAGATGAAGACCCCTAGTGAGCCCATAGGGCCCACAAGGGGTGCCAGAGGGATATGGCAACCCCCCTAGGCCAAATCTTAATAAGAGGGAATCCTGCCCTCGTTCACCAAGTGGAGGAGGAGAAGGATTCCTCCTTAGGCCGGTGCCCCTCCTCCACCTATATATATATATATATGTGTGTGGGGGGGGGGAGGGCTCCCCCTTGAAGCATATCAAATCAAAGGGACCTCTCTCCCGCATAGGTCCACACTCTCTCGGTCTAATTGTCCTAAGTGTTTAGGTTCCTAATTAGACAAGCTCAATCTCGGTCTAATTGGTCTAAGTGAATTAGACTCCTAATTATGGTGAAGTTGGAGATGATGACATCAGTCAAATCATCATCCGTAAATGTCTGCACACAATGTGCCATCCGGCAATGAATCAAAGAGGGTCTCCATGAATCCTCATCAGTAGTATAAATAGTGCACTCAAGGAACATTGCCATATTCCTACTATTCCAAACATCACCAGTGGGCAATGAGACCTTGGCAAGCTGCCATTCAAAGGCCTTGACCTTCAAAGCGATCTTAATTAGTGTTCCAAAGATTACCCCATGACTTCCTATCAGAGCCCAGGTTAGAGTGCCCAGGGACCTCTCTAGGACAGTCAAACCGTTGCTTCTTAGTGTCGGCAAGAAGCATATACGTGGCCCAAACATAATTACTCGTAACCTCTCGTAATGCAAAGACCAAAAGTCTTTCTAATCCTTAAGCTGAGAGCGATGTTCACAATAGCCTCTTCATCCATGGTATAGAAGTGTTCTACTAAAATTTTCAAATTTCAGGTGCCTCTAGTATGATCAATGAGGTCACTATCTAATAGCAAAGGATCTAGTTATCAAGCAAATATAAAAAACTAATAAAAACCGATTTAGAAAATAGTGCAAAGAAGAAAATAAAAAACCAGACAGTAACCTTCCCAAAGATCCCAAATCAAGGAAAACCGGAAACAAGATACTAGCTAAATGTTGCCTAGTTCAGTTTGTTCGCTCGCTTCCCCTATTGGGCATCATTTTGCCACAACAAATGATAAATAGGGAATCGCTGTTTTTTCTACCATCTAGCATTTTCTGCTCACAATAGGCGTGAGATAGATTCTACAATCTGGTGGCTTGGTGCTACCATGTTGTGCATATCCAAAGTCTTATTATGCGTTTGCAGGCTTGCACACAATGGAGGCTTATGGACTAGGGGGAAAATCTATACGACCTGGTCGTATGGTTTCGATCCGTAGACCTACCCCATTGAACAACACCTAGTAGCATAGATCTAAATGCAAACAAGAATATTCTCAACCGATTGCACATGCAGAAATCCCGACCACAGTTGCCATTCTATGAGGTCTTCCTCTATTTCACCATCGAATTTACAAATTCGAGCTATAATCCTAGTTCTGGAATGGGGAATGGAGAGGAGAAGGATGAACTCACGCGTGAGCCATGCCTACTGGCCATTTGATAAACCCTAGCCTCACACACACTATCGATAGGTACTTATAGATTTACAAAGCCCAAGGCCCATTCAAGGCCTGCAAGTCGAGTAGGTAAGCGAGGCTTGCGAGTGGGCCCTTGATTTGAAACACTTGACACTTCACGCTCGGCTTTTCCCTTGTTGCTGACAGCTGCTTCCTCCTTGTCCCTAACAATCCCCCCTTGTTGAGTTGCGACTTGCCCCCAAGCCGGAGCACGAGGGAAACATTGCTTTATCTCCTCGAAGTCTTCCCACGAACCGATGTCAGCGGAGTCGCCCGACCACTAAAGAAGAACTTGGGCCACCTTCTTGTCACTCTGTTGGACCACACGACATTGCAGAACTGGTTTAGGAACTTGCAGGAAGGCGTTCGGCGAAGGAAGAAGCGGTAACACTTGTTGTGATAGCTTGAGCACTGGTCGTAGGAGAGAAACATGGAAACTAGGCTGCAACTTGCTAGAAGCTGGCAAGTCGATATGATAGGCGACTTCACCAATTTTGTCCAAGACTGTATAAGGGTCGAAACAATTATGCACCAACTTGTGATTTGCTTTGGAGCGATCGAGGATTGAAGATAAGGCTGGAGTTTCAGAAACACTTGATCAACCGCTGTAAAACTCCGCTCTGGTCGATGTTTATTAGCCTGGCTTTTCATCCGGTGTTGTGCTCAGAGTAATTATTGTTTAACAGACTCGAAGATCACTTGTCTTTGTTCCAACCACAGATTCAAGTCAGCAAACACAATAGTGCAATTAGGGACAATTCCAAAGTGCCTGAGTAGGTGCCCATAGATGATTTCAAAATGACTCTTTGCTGGAGCTGAATGCCAATTTGTACTGTACCAATATTGTGTATTGTACCAATATTCACAAAGGGCCAGCCATTTAGACCATTTGTTGGGGTGAGCACTGACGAAAAATCTTAGGTAGCATTCTATTTGTTGCTTCACATGTTATGTTTGTCCGTCAGATTGGGGGTGTCTAGCTGAACTCATTCGCAACTGTGTGCCCTGTGTATGCTGAAACAACTCTTTCTAGAACAGACTGGTGAAAATATGATCTTTGTCAGGCACTATAGAGAGAGGCATACCATGAATCTTACAGATAGAATCCAGGAACGCTTCAGCCACAGTTTGAGCAGTGAAGGGATGGTGCAATGTGATGAAATGTCTGTACTTGGAGAACTTGTTGATGACAACCAATATGCAGTTGTAACACCATGATGAAGGGATACCTTCAGTAAAAATCCATCGTGGCCATTTCCCAAGGACGACTAGGAATTGGAAGTGGTTGCAGAAGGTAAGGAACACGCTCGTGTTTGGCTTGTTGACAGGCACGACAGCTCTGGACTTGTTGTTTGATGAAGGTTTTCATCCCAGACCAACGAAAAAGTAGACGAATACGTTTGTACATAACTGTAAATCCAGAATGCCCCCCATGAGTGAGTTGTGGAATGCCTAGACAATCCTTGCTTACAAGTTGGGATCAACTCCTACCAAAATGTAGTCATCCATATAGAGCCAGCCATTTTCTAGAGCAAATTTGTTGTCTAATGAGGAAGACATGGATTTCAGCAGGAGATCACGAGCAAATTGGTCCTGTTGATAGTTGTTGATAATGTCAGGAAACCACGCTGACTAACTTGTGGAAATAACTTGTAGCTCAACAGATTCATGGGCATGACATGACAGAGCGTTTGCTGCTCCATTTTTGTATGTTTTTATACTGAATAGTATACTACAACCCCATCATTTTTGCGATAGCTTTATGTTGCTAACAAGTATGCAGACGTTGATCAGTAGTCAAGCTTCACTGGTCTGTCTAAATTACAAATTCAGAGAACAGTAGGTAATATCGCCAGTGTTCAATGGCCAGAAGAATTGCGAAGAACTCTCTTTCGTACACTGGCAGCAAACAGTTCCGTGGGCCCAATGCCTTGCCGATGTACGCCAAGGGATGTCCATCCTACATGAGCACCGTGCTGATGCCCACATCACATGCGTCAGTAGCTGCAACAATTTTGTTGTTGAAATCAAGCATGGCCAGAACTGGAGTTGATGTTAGAGCAAGTTTTAGTGCTTGAAATGCTTCCTCTTTAGTTGTAGATCAGCAAAAAACAACTCCCTTTTTCAAAAGAGCAGTAAGAGAATGGTTGATGGTTCCATAGTGCCAGATGAACTTACGACAGTACCCCTCAATCCTAGGGATGACCTGACATCCTTAACACAAGTAGGGGTGAGCCATGCCTCAATTGCAGAAATTTTGCTCGGATCTGTTGATACACCAACATCACTAATAATATGGCCTATGTAGCCAACCTAACGCTATGAAAAGGCACACTTCGACAGTTTTACTCACCACTGATGTTCAGAAATCAAAGAATAAACCTTACGCAAGTGTATTAGGTGATCCTCTAGAGTAGCACTGAAAACAAGGATGTCATCGAAGAAAACAATGACATATTGTAGGCCCAGAGACAAGATGAAATTCATGGTGAATTGAAATGTGTTGGGTGCTCCTATCAACCCAAAAGAAATGACCGTGAATTCATATGCCCTAGGTGGGTTTGAGACACTATCTTATACTCTTCTCCGGGTGAAAGATGGATCTGATGATAGCCCGAGCGAAGATCCAACTTAGTGAGCCAACTGGCACCTGCAAGCTCAGTCAATAGTTCATCAATGACTGGAATGGAATTTTCCATTCACAGGCATGGCACTAAGATGGCATTAATCAATTAGTGGGCACTAAGTATTGTCTTTCTTTTTGACCATTGATAGGGGAGATGAGAAGGGACAGTTGGTAGGTCTAATGACTCTACTAGCTAGCATCTCTTGTATTTGTCGTTCCAATTTAGTTTTGAGCACATGAGCAATTTTGTATGGACGCAAGGAGACTGGAGTTGTACCAGGTACTAGAGGAATTGTATGATCATAGAAGCGGCGAGGAGGCAAACTAGTTAGAGGCTCAAACACATGCTTAAACTGATCCAACACTTTTTGAACTTCTGGTGAAACTGGAAGGTTCTCAGTGGTTAACAGTGAGCAAACCTCCACAAGAGCAATATATGGTGCCATTACTATAAAGCACAACAATGTAATATTAGTGTCATTATGAGAAAAAGAGAGCCAATGTTATTCCCAATCAACCAATAAGTGGTTGTGTTTGGGTAACCAATCCAAGCCAATGATGCCATCATAACCACCCAAGGGAAAATTTTGAAAGCAGTGTAGAATCTGTGACCAGAACAACACCAGACACAATTCAGAAGTTGTGTGTGGTAGGGCACCGTATCTCCATTCACAACTATCACCAATACTCTAGGCATGCTAGTTAGACCCTAGAGTTTTGAAGATAGAGAATTGTCCAAGAAGGAGTGGGTGTTGCATGAATCTATCAGGAAGGTGAGGTTTAACCTCTTTAACTGTACCTTGAGCCGCATTGTTCTCACTATGTTGTTAGTTTTTCTCCTAACGTTGTTGCTAAGATGGAAAGCATATGTACTTCCGAATATTGCTCACTGCCACTTAGTTCAGATAATTCAGAATTCTGCGAGAACTTGACCATCTCCTGTACAACATGTAATTGCACCTCCTGCTTGCAGACATGATCTTTTCCCCACCTCTCTCCACAGACAAAACAGAGTCCCTTGGCCTTGCGATAAGCTCGCAATGCTCCCCATTTGTCCTCTGGTTCTACACACTTATAGTTGTCCCATAAATGTTTCTCACCCGTTGTGTGAGTAACCGGTTGAGGGTGGAAAGGAGGAAGTGCAGGGGCATTGCACTAGCACGCCGTTGTGGTGGTGGCACTGAGTTAACTGACATGGAACTAGAGTCCAATTCCTCATGCAAAATGGCTAACTAGTATGTGATACGTCTCCTTCGTATCTACTTTTCCAAACTCTTTTGCCCTTGTTTTGGACTCTAATTTGCATGATTTGAATGGAACTAACCCGGACTGACGCTGTTTTCAGTAGAATTGCCATGGTGTTATTTTTATGTAGAAATAAAAGTTCTTAGAATGACCTGAAAATTCACGGAGATGATTTTTGGAATTAATAGAAAATAATGGCGAAAGAATCAACTAAAGGGGCCCTGTAACACCCTTGATGCGACTATAGCTCCCACGTGTCGAGGCACGACTTAGAGACATAATCGCATTGAAGGCATAGGTCGCAAGTTAGGCAATCTTCACAACATCCCATGTAATATAAATAATAAAGGGGAGATAACATAGTTGGCTTACACTCGCCACGTCAATCAAGTACATAAATAACATTACATCAACCAAACACTCATGGCCCGACTACGGCGCCAAAATAAAAGAGAACCCAACATGCGACACGGTCCCAATCACCCCCAACTGGGCACCACTACTGATCATCGGGAAAGGAAACATAGTAACATTGAGAGTCTTCGTCGAACTCCCACTTGAGCTCATACGTGTCTCCTGGAGTGGAATCATCGGGCCCTGCATCTGGTGTAATAGTAATCTGTGAGCCACAGGGACTCAGCAATCTCGCACCCTCGCGATCAAGACTATTTAAGCTTATAGGTGAAGCAAGGTAAAATGTGAGTGGAGCTGCTGCAAGCGACTAGCAAGTATGGTGGCTAACTTATTCGCAAAGGAGAGCGAGAAGAGGAGGCAAAGCGCGAGCGAGAAACTAGAGAGCAACCTGCGCAAACATTACTCCAACACCGTGTCCACTTCCCGGACTCCACCGAGAAGAGGCCATCACGGTAACACACTCAGTTGATTCATTTTAATTAAGTTAAGGTTCAAGTTATCTACAACCGGACATTAACAAATTCCCATCTGCCCATAACCGCGGGCACGGCTTTCGAAAGTTCAATCCCTGCAGGGGAGTCCCAACTTAGCCCATGACAAGCTCTCATAGTCAACGAAGGAATAGACCTCCTCCCAAGACGTTCCGATCAGACTCGGTATCTCGGTAATTCAAGACACTTCGACAGGTTAAAACAAGACCAGCAACACCGCCCGAATGTGCCGACAAATCCCGATAGGAGCTGCACATATCTCTTTCTCAGGGCACACTCAGATTGTCTTAGGTACGGGTAGGCCAGCCCAGAGTTGCCCCTGGTGGCCACCGGCAGCTGACAGGTGGACCAACACTCAGAGGAGCACTGGCCCGGGGGGGTTAAAATAAGATGACCCTTGAGTCTGCAGAACCCAAGGGAAAGAAAAGGCTAGGTGGCAAATGGTAAAACCAAGGTTGGGCATTGCTGGAAAAGCTTTAATCAAGGCGAACTATCAAGGGGTTCCCATTATAACCCAACCGCGTAAGGAACACAAAATCCGGGAACATAACACCGATATGACGGAAACTAGGGCGGCAAGAGTGGAACAAAACACTAGGCGAGAGGCCGAGCCTTCCACCCTTTACCAAGTATATAGATGTATTAAGATAACAAGATAATATAATGATATCCCAACAAGTAAATAAAAGATGTTCCAACAAGGAACGGCCACCAATCTTCACCTGCAACTAGCAACGCTATAAGAGGGGCTGAGCAAGGCGGTAACATAGCCAATCAACGATTTGCTAGGACAATGGTGGGTTAGAGGTTTGACATGGAAATTTGGGAGGCTTGCAAGCAAATGGTAGGCATCGCAACAATGGCATAGCAAAAGAGCGAGCAAACTAGCATAGCAAAGATAGTAGTGATTTCGAGGGTATGATCATCTTGCGTGCACAGTTGTCAGAGTTGACTGGATCCTCAAAAGCAAACTCAACGGGCTCCTCATTAGTGAACTCGTCTCCCGGCTCTACCCAAACAAGACAAACAAGCAACAAGGATACAATCAACCACGTGCAAACTCAAACAACACGATGCAAAGATGATATGCTATGCGGGATGCGATGCAGGATGTAAAATGCAAGATATGACAGGAAATGCATGAACCTGGTCTCAACTTGGAATTCCAAGTGTGCCACTGGAAAGATGAGATGAAATCGCTTGAAAACGATATAAAGAACGCCAGAATCGGAGTTACGGTTTGGAAATGGCAAGCGATTCAAAAATGACATCGGTCTGCGATTTACAGCAAGTAGGCATCTAAATGCAATGAAATGAACATGCTACAACCACCAAACATGAGAACAAAATACATGGCAGGGATTCACACAAGATGCTTAACAAAAGTCTAGCACTGAGTTACGGCCAAATCATCCATTAACAGGTTCAAACAAGCATGGCAAAAACGCATATGGCAAACAGATCTCAGACTTGGTGAAATCAACACTTGTCTGGAATTTCAGACCAGGTAGCCCTCTTCGGAGCAACAAAACTACATGCTACAGGACCTGAACATGGCAAAGTAAAGCATGGAATGGAGCTACTCAAAGAGCTTAACAAAAGTCCCTTAGTGACCTTGAGCCAAAAGGGATCAGAAAATATACTAACAAGCACACGAACATAGCAAAAACATAATCAGTTTTCAGACTTAGTGAAAACTGGGACATGCTGAAATATAACTCAAGTAGGCATGTTTACGAGCTCGATGCACTCACTACAGAGCAAGTCCTGGCAAGACAAGCATACATCCATCAAGAAGGCACAAAATTCAAGCTATACATGGCAAGAACAATAGCATAGCTTGCACGGATCAACTACAATAACATCGGCAAAATCGCAAACAAGTTGACGATCTGCCCAGATTCGCAACGAAGCAAAAGTAGAGCTCGATTGACTCAAGCTAGGGTGCTCCATAATTGCAAACAAAGACATGGATGGATAGAGAACTACAATATTAACAAAACTCCCTTACTGATCACCCTCAAAAGAGGCACGAATCACTAGGAAACAACAAGAACATATGGCATCATGAGATAAACAGCTCCAGGACTTAGTGAAATCACTAAGTCCCTGAAAACAGAATTAGCAAGTGCACCACTTTGCAAGCTTGCACAAGTCACTACACACATCCTAAAAATACATGGGTTGCACCTCTGGAGAGATGACAAAACCCTTAACAAAACACATACGGAACTCACGGGCATAGCGTGCACACAAAAACCATGGCAAAAATGACAAAAGTGCTAAACGGAGTAGCAGATCTGACAATTAACTCAAGTAGCCCTATTCTAACAGCATTTCGGGAATCAATATGAACTCAAATGAAAATGATGCAATGGAATGAAATGATGTACTCTCTGATATGAACATTTTGGTATGCTATATGCATGAATCAGAGCAACGGATGCAAAGTTACGGAGCCGCGAACATGTGCACATGGATCTGCAATTCTGGGACTTAGTGAAAAAAATGACCTAGGGTTAGGGTTTACTGTTCACGCCAGATCTAGATCGGGATCGCACGGAGCCCGAGGATCGCCGGCCGGAGTCTTCGCCGGAGTGGGAGAAGATGGCCGGGGGCGGCCGGCGAGAGGAGGTGGCGGCCGGATCCGGTCGGGGCCGGGGCGGAGGCGGCGGAGCTGGCCTGCTCGGGGCGGCGCATTGCCCGGCGGCGGCGGCGGCGGGGACCTGCGGGCGAGGCGGCAGCGGCAGACGGCGGGCGAGGCGGCGGCAGACGGCGGGCGGGGCGGCGGCGGCTGGCGCGCGCGGCTGGCGAGGCGAAGGGCGGCGGCGCGCGGGGCGGCCCTGTGAGGCGCGGGAGAGGGCCCGCCTCGGGCCTGGGCGGGCCGCGGCGGCGGCGGTGGCCGGGTGCCACATGGCGCGCTGCCACTGGCTACGAGCGGTGGCTGCGGCGTGTCCGGCCGGAACGGACACGTCCGGCGCGCGCGGTGGATTTTTTTAGGGTTTCGGGGAGGAAGGAGATCCGAAAACGGAGAGGTTCTATTTATAGGCATAGAGGGAGCTAGGAGAGTCCAAATGAGGTGCGGTTTTCGGCCACGCGATCGTGATCGAACGCTCTAGACGATGGAGTAGAGTTAGATGGGTTTTGGGCCAAATTGGAGGGGTGTTGGGCTGCAACACACACGAGGCCTTTTCGGTCCCTCGGTTAACTGTTGGAGTATCAAACGAAGTCCAACTGATTCGAAACTTGACAGGCGGTCTACCGGTAGTAAACCAAGGCCGCTTGGCAAGTCTCGGTCCAATCCCGAAATGTTTAATCCCCACACACGAAAGAAAGCTAGAAATGACCACTGGAGGAGAACGGAGCGCCGGAATGCAAAATGGACAACGGGGAAAATGCTCGAATGCATGAGACGAACACGTATGCAAATGCAATGCACATGATGACATGATATGATATGCATGACAACAACAACAACACACGGAGACAAAGAAACCGACCCCGAGGAAATAAATTAACTTAACGCCGGAAACGGCAAGAGTTGGAGTATAAATAGGGAAAGTTACATCCGGGGTGTTACAACACTCCACCACGAAGAAAGGATCTCGTCCCGAGATCTAGGACTGAAAGAACGCCGGGTACTCAGAACGGAGGTGATCCTCGCGTTCCCAGGTAGCTTCACGGTCGGAATGGTGTGACCACTTGACTTTGAGAAATTTGATTGACTTGTTGCGAGTCTTGCGTTCAGTCTCTTCAAGAATAGCAACTGGGTGCTCACGGAAAGAGAGATCTTCTTGGAGCTCAATGTCCTCGAAGTTGACGGTGCGGTCAGGAGTCTTGAAGCACTTTCGAAGCTGAGAGACATGGAACACGTCATGAACATTTGCAAAGTTTGAAGGAAGCTCGAGTTGATGGGCGAGGTCGCCTCTCTTGCTAACAATCTTGAAAGGTCCCACGTATCTAGGGGCAAGCTTCCCTTTGATACCGAAGCGACGAGTACCTTTCATAGGAGAGACACGGAGGTAAACATGATCTCTGATCTCGAAAGCCAAATCACGGTGCTTACTATCATAGTAGCTCTTCTGGCGGGATTGGGCCGCTTTGAGGTTATCATGAATGACTTTGCACATTTCCTCTGCCTCTGTGATTAAGTCATTACCCAAAAGCCGACGTTCACCGGTTTCGGACCAGTAGAGAGGGGTACGGCACTTCCTGCCATACAGAATTTCAAATGGGGCCTTGCCCGAACTTGCTTGAAAACTGTTGTTGTAGGAGAATTCAGCATAAGGAAGACAATCCTCCCACTTCATGCCGAAGGAGATCACACAAGCTCTGAGCATATCTTCAAGAATTTGGTTGACACGCTCGACTTGACCGCTAGTTTGAAGATGGAAAGCTGTGCTAAAGCGGATGTTCGTGCCCATGGCCTTCTGAAAAGAATCCCAAAACTTCGAGGTAAAGATGCTGCCACGGTCTGAGGAGATCACTTGTGGAATACCGTGCAGAGAGACAATACGAGAGGTATAGAGTTCCGCCAATTGAGCTGCAGTGATTGACTCTTTGATAGGCAGAAAATGAGCCACTTTGGTGAGTTTGTCGATGACAACGAATATAGCATCATTGCCACGCTCGGACTTAGGTAACCCAGTCACGAAGTCCATTTCAATGTGGTCAAACTTCCATTATAGAATGGCAAGAGGTTGGAGGAGACCTGCTGGCCTTTGGTGTTCTGCCTTCACTCTTCTGCAGACATCACATTCATTCACGAATTGAGCGATCTCACGCTTCATTCGAGTCCACCAATAAGCCTGCTTGAGGTCCTGATACATCTTCGTGCTCCCAGGGTGGATGGAGAGGAGAGAATTGTTAGCCTCGTTCATGATCACTTTACGGAGGTCACCTTTGGGCACAACAATATGATCCTCGAAGAAGAGAGTGTCCTTGTCATCAAGGCGGTAGCACTTGTACTTGGACTGACTCTTGGCAATCCCAATCTTCACCTTTTTCACCATAGCATCAAGAAGCTGGGCTTGGCGAATCTGGTCTTCTAAGGTAGGAGAGACTTGAAGGTTGGCGAGGAAACCTTGAGGAACAACTTGCAGATTAAGTTTGCGGAAAGCTTCACAAAGCTCGGGTTGATAAGGCTTGAGAATCAGACTGTTGCAGTAGGCCTTTCTGCTCAAAGCGTCAGCAATCACATTGGCCTTGCCTGGAGTATACTCGATACTCGGATTATACTCTTGAATAATTTCGACCCATCGAGTTTGCCTGAGGTTGAGATTAGGCTGAGTGAAGATGTACTTGAGACTCTTGTGATTAGTGAAAATGTCCACTTTTCTTCCCAATAGAAGATGTCTCCAAGTCAAAAGAGCATGCACAACTGCCGCCAACTCGAGATCATGAGTGGGGTAGTTCTTCTCATTAGGCTTCAACTGGCGAGATGTATAAGCAACAACTTTCTTCTCTTGCATCAATACTGCACCAAGACCTTGGAGAGAGGCATCACAAAAGACCTCGTACGGCTTGGATTCATCAGGCGGAGTCAGAACTGGAGCAGTAATCAATTTCTCTTTCAAAGTGTTGAAAGCAATATCACACTCCGGAGACCAAACGTACTTGACGTGCTTCTGGAGAAGATTAGAGAGAGGCTTCGCGATCTTAGAAAAGTTTTCAACGAATCTTCGGCAATAGCTTGCGAGACCGAGAAAACTGCGGAGTTGCTTCATGTTCTGAGGAGGTTCCCAATTCACAATTGTAGACACCTTCTCAGGATTCACGGCAATGCCCTTGGCAGAGATGATATGACCAAGATAAAGAACCTCATCGAGCCAAAATTCACACTAGGAGAACTTGGCGTAGAACTGATGTTCCCTGAGCTTATCGAGAACCAAACGCAAGTGCTTGGCATGATCTTCCTTGTTCTTCGAGAAAACCAGAATGCCGTCGAGATAGACCAAAATGAAGTCATTTGTGTAGGCATTGAAGATGAAATTCATCATGCGAGAGAACGTCGGAGGAGCGTTGGCGAGGCCAAAAGACATGACAGTGTATTCATATGAACCAAAGCTTGTTCTGAATGCTGTCTTGGGAATATCTTCTTCACGAATGCGAATCTGGTGATAACCCATACGGGGATCAAGCTTGGAGAATACTTGGGCACCTTTGAGTTGTTCGAACAGCTCATTGATGTTGGGAAGTGGGTATTTATTCTTGATGGTCTTCTTGTTCACTGGACGGTAATCAACACAAAGTCGGTCCGTTCCATCCTTCTTCTTCACAAAAAGAACACCACAACCCCACGGAGAAGAACTAGGCCAGATGAGACCCATTTTCTCTTGAACATCGAGTTGCTTCTTCAGCTCCTTCAACTCTTCAGGTCCGACCTTGTAAGGACGTTTGCACACAGGTTCCGTGCCAGGCTCAAGATCAATAACGAATTCAACTGGCCGGTGCGGAGGCATTCCTGGGAGCTCTTCTGGAAAGACGTCTTGATATTCGCAAACGACTGGAATTTGAGAGATGGCATCCAATTCACCCTTCTCATTGAGAGAAAACAGACGGATAGTATCATCACGAGCGGCAAAGACAATTACATCCTCAGACGAATGAGTCAATTGAATCTGTCTGGCTGCACAATCAAGCTGAGCCTTGTGCTTAGAAAGCCAATCCATTCCGAGAATAAGATCAATATCCGAGTCACCAAGAACCGTAGGAGAAGATAGAAACTTGTAGTCTCCCAAGGTGATAGTAACATCCGGGGCAATGGAGTTAGCATGCATGCGCTTACCGGGAGAGACAACTGCTAAAGGACTAGGAAAAATTTGTAAAGGCAAACCATGCTTAGATGAAAACGGTCTCGAGATGAAACAATGCGATGCACCCGTGTCAAAAAGAACTTTTGCAGGAACATCGTTAACAGGAAGGTTACCCATGATCACATCTGACGAGTCCTCTGCCTGAGCTGCATTCATCAAATTGCCCTTGGCATGCTTGGGGTTATGCTTGACCACAGCTGTACTTGCCGATCTGACAGGAGGAGGAGGAGGAAGACTCCTCTGGTTGAGACACTTGTTGGCATAGTGACCCTTCTTTTGGCACTTGTTGCACGTGACCTCAGAAAGCGGACGGTGATACGGAGCACTCGATCTTGGAGCTTGAGACGAAGTCTTGTTCTGAAAGCCAGGGTTGGGTGGGTGGGAAGAACCACTGCCACCTTTGCTCTTCTGCTGATACGGCTGACGGAATGGAGGAGCGGAAGCCAATACTTCTGCTGCTTGGCCACTTGAATAGAGGAAGAAGGAGTAACATCTCTGACTCGCTTCTTGGAAGCATCACACCTCAACTGAGCAGCCTCTTGCTTCAGTGCCATGTTGTAGAACTCATCGTATCTCAAGGGCTCGAAGAGAACAAGAGCTAGCTGAATATCTTCTCTGAGACCACCCCTAAACTGATATATCATACTCTTCTCATCAGGCACGTCCTGCTTGGCAAAGCGGGCGAGCTTCTGAAACAACTTGTTGTAGTCATAGACACACAAAGAGCCTTGCTTCAGATTGCGGAATTCCTCACGCATGCTTTCAACCACGCTCTGCGGAATATGATGAGCTCGGAAATCTCGACGGAAATCATCCCAAGCGATAACACGTCCACCTCGGGAATCCTTGTACTGCTGGAACCATTCTGCAGCTTGATCTTTGAGTTGGAAGGAAGCGAACTTGACAAAGTCCTCAGGCCTGACGTTACTGCACTCGAAATGCTTGCACAGATCCACAAGCCAATCGTCAGCATCGGTTGCCTCAACACAATTGCTGAAAGTCTTTGGCCCGTTAGCAAGGAACTGGTTGAGTGTAGCAAAGTGATTCTGATTGCTGCCTTGATTCCCTTGACTGCCTTGATTGCGCTCTTGGAGAATTTGCATGATCAACTGTGTGTTTGCATTGGTTGCGGCCATCACAGCTTGCCATGCCTCTGGAGGAGGTGGAGGTGGTGGCGGATCAGGATTCGGAGTCGTGCGCGTTGGAGGAGCCATCCTAAAGAGGTTGACCACCATTAGCACATTGACAGATAAGTATTGAAGCTGAATCCAACGGAATGAAAATTGCAACATATAGTCTTCACATCCGAACAAAATGAACGAATGCATTCCTCTTAAAATGGTCACATATCCATAAATTGAGAAGCCACGTAGAATTAAGGTAGAGAAAATAAATCAACAAGGTACGGATCAAGAACGAATAATCGGTAAGAAAATCCCAATCTCAAACCAATATCCGTGGAAGAAGAACTAGAGCTACTAGAATTCCCACCTATGAAACTCCCGAACCTTTCCGGTTATGCAATCAGGTGTTGGGGATACAGGGGAAGCATAATATCTCACCCAAACTAGCAAATCCTACATCCAGCTGTATCCATCCTTCAACACATAACCAAGAAACCTTCGGAAACCATCTACCTCAACCTTCGAAAAGCATCCGTTATACAAGTTATGGCGATACTCCCGAACTCCCGCCCCAGTACTGGGTGGCTTCGAGGTTATCTCACCAACGAACTGCATAAAAGAGATTTTCGATGTCGGCGTACTAAACTCAGGTATTCCAGAACTGCAACGATAAAATTATGATGACAGCACCTCAGAGCTCAACTCCCCGGGACACTTCCACTAAACCCCTGACAGGAGGCACCAAGACAATGTTCTCATCATAAAACCATCGGAACGATTCCATGATACCCGCGTGATCCTAATTTTTTTGTGAAATTTGAGAAGAGAAGAGTCAAAACTCTACGTCAGGATGCCTTACCAGAGCGATGAGGAGACTGGGAAGTAAAAAGAATTCCTAAACTCTCCGATATATAATTCCTAAATGACTCAAAACATTTTTTTCTAGACACAACTCGGCCACTAAAAACGATCAAGCAATGGGGCTCCTAAGGTCGGGGAAGGCTCTGATACCAACTTGTAACACCCTCGATGCGACTATAGCTCCCACGTGTCGAGGCACGACTTAGAGACATAATCACATTGAAGGCATAGGTCGCAAGTTAGGCAATCTTCACAACATCCCATGTAATATAAATAATAAAGGGGAGATAACATAGTTGGCTTACACTCGCCACGTCAATCAAGTACATAAATAACATTACATCAACCAAACACTCATGGCCCGACTACGGCGCCAAAATAAAAGAGAACCCAACATGCGACACGGTCCCAATCACCCCCAGCTGGGCACCACTACTGATCATCGGGAAAGGAAACATAGTAACATTGAGAGTCTTCCTTGAACTCCCACTTGAGCTCATACGCGTCTCCTGGAGCGGAATCATCGGGCCCTGCATCTGGTGTAATAGTAATCTATGAGCCACAGGGACTCAGCAATCTCGCACCCTCGCGATCAAGACTATTTAAGCTTATAGGTAAAGCAAGGTAAAATGTGAGTGGAGCTGCTGCAAGCGACTAGCAAGTATGGTGGCTAACTTATTCGCAAAGGAGAGCGAGAAGAGGAGGCAAAGCGCGAGCGAGAAACTAGAGAGCAACCTGCGCAAACATTACTCCAACACCGTGTCCACTTCCCGGACTCCACCGAGAAGAGGCCATCACGGTAACACACTCAGTTGATTCATTTTAATTAAGTTAAGGTTCAAGTTATCTACAACCGGACATTAACAAATTCCCATCTGCCCATAACCGCGGGCACGGCTTTCGAAAGTTCAATCCCTGCAGGAGAGTCCCAATTTAGCCCATGACAAGCTCTCACAGTCAACGAAGGAATAGACCTCCTCCCAAGACGTTCCGATCAGACTCGGTATCTCGGTAATTCAAGACACTTCGACAGGTTAAAACAAGACCAGCAACACCGCCCGAATGTGCCGACAAATCCCGATAGGAGCTGCACATATCTCTTTCTCAGGGCACACTCAGATTGTCTTAGGTACGGGTAGGCCAGCCCAGAGTTGCCCCTGGTGGCCACCGGCAGCTGACAGGTGGACCAACACTCAGAGGAGCACTGGCCCGGGGTGGTTAAAATAAGATGACCCTTGAGTCTGCAGAACCCAAGGGAAAGAAAAGGCTAGGTGGAAAATGGTAAAACCAAGGTTGGCATTGCTGGAAAAGCTTTAATCAAGGCGAACTATCAAGGGGTTCCCATTATAACCCAACCGCGTAAGGAACGCAAAATCCGGGAACATAACACCGATATGACGGAAACTAGGGCGGCAAGAGTGGAACAAAACACTAGGCGAGAGGCCGAGCCTTCCACCCTTTACCAAGTATATAGATGCATTAAGATAACAAGATAATATAATGATATCCCAACAAGTAAATAAAAGATGTTCCAACAAGGAACGGCCTCCAATCTTCACCTGCAACTAGCAACGCTATAAGAGGGGCTGAGCAAGGCGGTAACATAGCCAATCAACGGTTTGCTAGGACAATGGTGGGTTAGAGGTTTGACATGGAAATTTGGGAGGCTTGCAAGCAAATGGTAGGCATCGCAGCAATGGCATAGCAAAAGAGCGAGCAAACTAGCATAGCAAAGATAGTAGTGATTTCGAGGGTATGATCATCTTGCGTGCACAGTTGTCAGAGTTGACTGGATCCTCAAAAGCAAACTCAACGGGCTCCTCGTTAGTGAACTCGTCTCCCGGCTCTACCCAAACAAGACAAACAAGCAAAAAGGATACAATCAACCACGTGCAAACTCAAACAACACGATGCAAAGATGATATGCTATGCGGGATGCGATGCGGGATGCAAAATGCAAGATATGACAGGAAATGCATGAACCTGGCCTCAACTTGGAATTCCAAGTGTGCCACTGGAAAGATGAGATGAAATCGCTTGAAAACGATATAAAGAACGCCAGAATCGGAGTTACGGTTTGGAAATGACAAGCGATTCAAAAATGACACCGGTCTGCGATTTACAGCAAGTAGGCATCTAAATGCAATGAAACGAACATGCTACAGCCACCAAACATGAGAACAAAATACATGGCAGGGATTCACACAAGATGCTTAACAAAAGTCTAGCACTGAGTTACGGCCAAATCATCCATTAACAGGTTCAAACAAGCATGGCAAAAACGCATATGGCAAACAGATCTCAGACTTGGTGAAATCAACACTTGTCTGGAATTTCAGACCAGGTAGCCCTCTTCGGAGCAACAAAACTACATGCTACAGGACCTGAACATGGCAAAGTAAAGCATGGAATGGAGATACTCAAAGAGCTTAACAAAAGTCCCTTAGTGACCTTGAGCCAAAAGGGATCAGAAAATATACTAACAAGCACACGAACATAGCAAAAACATAATCAGTTTTCAGACTTAGTGAAAACTGGGACATGCTGAAATATAACTCAAGTAGGCATGTTTACGAGCTCGATGCACTCACTACAGAGCAAGTCATGGAAAGACAAGCATACATCCATCAAGAAGGCACAAAATTCAAGCTATACATGGCAAGAACAATAGCATAGCTTGCACGGATTAACTACAATAACATCGGCAAAATCACAGACAAGTTGACGATCTGCCCAGATTCGCAACGAAGCAAAAGTAGAGCTCGATTGACTCAAGCTATGGTGCTCCATAATTGCAAACAAAGACATGGATGGATAGAGAACTACAATATTAACAAAACTCCCTTACTGATCATCCTCAAAAGAGGCACGGATCACTAGGAAACAACAAGAACATATGGCATCATGAGATAAACAGCTCCAGGACTTAGTGAAATCACTAAGTCCCTGAAAACAGAATTAGCAAGTGCACCATTTTGCAAGCTTGCACAAGTCACTACGCACATCCTAAAAATACATGGGTTGCACCTCTGAGGAGATGACAAAACCCTTAACAAAACACATACAGAACTAACGGGCATAGCATGCACACAAAAATCATGGCAAAAATGACAAAAGTGCTAAACGGAGTAGCAGATCTGACAATTAACTCAAGTAGCCCTCTTCTAACAGCATTTCGGGCATCAAGATGAACTCAAATGAAAATGATGCAATGGAATGAAATGATGTACTCTCTGATATGAACATTTTGATATGCTATATGCATGAATCGGAGCTATGGATGCAAAGTTACGGAGCCGCGAACATGTGCACATGGATCTGCAATTCTGGGACTTAGTGAAAAAAAAACGACCTAGGGTTAGGGTTTACTGTTCACGCCAGATCTAGATCGGGATCGCACGGAGCCCGAGGATCACCGGCCGGAGTCTTCTCCGGAGTGGGAGAAGATGGCCGGGGGCGGCCAGCGAGAGGAGGTGGCGGCCGGATC